>NW_027186457.1:17718557-17873867 GCF_028583685.1 Petaurus breviceps papuanus | reverse complement strand
AAAGAAAGAAAGAAAGAAAGAAAGAAAGAAAGAAAGAAAGAAAGAAAAAGAAAACTAAAATTATTTACTGAAAACTTCTTTTGTGCTGTTAGTGAATATGAGGGATAACTTGCCGTGAAGTTTCCCCATTCTGAACATCCTATTACATTCTTATTTCTTCTTTATACTTTGTAACTAAGTTCAGTATCGTTTCCCTATATATATGGGTGTCATTGTGTATTTCAAGGTAATTTAAGAGCTATTGGGTATTAATACAAACCTTAACTATTGGGTTAACTATTGAGACCAAATTAGAGCCATTTTTAATTTGGGGAAAGGAATGGTAGTGTGAGTGATAGCAAACGCTTAAGTTTCTACAGAACTGCAAGAGTTGCTGAAACAAGACTACTGATAAAAAGCACCAGACAGTAGCCTTGGGAAGAGTTGAGGCAGTAGCCTGGGGAAAAAGTTGGGTTCCCAGTTCCCAGAGAACTCCTAGATAATACTAAAAATGAAATAATATAGAATAAAAGGAGCTGGCAGTAGCAGGTGGATTTGACAAATCAGAAAGCAGACAGTGGCCTTGGGACACTCAGGCCCAGATAAGGAAACATCTAGGTTGGACAGAAGGGGGTTCAGTATTCTGGGATTGTTACTGAGCTTGCTTGGTGTACCTCATGTATTATATATGTTATCCAACAAAATTAGAGTCTCATTAGCAATAATTATGGTACTGGATTGAGATTGCTTTGCACTGATTGGTTGGCATTAATAAGAAGATTGTGAGTTTGCCTTACCAACCAATGGTAAAGTGGAATAGTTGAGAGGATGTGGAATTCCCACATTAGGGCTTTATTACCATGCTTTTGCCTTCTGTAGGGTGCTTCTCCCTTCTGGCCCTTTGTTAGATTGGGGATGCCTTTTCTCATGAGATCATAATAAACTCCTTTCTACTTTCTATCTTAAGAAGCCTCTGAGTTTAATTTGGGCAAGGGTCTTTACTGTCCCACACAGTGAGGCATGTGAAATAATATGGAATACTCACTCAAATGGCATAATATACAATCCCTGCTAGTCCAGAGTTAATATAATCCATTGTCCATATGTTTTCATTTATTTTTTAATGATTCCTGGAAATCTTGGTATACTCATTCTCCTTTTTCAAGAACTGGCTTTCCTATAGTCTTGGGGATTTTATTTTTTACCTTTTCTGTCAGGGATAATTGAAGAGAAATAATTCCTTCAATGAGACTTGCTCAGTCAGAAGCAGTAAGCAGAAGTATCCACAGGTAATTTGTTTTCATAATAGCAAAAGTTTCCTCTAATAGTATTTAGGGTTTCTCAGGATTATTGTGAATGAAAAAAAGAAAATGCCCACTAAGGATTAGAAGAGGAAAATAAGGAAAATTATTTGCTTCATTGGTTAATACTTTTACTAAATTGGTTAATACACTCCATTGGTTAATATGCTTTCAAAATTACACTTACAAAATATACTTACATTGGTTAATACATGGGACTTCCACATTTAATCAGTTCCCAGATCTAGAAGAGAATTCCTTTGCTTAAAACACCAACCAAAACCAAAACCAAAAAGTATTTCAGGGCACATTAGAGGCCAAACTGAGCTCACAGAGCCTAGATCATGTCTCATTCCATCAACAGTTGGATTCAGGGTTATAAAATCATTTCAGATCTGAAAAAGATCAACATCTTATCCAACCCCTTTATGTTGTAAATGAGGGGACTGAAGACAAGGGAAACACTAAGTAATTTGTCCAAGCTGATACAGATCTTAAGTGTCAAAGGTTGGATTTGAACTCATCCTCTGACTGCAGAGACATGGCTCTTTTCATTGGACCACTCTTATCAGGTTACTTTATTCTCAGAGAAGTAGCCTGGTATACTGTAAAGAACTCTGACCTTGGAGTCTGTGGAGACTTATGCTTTTGAATTACTTGTCCAATGCCAAACATCTATTGACCATGGCAAAAGTATATGAGGTTATAAATCTGCAAGTGGAGGGGAGTTTGGAGAGCATCTAGATCAATCTCCTCATTTTAGAAATGAGAATAATGAAGCCCAAGGAGACTGAGTCACAGGTGCTAAATGTCAGAGATGAATGTGAATTCTCCAGTTCCAGTGCTGGACTTAGACCCTCTGCATTTCACTGCTTCCTTTATGTTCTGAATCTGAGACACATAAGCTATGTGGCCCTGAGCAAGTCACTCTTAATGAGCCTAAATTTTCTCATCTGAAAGATGGGGATGATCTTACTTGTACCTACCTCATATACTTTTGATAATCAAAAGAAGTTGTCCATGTAAGCTGTTGAACTCTTAATTCTCAGCCATGATTCTCCTTGAGGGCAAAGACTTTCATTTTTGTCTTTGAATCCTGGGAGTATTGTAGGAGTTTAAGGAAAAAACTATTGATTGGTTATTGGTGGGCGGGGGCAGGGGTAATGTTGGGAAGGTAGCAAATAGAGTAATGGAATGGAAGTCATGAGGATCCAAGTTCAAATCTCTGACCATGGATTAGTCATTAATTTTTTTTTAAAGCAATTTGGGTTAAGTAACTTGCTCAAGGTTACACAGCCAGTTATTTCTGGGTGTGGTGCTAAGTATCTGAGCATGGATTCAATCCCAGGTCATCCTAACACTGGGGCCGGTGCTCTTACTAGCTGAGCCACCTGGCCGCCCCAAGTCACTTAATTTCTATATGCCTCTGCCAACTCCCTAGGACATCTCTAGAAAGCTGACATATTTTTTTTTCCTTGGAAGTATTTCCTATTCCTGAAGTTTTCTACCTCCCTCTATCTTCTGCTATTGTAATCCAGCAATGAAGTGTTTTGTTATTAAGGTCCAGAAAGTATTCTAATAACTCTATCTAATATAACATGCAAATAATGTAGAATGAACTTCAGGACATCTTAAGACTAGAGGTTTCTTTTTTTTTCTTTTTGGGGGGTGATGGGGGTTAAGTGACTTGCCCAAGGTCACATTGCTAGTAAGTGTTAAGTGTCTGAGGCCAGATTTGAACCCAGGTCCTCCTGACTCCAGGGCCAGCGCTCTATTTACTGCGCCACCTAGCTGCCCTCTAAGACTAGAGATTTCTTAAAGTTATTTTTCTCCTCTGAAAGCTGACAGTACTTGGAATGAGAAAATGTCTTATTTAAAGACAGAGCAGTACATAGACCCAGTTAGGGCAGAGGCAAAAATAATGAAGAGTTGAAGGTCAAGGTTTGTTTTCACACAAACATAAGAGAAACACAGTTTCCTTTTTCAGTCGTTTTGCAATTAGTGTATATTATTTTTCCCCTTTTCTTTAAGGTTTGTTGTATGATATACTTCCAAAGCTGCCCAGAGCGTGTCCCACATTCTTCAACAACAAAAATAATAGCTGGCATTTATATAATGTTTTAAGGTTTACAAAGCACTTGAATAATATTATCTCATTTGTTTCTCACAACAAATTTGGAAAACAGGTTCTACTTTTATTGTCCTTTAACAGATGAAGAGACTGAGGCAAACAGAGGTAAAGTGACTTGCCCAGGTTTATACAAGTCATGTGTTTAAGGCCAGATTTGGATTTGGGTCTTCCTGACTGCAGGCCCAGTGCTCGATCCACTGAGCCACATTTAACTTAGCTTTATAGGTTAAAGGTGCTAAGGAAGAATTCCTAGTTTGGTGTTGTTTATATTTAATTTCCCCTCCCCCAAACCTATATAGGCTCAGAATAATACATGTGTAAAGTCCTAAGGTGCTTACTTTCCTGCCCTGTCTCCCTCAAGGGAAAACGAACTATGTTCCTTTCTGCACTGATGCCTTTGCCAAAGAATATTCTTCAGCCAATTTCCTCCTTGCCCCACACCCATGTACTTTTTAATGTACCTATTGTGGAGTGTGAAGATTGAGAGGCTTCATTTAAAAATATGGAAGTTATTTGATTCATATTGTGTTGAGTACAAAATTAACCTATGGCCTGATGAAAGTACTGTTGGTTCTCTATTCGGAGCACATGGTTTCAAATTAGAGCTCTACATTTACTAACGGTATGACTTTGCATCATCAATCGAAGATTATTAAGCACTTGTTATGTGATGGACTCCAGGGATAGATAAAACTAGGGGCTCCATAAATAAACTGCTAGGTGCTCCGTAAATAAGCTTTTAGATTTGGACTCAGGAAGGCCAGCTAGGTGGTGCAGTGAAAGAGCACAGGTCCTGGAGTCAGTCAGGAGGACCTGAGGTCAAATCCAGCCTCAGACACTTAACACTTACTAGCTGTGTGACCTCGGGCAAGTCACTTAACCCCAATTGCGTTGGCTTCCCCCCATCAAAAAAAAAAAAGATTTGGACTCAGGAAGGATAGTAACTGTGTGATCCCCCAGCAATTCTTTTAACCTCTCTCCTCAATTTCCTCATCTGTAAAATGGGAATGATAATAGCACCTACTTTCTAGAGATGATGTGAGGATCAAATGAAATGTTTGTAAAATGCTTGGCATAATTTGTGGCATATAATAGGTGCTTACCAATTTTTTTTTGTTTGTTTGTTTGGCAATGATTAAAGATGTGAGATGAGAAAGAATGACAAGTCAAAGAAGACTCTATGTTTGCAAATAAAGGTGACAGGATTGAGAGTTTTGTTTTCCTTTGGGGTTCCTAAAAATGAAATGATCTGCTTTGAGTTAGACAGAAATTTAAGGACAGAACTAGGATATAAATTTAGATTATAGCCCCATCCTGGTGCCTTTCCCTCTATGACCATGTTGATTCTCCCTCTCATGGACATATAGCAAACTTTCTCAAGAGAGATAAGTGTGGTTTAGGATAAAGAACAGGACATTTGGTCTCAGGACATTTTGTTTGAACCCCAGCTCTTTCACTTACTAGTTGTGTGATCTTGGGCAAACCACTTCCTTCTTTGGGCTTCAATTTATTTTTTTTTAATCTTTTATTTTCCCAGTTGCATGTAAAATAATAATTTTTAATATTATTTTTTAAATTTTAAGTTCCAAGTTCTCCCCCTCTCCCCTTGTCCTCTCATTGAAAAGGCAAGCAATTTGACATGTTATACATTTGTAGTCATGAAAACACATTTCTATGTAAGTCATTCTGTGAAGAAAAACACAGGCCAAAAAAACCCCAAGAAAAATAAAGAAAAGCTATCTTTGATCTGCATTCAGGATTTACCAGTTCTTTCTCTGGGGATGGACAACACCTTTCATCATAAAACCTACAGAATTGTTTGGATCATTGTATTTCTGAGAGTAGCTAAGTTATTCATAATAGATCATCATACAATGTTGCTGTTACTGTGTACAATGTTCCTCTGGTTCTGCTCATTTTACTTTCCATTAGCTCATGTAAGTCTTTTCAGGTTTTTCTAAGAGCATCATTCTCATTATTTCTTAAAACACAATAGAATTCTGTCACAATTATATATGACAACTTGTTCAGCCATTACCCAATTAATAGACATCCCCTCAATTTCCAATTCTTTGCTACCATTAAAAGAGCTGCTATAACTAATTTTGTACAAATAGTTTCTTTTCCTTTTTTGTTTATTTCTTTGAGTGTTATTGCTTGATTAGAGGTATTCACAGTTCTATAGCCTTTTGGCTATGAGATTGATCCAAATAGCTGTCCAAAATGGTTGGATTAGTTCACAACTTCACCAATAGTACTTTAGTGTTTTAATTTTCCCACATCCTCTCCAACATTTGCCATTTTCCTTTTCTGTCATATCAGTCAGTCCGGCAGGTTTGAGGTAGATCAGAGCTGTTTTATTTGCATTTCTCTCAATTGTGATTTAGAGCATTTTCTATGACTACAGATAGCTTTGATTACTTTGTCTGAAAACTGCCTGTTCATATCCTTTGACCATTTATCAATTGAATAATGGCTCTTATTTCTATAAATTTAACTTTTTTCTATATGTTTGAGATATGAAGTCTTTATCAGAGAAATTTACTGTAATTTTTTTTCTCAATAATGATTACCCAACTATGTATTTCCCTTCATACTATTTCTCCACCTGTTTATCCCACTAGACTTTCTGTTTTTATACTGTCCATTCACAAAAGTGTTTTGCTTCTGACTTTTATCTCCCCAAAACTGCACTGCCTTCTATCAGTTCTACCTCTTCTCTCATTTCCTTAATTTCCAATTTTTCTGTATGGTAAGATAGATTTCTACACCCAACTGTGTATGTATATTATTTCCTCTTTGAACCAATTCCTATGAGAGTAAGGTTCATGTGCTCTCCTTCCCACTTCCCAATTTTCCCCTCCACTGTAAAATCTTTTTCAGGCCTCTTTTATGTCAGATCAGTTATCCCATTCTACCTCTCCTTTTCATCCTTTTGCAGAGCCTTCTTTCTTAAACTTGAATTTTAATTTTTTAGATATCATACAATCACATTCAACACATACCTCTGCTTTTTGTCTAATAATGCCCTAATAATGAGAAAGTTTTTAGGCATTTTAAATATCATTTTTCCATGTAGGGATTATAAGCATTTTAATTTTATCAAATTCCTTATGATTCCTCTTTCCTATTTACCTGTTTATGTTTCTTTTGCATCTTATATTTGAAAGTCAAATTTTTTATTCAGTTCTGGTCTTTTCATTCGGAAAGCTTGAAAATCCTCTATTGAATATCCATTTCCCCACAAGATATCACACAATTTGATATAGACTGTACTTATATATGCATATTAAGCATATTTTCACATTAGTCATGATATAAAGAATTAGAACAAATGGGAGGAACCATGAGAAAGAAGCAACAAAAGAAAAGGAAAGTAAATATTATGCTTCCATCTGCATTCAGACTCCAAAGTTCTTTCTCTGGACATGGGTAACATTTTCCATTGTGAGTCTTTTGGAGTTGTCTGAGATCCTTGCATTGATGAGAAGAGCTAAGTCTACCAAAGTCCGCCATCTCACAGTGTGTCTGTTACTGTGTACAATGTTCTGGTTCTGCTCATTTCAGTCAGCGTCAGTTCATATAAGTCTTTCCAGGTTTTTCTGAGAGCATCCTGCTCATCATTTCTTAAAACATGATAGTATTCCATCACAATCATATACCACAACCTGTGGTTAGTTAACTAAGTGACCTAAAGCATTGTCCTATTATGTTTGGGATCCCAAAATCAATTCCTTTCTATTACAAGTTACTTGTTCCTATCACATGGCTACAGATTTTAACCTCACTCCAGTCAACCATCCCTGATATGTGTGTCATTGGTTGCCAAGAGGTACAGGATGAAAAGAAAAATTATGTGGCAACACAAGTCCATTATCATAAAAGAAAAACAATTCAAAGTATATTTCCTATTGTGGAAAGGTTCACTGGCTCCTTCCTATATGAAGGATATTGTATTATTTCATAGCAGCACAAAACTTTCCTCTACCGTCCTTCCAGGTTCTCTCAAGCAGGTATTCTTAATCTTTTAGTGTGTGTTGTGAACCCTTTTGGCAATTTAATGGTCCCTTCTTAGACTTCTCTTTTTAATCATAATCGAAGGAAATACTACATTTCACAGTGAAAATATGAAAAAAAAATTTTTTTCATTCCAAGTTATGAACTCTTTGAAATCTAATCATGGACTCCAATAATCTTATAGATCTTTGACCTTGCCAGTGGAATTCCTTTTCCAAATTTTTTTCAGATTACATTCTATTTTGACTCTTATTTTCCTCTAAGTACTAAGAAGGTCCCCTCAACATGCTAAGGACCTTTTCTATGGTGCTTAGAATTACATAGAAATACTTGGGTTGTTTGTTTACTACCTGAGCATCCCATGTCTTTTGTTGATCCATATCTCTGTGATATCTTCTGTTCTGATTCTTACACACAATTCATTATTTGTAAGATAACATCCTGTTTACATCTGTCATGCCTTTTACTTCATTTCTGATCCTTATTTTATAAAGCACAACTTTGAATTTATACAATATTGACACCATTATTACAAGATCATACTTACTTATGGTCTTTGTCCTATTTCCTGCCTTTGTTTGTCTTTCAAAAATCTATATTGTTCAAATTCCATGTACATCCATGTCCTAATCTCTGAACAATTTCTTCTTTTTCTTGTCAAAAAGTTGTTTTTATTTCTGTCCTGAAAACACCATTTTGGAAAGTTTTGCTTTGCTCCTGGTCATAACTTCCCTTAAAGAACTATAATCCTTGGGATATTGCCTCTTCTCTCTTAACTCTTTGAAAATCTTGTCCAAAATCCAGTGTACACTTCTATACATTTTTTGCTTTTCTCCCACAGATTATAAAATGGAATGGTCACTTTCATTCAAAGTTCCCACCATTTCTACTTGAATAACCAATTTATCTTTGGCAAAGTTCAGTCCAAGGACAAGGATTCAATTCCTGACTTTGTTACTGCTCACTTGTGTGGTTAATTAATCTTAACTCTCAGACCTCAGGTTCCTTATCTTTAAAATGAGTGACTGTTAGGTTAGATCTCTTTTAAGTTCCTTTTAATTCTGTCTTTTTAACCCAGGCTTGCAGTCATCCAGGTGGTGCCCAGGGACATAAAGCACTGGGCATGGAGTCAGGAAAACTCATCTGGCCTCAGGCATTTACTGGTTGTGTGACCCTGGGCAAGTCACTTAACCCTGTTTGCCTCAATATCCTTATTTGAGAAATGGAGGAGGAAATGGCAAACCACTCCAGTATCTTTGTCAAAAAATCTCCATATAAGATCATGAAGAGTTGAACATGACTGACATGACTGAAACGACAGGAATGCAAGCTATAGCCTTTAGATCTTGATGAAGACAGATAAATGTTGGAAAAATAATTTACCTTCTTCTTCCTGACCTGAAATCACCTCCCTGCTCTTGAGAAAGCTCTGAATTGCTGAATTCAATAAGTTGGGCCCAAGAATTTGCTAAATCTGACAGTCTAGGAGGATACAGCATTCATGGAAAGAATGTGTAGTTGGTTTATGTGTGTGTATGTGTTTGTGTATGTGTATTTGTGTTTTAGTTTGTTCTGTTTCTTCTAAATGTCTCAAGGTAATTAAGGTCATCTCTTTCTATAGTGATATTTCTAGATATATGATTTCCCTATCCCAAACTAACATGCTACCTTCTTGGAAGTCTTTTAACAAAAAGGCAATGAATAAAGGGATTGAGGGTGGGGAGAGACAAGCAATTTGGGGATGGAGTTAACATTCTCGTAATATTACTGAAATCCACAGCTGTCTTTCACCCTACAGTTCATACAAAGGACTCAGGGTCAGTTTCCTGAAAAGAGGAAGTGGGTGTGGCAGATTTCTTTATTCTGACACATATTCTTATGAAGCAGAGAAGTTAATTGTGGGGTTGTGCCAGTCTGTAACTTGACACTGCAGACATTGCACAATTGTCAAACCTTTAATGCAATAGGGAAATAAAAAATCAAATTTCAACATCCAGTTACTCAATAGCCTATTGCTAAATCTTTATACTAATCCCTTATGTAAGAATCTGTACTATTAAAGCAAGGCAAAAAATGTCACACAATCTCATGAGCTGGAAAGGACCTCAGAAGTTCTCTTGTCCAAACAATTCCTATATAGGAATTTTCTCTTGAATATCCCCCTAAAAATTGTCATCCAGTCTTCACTTAAAGGCTTCAAGTCAAGAATAATTCACCATTTCCCAAGGTAATGTGGTCTAGATGGCCATAATTCTTTCTTCAATTTGCATCCATGTTCCTAGCTCCATCCTCTGGGTCCAAGCAGAACTCAGGATAGCTCTTCATATCTTTCTCTCATGTCCCTGCAAGTCCTCTCTTCTCCAAGCTAAACATTTTGTTTCTTAAGCTGATGCTTATACAGTTATGATTTCCTTACCACACTAGTCATCTTATTCTGGATATTCTTCAAATTATTGATGCCTTTCCTATAATGAGAAAGAAACAAAACAGATTTTTTTTTTAAGCAATCAGGGTTACTTAAGTAACTTGCTCAAGGTTACACAGACAGTTATTTCTGGGTGTGGTGCTGAGTATCTGAGCCCGGGATTCGATCTCCAGGTCATCCAGACACTGGAGCCAGTGTGCTTACTTGCTGAGCCACCTGGCCTCCCCTAAGAAATTGGGGTTAAGTAACTTGCTCAAGGTTACACGGCCAGGTGTTTCTGGGTGGGTGCTAAGTGTTTGAGCCCAGGATTCGATCTCCAGGTCATTCTGACACTGGAGCCGCTGCTCTTACTCACTGTGCTACCTGGCCGCCCCCTGTTCTTTTTTTTTTTTAGTTCCCTTTTATTTCCTCTTTAAAAAATGGTCACAGAATTCTGGTAGAGATATTAAAGTATTTCCTTCTGATTGCTGTTCAAAGGATGAAGCCTAAACTCTGACCCAACTTCAGCCATCCAAACAGTTGAGTACTTCTGCCTGAATATTCTCAGTGGTTATTTATATCAAATACATTTCACAAAGATTGGAAATATGATGGTGCTCTGTCTTTTATATTCTTTAAACTCATTTTCAGCAAGTAGATTTTATGGGACACCTTATCTTTCTGGACTTATCTTTCAAGCTCAATCTTTATCCTGACTTTCAACTGGTTTCCTCAATCTAAAAATCTTAGTTATTATAAGGGCCTCATTTTCCACCCGGCTCCTCATTTTCTTTAAGGAAATCATTTAGTGTCTAGTTCTATAGGCTTTCTTCTGGCATCCAAAGAATTAGCAAGGGGAAGGGTCCTGAGCAATCCATTCAAATTACATTTTAAATGAGTTAAACTCTTTAGTACCTTTATTTTCTGGGATAAATTCCTACCAACTTAATTGGAAGAGGGTGTTGATGAATCACAGGAAAGTACATTGGAGATCATTGTCCAGCTTCCAACCTACAATGAATAAAGAGCACATTTGTATTTGAATGACTGGTTATTTGTGATAATAGGACCACAGATCTAGAAAGTTACCTGAGAGGCCATCTCATTTACAGATGAGGAAAATGAGGCCTATGGAGGTTAAATGATGTGCTCCAGGTCATAAAAGTAGTAGGTCCTAGAGGTAGAATTTGACCCAATTAGCCAGTCTGATTTGTTAATAGATGATATGCCCATCATATTTATTATTTAAATTGGTGGTGTTGCTGTTCAGTCATGTCCGACTCTGTGTCCCCATTTGAAGTTTTTTTGGTATGCTATTTCCTTCTCTCACTCATTTTATAGATGAGGAAACTGAGACAAACAGGGTTAAGTGAACTGCCCAGGGTCACACAACTAATAAGTACGTGAGGCCAGATTTGAACTCAGGAAGATGAGTCTTTCTGACTCCAGGCCGGTACTCTATCTACTGGGCTACCCCTAGCTGCCCTTTTACTAAATAGACACTGACAATTATGGAAAGCTAGACAGGTAATATATTAGATCTATAAAAGTCCACAGAGGTCACTTGAACCATTGGTGAAATACTGAGCCTTATTTTTCTAAATGGCTTGTGAATCAAGTCTTGTTCCTTCCCATATATAGTCATACTCCATGTGAAGGAAACTGAAAAATACTCTACTGTGAGGACTTTATATACTCAACTTTTCTTTTTAGCTATGTTCAGGCTACTCTGTGGATTAATAGCAACATAACTGAATTCCAAACTCACTATCCCATCACACCAATCATGCTTTTGACCTCTCTTACCCCAAACTATGAATTACAATTTTTTTTTTTTTGCTTTTTGGAGGGGAGAAGGCAGGGCAATTAGGGTTAAGCGACTTGCCCAAGGTCACATGGCTAGTAGGTGTATCAAGTGTCCGAGGCTGGATTTGAACTCAGGTCCTTCTGACTTCAGGGCAGGTGCTCTATTCACTGTGCCACCTAGCTGCCCCAATGAGTTACAAATTTATTCCATTGTATAGCAAGTTTTAGTCACAGAGGATATTCTATACATGTTTTTCACCTCTTTTCCTTCTCTTTTTGGTATTTAAAGTTGTTCCTAATCTGACCCCTTCTTACATTTTCTATCTTCTTATAATTTGCTCTTCATATTCAGCCATTCAGTCTTATTGGCTTTTACAATTCATCGCAAACAAAGTTCCATCTCCCATCTCCAGTCTTTTGGGTCGGCTTCCCCCCATTTCTGACTTCTTGCTCAGCTAAATACAGTCTTCTTCAGGAAATCATTCTTAAGAGCTGCTAATGCACTCTCTCCAAAAACTATTATGAATTCATTTTTCTGCCTTGAACACTTGCTAGCTGTGTGACCCTGAGCAAGTCATTTATCCACTCTCAGCCTGGAGCTGAGATGCTCAGGGGCAGTCTCTGACATCCATAGCACAAAAAAAAAATGTCAAACTTGAGGAATAGACTTCAAACAAATCATTATGTCATTCCTCCTACCTTAGATCTAACCTTATATAATAAAATATATGGATTCAATTTAATTCAAGGAAAATGGAGAGGAGATGTAACTCAACCCAGTGCAGTGGAGGTCTATTTCCTCATCTGTAAAATGGAGTTAATAGTAGCTACCTGTTTCAAAATGTTATGTGATCAGTGAGATGATATGTTAAGTGTTTTGCAGACCTTCAAGTGCTATATAAATGATGATGATGATCCATATTCTTACATGTATGCCTTTTGTCTCCTCAATACTATATATGTACGCATATATACATACATATATGCATGTGTTTATGTGTATACATATACACATGCATACGTATACACATACATATGTATCTTAAAATTCAGGGATGGTTTAATTTTTAAACCCTTAGCATAGTGTCTATCAAATAGTAAATGCTGAATAAAAATTTATTGTTCAAAATTTTGCCCTCTTTTCCCTTTTGTTTAGCAGATGAGTTGACTGAACTTTACTTCAATCTAAGTCAACGTTTGTGAATTTCTTCAGCTATTCTGTCTAGGCCTTAATCTCTCTGTGTCGTCCCAGGGACTGTCCATTCTGTTAAGGCTTAGCCATCTACTTGTGCGTTTGATCCTATCCATCCTCTCTAAGGGCCATATTCCATCATTCACCACCACTCATCCTCCTGTCTTCCATCTTCAATCTCTCTTCCACTGACTCTTTTCCTTCAGCTTATAAACCATATTTGGGTTCCTCTTCCCCTAGGTTTCCCTTCTCTTAATTAAACAAGTCCGATTTTTCCATCCCTTCTCTCTTTCTCTTGACAGCTACAATTCTTGAAATGATAGGTTGCTTTTCATATGTCTACTTCCTCAACCACTTACTCCTTAATGCCTTACAATCTGATGTCCATTCTCAGAAAAGTACTGAAACTGCCTTCTACATGGAGTCCACTAATCTCTTAAGTGACAGGTTCCAATGTGTAGACACACACACACATTTAATCATCTTCATTATGACTTTTTATAGCATTTGAAACTTTTGATCACTTCTTACATCTTACTAATTCTTGTCATCCTAATGCACTTTCTATCTTTTTAATGCTTTCTTTTATCTTCCCAATATCCTGCAACCCATTAAATGCAGGTGTCCCAGAAGGTTCTTTTCATTACTCACTTCCCTCTTGTAAGGCATGCTTCTGAATCTAAGCAGTCTTATCCACTTCTGTGATTCAACTGTCTATCACCTCTTTGTGGGTTTCCCATCAATTGAGGGAAGAATAGTTTTAATGTAGCTGCTGCCAATAGCTTGGATGAGGGCACTAACCTCTTTGATACCCTGAGGAGGCCTGAAGGCAACAGATAAAAGCAAGACAAGCCCAATCCTTTCAACTGCTATTCCTAAGCTTAACTCTTAGACTGTATCTCTAGAGCTGATTGTGCTGTTAAGTGAGAGAGAGAAAGAGAAGGAGGTGAGGCAGTTTCAGAATAAGGGTATCAATTAATTTCTGAGTCACAGCCACAGATTTTTTTTTTCTCCTTCTCTTCTATGCGTACCAGGGATGTAGGAGAATACTGCTTTCAGTACTGGCCCATGTGATTTCCTATGGTAAATTCATCCCAGCTTGTTGCTGTGATGGTGGGTGAACAATTTAAGTTGCTAGGTCCCACATTTTTACTTCTGCTACCTCATCTTTTCCATCCTCTTACTACTGCATCTGCTATTAGTGAACAAACCCTTCATTATGTCACTGGATAAAATACCTACAGTCCTTAGGCTCAGGGGCAGTCTCTGAAGTCCATAGTACAAAAAAAAATGCCAGACCTGAGGAACAGACTTCAAACAAATCATTTTGTCATTGCTCCTACCTTAGATCTCACCTTATGTAATAAAATATATGGATTCAATTTAATTCAAGGAAAATGGAGAGGAGATGTAACTAAACGCAGTGCAGTAGAGGTCTAGACAGTCCAAAAGAATTCCTAGAAGCAAATGCCATCGGTAGATAGGCAGATATCAGATGGGAAGAAGAATGTACCTGCACATATGATAAGGACCAGAGATGAAGCAAATGGATTTTGTTGTTGATTATGCTTTTTGGTTTTACTTTCTGGATGGCTGATTTCTCTCTATGGTGTTCTGCAATGAACATTCAAAGTATTCAGCTTAAGGAGGGGCCTTTATTTCTCTTTCCTATGCTGATAGTCAGTTAGATGTCCAACGGTAATTGCCCCTAGGCTCATTGGAAGTTCTACATTCAAAGTCCTTTTCATTTTTTCCCTCAATATATTTTTATTTAATTAATTTTTTTTCAATTACACATGAAAAACAATTTTCACATTCATTTTCCTTAAATTTTGAATTTCAAATTATTCCCTATCCATCCCTCCCTTCTCCCTTTCTTGTAAAGATAAACAATATGATATAGATCCTACATGTGAGGTCATACAAAACAAATTTCCATATTAGCCATATTGAAAAACAAAACAAACAAAAAAAATACCAAAACAAAAAAGAAAAATTAATTCTATAAAAGGCATGATTCTGTCTACATTCAGATTCTATCAGTTCTTCTTTTGAAAGTAGATAGCATTTTTCATCATGAAATCTTCAGAATTATCTTGGATCATCGTATTGCCCAGAATAGCTAAGTCATTCACAGTGGACCACTGTATAATATTGTTACTACTGTGTACGATGTTCTTCTGCTTCTGTTCAATTCACCTTACTTCAGTTCGTGTTAGTCTTGTCAGGCTTTTCTGAAACCTGCTTGTCAGTTCTTATAGGACAATAGTACTCTATCACAACCATACACCACAACTTGTTCAGACATTCCCCAATTGATGGGAATCCCCTCAATTTTTACCACCACAAAAAGATCAGCTCTAAATATTGTTGTACATATGAGTCTTTTTCTCTTTTCTTTGATCTCTAGGATACAGACCTAGCAGTGGTATTGCTGGTTCAAAGGGCATGCAGGATTTTTTATAGCCCTTTGGGCATTGTTCCAAACTGTTCATCAGAATGGTTGGATCAGTTCCAACACTACGAATGGAGTACATTAATGTGTCTATTTTTCCACATCCTCTCCAACATTTGTCATTTTCATTTTCTGTCCTATTAGCTAGTTTGATAGCCATGAAGTGGTAGGAGACAGACTTTGGGCAAGTCACTTACTACTCAGTGGACTTCAAATTCTGCATATTCAGAATGAGGGGATTGAACCAGATGGCCTCGGAGTAGCCTTCCTGCTCAATATTTATGATGCTAATCCTGCACTCATGATCTCTGCTTGCTTCCAAATTTTTTTTAAGCCTGGTAATTTTCAGTTCCTTGCATAAGGTGAGTAGTACTTTTTAGCACTTCAAACATTTTTAATTTCATTGATGTGAGCATTATGGCAACTAAGAAGTTACAGTCTACAACCGTAGATTTTGTTCAGGAGGGACTGTGGCCAAAATATTCATGAGTTTAAAACCAACCTAAGGAAGAACCTCTCTAAATTTGGCTGTTAGTTCTGAACAGACTCAGGTCCCATCAACTATACTTGTAGCTCTTGCAAATTAATACGACTTGTCAGAAATTGCTGGCACGGAATTTAAGATACCGGAGTCATTTCCATCTCACAGTATGACTCCAGAATCAGATTTGAGTGGATATCTCTGTTGTATATTAACGAAGAAACAATCTCTTAACAGAATTGATTTTTATTTCTCAACCTTCTATGACAACCTATGCTTCAAAAATAGGTTTAACTTGTGTACTTAAAAGCAAATAATTTTTGGACTTTAAAGTCTTACATGACAATTTTTTATCTTTTAGAACCAGTCAACAGCCATGAACGGGCAAGGTAAGTACTTATTTATCATGTAACTATTTAAAAGTTGTTTTTAATGAATATGTTATCTGCTTGTTTGATTTTCAAGATTATTAATGACAAATCCATAGCTTATTTTTTATTTATTTATTTTTTCTTTTTATTTTTTTTGGAGGGCAATTGGTGTTAAGTGACTTGCCCAAGGTCACACAGCTAATTTTTGTGTTAAGTGTCTGAGGATGGATTTGAACTCAGGTCCTCCTGACTCCCGGGCTGGTGCTCTATTCACTATGCCACCTGGTCTCCCCAGTAGTTTTTTTTTTTAGTAGATAAGATTATGTATTGTATCTGAGAACCCTAACTTCACTGAAGTCCATGGGAGGGGGAAGGTAAAGGAATAAGGAATTACATAGTGTCTACTTAGTTTTCAAGCACAGTGTTAAGTGCTTTACAAATATTAACTCATTTGATCCTTACGTCAGTAATGCAAGGTAGGTGCTGTTGTGCCCATCATAGGTGAGGAAACTGAGGCACATAGCTTAAGTGATTTCCTCAGCGTAATACAGTTAAGTTAGTAAATATCTGAGACTGGATTTGAATGCAGGCCCAGCACTCTATCTTCTGTACCACCTCGTTGAGGCTGAGGCTGTTACTTGCCCAGACTCTGTCTTGATAGATGGAGAAGAAATATAACTTATACCAGTTCAATCTGAGGCCTGATTAACGGATCATCTAGTCTTGGGTCTTCTTAAAAGTGGAACCTTAGCCAAGTCCCTTCCTCTCTTTGAGCCTCAGTTCTATCAAGGTTAAGGACTGAACTGGGTGACCTTTCTCATTCCTTCTGGTTCCCTTCTGCTATGGTGATTTGCTCTGTATGAACAACCTTTCTTGTCATGGTGGAGGAAGATCAGCTCACATTAATGGAAAAAAGACCTTCAGTTATGCAAAAAATATGTCCAGTTTTGGTCCAATAGGTTTTCCTCAAGTTTACATTCTGGTTTCTTTTAGCTCTTGTTGAAAGAGTCTGAGTATTACGAATTCTTCAATAATTAACTCATGAATTTGATTCATATAAGTTGATATTTAAATTCATCAACATGACCCTGCCCTCCCTACTCCAGACCCCCAAACATCACGTTTTTTCCTTAGAAGGTATGTCTTTTTGGTTCATTTTGACAGATTTTTTAAATCAGTCTTAATGTTTGTTCTACTTTATACAGTAGAAATAAGCAAAGTTTGAGGTATACCCCTCAATACAATTCTTACCTTATTAGATACACTACACTTGCTCCTGTGGATGGAATCTCAGCTTCTCCTCAAGCCTCTTCAGCACCATGAGAAAGTTAGATGCTTATTCTTCTTTTGTTTGTTTCATCTTTTAAATTTAATTTACAGAGTTGATTTAATGAGTTTTTAAGGTTGTTTACATAGGATTATTTTGTTTCATTGGCAAGCTATGTTCCTTTAAAAAAAACTTCCTAATTACATTTTTTAAAGGTTTATTCATTCAGCCAAAACCATCTTTTACACTATTGAACACCATGATTTAGATTAATAAATAAATAAAAACTTAGAAAAAATAGAGAGTTTTGTTGAGTTGTCCTTTATATTTGAAAGGATGGACTGCATTCTTTATTGCTGTTTTTGTTGCTATTTCACCTCTTTGTCTTATAGGGAAAGGAATAGGCCTGGCATTTAAGCACAGGCTTAGAATTTCATTGTCTCTTTTTTAGGTAAATTTCAACAGTGTTTAAACTGCTATTGCAAGACTGATCCTTCTAAATCAGAAAAGAAAAGGAAAATGTATGAGTATGAAATGTAAAGATTGGTGTTACAGAGGAACCACAGGCTAGAAAGTTTCAGATGGGAATCTGGAGGAAGATGGGCTGAGGTTTCTAAGTAACCACCTCTACCTAGTAGACATTGCTCCTGAAACAGATTCTACCATTATCACTATGAATAATACTTCTGAGCTACTGTGCAGTTTTCCTCTGCCTTTGTTCTTCTGACTGAAATCACAAATGGCTGAGTTCTATTGAGCTCCATATTCTTGGTGAGGTTATGGTGGTGAAGATAAACACTGCAAAGTTAGGGAACCTGAGCATGACTGACTCATTCTTTTCAGTTTCTATTATTTTTATTTTAAAAAAATGTAAATTTGTCTGGAGATGTTTATATCCTAGTCATTAGTAGCCCTTGAAGAAATGAATAGAAGAGAAGGTAACCAATGTTAATGATTTGAATTGAAAAGTAATGATCTTAATAGAAAAACACTGTAATTCTTTTTTTTTCCTAATGGTGAATTTCAATTTCAGTATTTATTTATGTTTTACAAGTAATATTGGTTTTACATAAGCAAATGAAATGTAAGATTAGATAATGTGTGTACAACCAGTGTTAATGATACAGGCCCTCCTTGCCCTCCAAAGAAGGTGTGTATGTGTGTGTGTGTGTGTGTATGTGTGTGTGAGAGAGAAAGATAGAGACAGAGAGGGGGTGGGGAGAGAGATTTTTTATAAACACAAATTATCCAAAGAACTATTTTTTTTGGTTTTTTTTGGAGGGCTATTGGGGTTAAGTGATTTGTCCAAGGCCACACAGCTAGGTTTTGTGTTTGAGGCCAGATTTGAACTCAGGTCCCCCCGACTCCAAGGCCAGTGCTCTATTCACTGTGCCACCTAGCCACCCCCACTATTTTTTTTAAGTAAAGAATTCACTTTTCTAGAAAGGCAATGTGACATAATGGATAGTTAGACTTGGGGTGAAGAAAGTCAGTGGTCAAATCTAACTTCTGACATTTCTTAGGAGTGAGATAATGGACAAATCATTTAGCCTCTCTGAGCTTCAGTCACCTATGTAAAATGATGTTATAGATGTCACAGATTCCAACCCACCATTTCTAACTATGTTGATTTTTACTTCTTGAGAGCTTACTCAGTCAAGAATTGAGTATGTACCCTCAGAAAATTGTGAACCTCAAATGCTTTATATAGGAAAGAGCTATAAGTAAGCAACTTTGAATCTAACTGAGCTAAATGTTTAAAGTAAATATGTTAAATGTTTTATGTTGCATATTGAATTTCCCAGATATTTGTCTTCAAGTCAAATAACAAATCAAACTTTTGATGTCTTATAGATGAACAGAATAAGTCTCCGTACACAACAGGAGCATTTCAAGGTAAAAAATCTCATCTGTGTCTTTGTCAAAAGTCATTGGGTTTTTGTTATTTATGGAACCTGAACAGAAGGTTGGATTAGAATTGTTAGAACATAAGCTCTTTCAAGGCAGAGATTGCTTTTATTTTATTTTTTTGTTTTTTCCTTCTCTCTATCCCCAGTGGCTTGTATTTAATGAGTACTAAATAAATATTTGTTAAATTGAATTAATACCTTGGGAGTAGAAAAAGCATGAAAACAATCTTCAAGATTGTCATATAGAAGAATGATTAAACTAGTTCTGGGAAGAACTTGAAATATTGAGTAGAAATTAGAGAAGATGTGTATTTAGCACAAGGTAAAATTTGGAAGTGACTAGTGTGTCTGAATTTAGAATGGACCCCTGTGGGAGGGAAATGATAGATTAGGATATTGAGGAGATTCCTGTTCAGGTATGGTCTGGTCTCTGACTTCTTAGCTTATCAAAATTGCAAATGGTACAGAATTGGGATTGAGTCAAGGATCCAAAAAAGAGACAAGAATTGTAGGTTGAATCTAAAAGATGAAATTGAAACCCTTATACTGAGGTTCAGAAAATTAACTTCAGATGTACATGATGGGGGACATCATGGCAACAGTTTGTCTGAAACAATAAAAAAGAGGTAGGGATATATAAGTGGACTACAGGTCCAAGCTTGAGTCATCAGCATATTGACAGGGAAAAAAAATGATCTTGGAATGATTTAGTAGAGGAAAAAGTAAGGGAATTGTGTCCTCTTTTCCTAAACATCATTCATGAACATCAATTCATAATGGGAGTATTGTATTCTGTTCAGGTATTACATTTTGGGAAAGATAATGAGAAACTGGAGGTCATTTAGAAGAGGGTAAACAGTATAGTGAATGGCTGAAGGAAGTGATGATATTTAATCTAGCAAAAAGGATAAAAATTGGTAGAGTAGTATATAATAGATACAATACAAATGTCTTTTTCACAAGGTATTATTGAATGTATAATATTGTGCATCAATACAGCTGCTTGAACTTAGTAATCATTTACTATCAAATCAATTAACTTTGATGGATAAAATATAATTTTTATATCTTATTATTCACTCTACCCACCTCACCCAGGAGAAATACTTTTATAATAAATGTTTAATCAACAAATCAAGTGAATAATCCAGTAAACATTAACTAGGTTCCTACTATGTGCCAGGCAAAAAAGACAATCCCTGCTCTCAAGGAACTTACAATCTAAAGGAATCAACACATTGACTATGATTGCAGATGTATGTCTTTTTCGGTATCTCGGGTCCATTATCTCTCTGTGAAGGGGTGGAATGCATGGTTTTTTTTTTTTCAGTCTTTTGAAGTCATAGTTGGTCATTTATTTGGTCAGAGTTCTGAGGTTTTTCAGAGTTGTGTCTGTTAATGTTATTTTTGTGATTGTTGTGATCAGCTCATACAAGTTTTTTTCTATATTTCTCTGAATCTGTCATATTCTTTATTCATTAGGCAACAAAAAAATTTCATTATATTTTTAGACCACAGTTTATTCAGCCATTCTTCAATTGTTTGGTACTCTCTTAGTTTATAGTTCTTTACTACCACAAAAAAAAATCCTTAAATGTTCTGATATATCCCTCTATGGAACATGCCTAAGTAAAATAGTATTGCTAAGTCAAAAGATACATTGTTATTATTTAAAAA
Organism: Petaurus breviceps papuanus; assembly: GCF_028583685.1. NCBI lineage: Eukaryota > Metazoa > Chordata > Mammalia > Diprotodontia > Petauridae > Petaurus > Petaurus breviceps. The sequence continues at coordinate 17,852,876 of NW_027186457.1, read as the reverse complement.
TTCTAAATCAGTCTTTGTTAAAGATATTGGTCGGTTGTTTCTTTGCTCTGGTTATCTCTCCCTAGTTTAGGGATGAACAAAATATTTGTTTCATTAAAAAAAAAAGTTGGATACTTTCTCTATTTTCCAAATTATGTATAAATGTAATAGAATTCACTTATAAATACATTTGAGACTAAGGTTTCTATTGCTGTTGGAGTTTATTTATGATTTATTGAAATTCTTATTCTGAAATTGAACTTTTAAATTCTTCACTTTGTATTTGTTAATCTAGGTTATTTTTATATTCCTTCAAATGAGAATGAGATTCATGAGAAACTCACTCCTCTGTTCCATACCTTCATATTTATTCTTCTGTTACACCCAAATTATGGGGGAATGTTGTTATTCTTTTCTTCCATAGTATATTCCTTTTCTCCTCCCTTTTCTTTACTCTGCTAAATCAAACAAAACAGCTTGAAACTCCACCCAAACTTAGGGTATATTATTATTTGTTCTCTTATTAGCTCTTGAAGATGAGGTTTTAAAGAGTTTGAACATCTCTTTTTCCTCTATTACAAAGTAAACATTTGACCATTTAACCTCTTCAAATTTCTCAAATGTTGTCACCTTTCTAGATGTATTGTATTCTATGTTTATGTTTCAAAGATTCTACCTAATCCTGGTTCTCTCAATAGAAATGTTTGAAAGACCTCTATTCTATTACCAATCCATTTTTTCCCCTTTGGGATTATACTCCATTTCATAGGATATACTTTTCTTTTTTGATTTTTGATATATCAAAAACACAGTTTTCTTCTCTTTTTCTTTGATCAGAAAACACTGGATTCAGGTTATCAAATTGCCGGAAATATTCAATTTGAGGTTGCTTAAAGGTGACCAATTGATTTTTTTAATACTTTGTTCTCTGTGTTTAATGAAACTGGGCATTTTTCTTTTATGATTTTTTAATATGTAGCATCTAGTGGTTTCTTGTTGCTGGTTGGTTGGTTAAGTTTCAGGGGATCAGATGATTTTTCCATGAGCTGTCTATGGCATCTTTTTCATGTCAGTTTTTTTTTCCTGATAGTAAATTTTTCATTTGTTCTTCTAACCTTTCATATTGTCTTTTTTTTTTTAAAGCAATCGGGGTTAAGTAACTTGCCCAAGGTTACACAGCCAGTTATTTCTGGGTGTGGTGCTGAGTCCAGATTTGATCAAGGTCATCCCGACACTGGAGCCGGTGCTCTTACTCGCTGAGCCACCTGGCCGCCCCCTTTCATATTGTTTTGGCTTTGTTATAATATTTCTTGTTGCCTCATTTAATTGTTGAGTTTTATTGGTTGCATTTTATTTTTCAGACATCAACCACTTGGATAACAGTTGCTAAGTTTTTGGTTCATCTGTTTATGCTTGTTTTAAGTGACTTAATTTAAAGTGTTGTTCCATGTTTTAACTATTCTGTCACTTTTTTCCATCTATTCTTAGAAACTTTGTAATCACTTTCCCCCAAAAAAAATTCTAGTTATGATTATGTCAGAGTTATCTTCTTCCTCTGAGATATTAAGATTATTTTAATCCATATTATGTATTTAGTGATTAAAGTTTTGTTTTATTTTGTTTTTCTCATGACCATACTTTCAATTCTTGGGTTCAGGTTTTGTTCCAGAGGCAGGATTTTTCCATTCTTAACTGATGTTTTGGTTACACCTCAATTTGCCCTGTTAGTAGTCTAGGCATAGGGCAATCACACAGTTAAGGTTGGAAAAAGCTTCAGGAGCCATCTAGTAACACACACACCCCTTATTTTATAAGGAAATTATCACCTAGAGAGATTATTTGCTTAAGTAGTCACACAGGTGCAGGGTGAGAGGTTGCCTGGGCCCAAGCCCTGTCTTCTTCTGTAGTCTTAATCAAAGATTCTAGCTCTGGAGGTATTCATCTTCCATTTCTTCTTGGGTTTCCCCAAATGATCAGATAGGTATTATTAAGGAAAACTGCCCCCAATAGCAGCAGAATATGAACAGTCAGCTTTCAAAAGAAGAAATCAAAGCTCTCTATAGTCATATAAAAATTGTGTAAATCACTATTGATTAAAGAAATTAAAATTAAAACAACTCTTAAGTACCACCTCACACCTAACAGATTGGCTAATAGTATAAAAAAGGAAAATTACTAATGTTAGAGTAGACGTGGGAACATTGGGACACACTAACGCATTGTTGGTGGTGTTGGGAACTGATCCAGCCATTCTGGAGAGCAATTTGGAACTATGCCCAAATAACTATAAAAGGGTGACTATAAAACTTTGACCCAGCAATACCATTACTGTTCTGTATCTCAAAGAGATCAGTTAAATTTTAAAAAGGAAATGGACCTATTCATGCAAAAAAATATTTAAAGCAGATCTTTTTGTAATAACAAAAATGTTGAAAATGGAAGAGTTGTTCATCAGTTGGGGAATGGCAGGACAAGTTGTGGTTTATGTTTATGACAGAATACTATTTTGCTGTAAGAAATAAAAAGCTTGATGCTTTCAGGAAAACCTGGAAAAATGCACACCAACTAATACAGAGTGTTCACAGTAACAGCAACATTGTAAGACAATCAGCTGTGAATGGCGAGCTGTTTTCAACAATAGAATGATCTAAGAATTCCAAGGGACTTTATGATGAAAAATGCTATCCACCTCCAGTAAAAGAACTGATGGAGTCTGAATATAGATCAAACATACATCTTTCTTTATTTTTCTTATTTCCCCCCTATCTTTTCTTTCATAACATAACCAATATGGAGATATGTTTGTTTGGGGTTTTTTTTTGCTTTTTGGAGGGCAATTGGGGTTATGTGACTTGCCCAAGATCACATGGCTAGTTTTGTGTGTGTGTGTGTTAAGTGTCTGAGGCCATATCTGAACCCAGGTCCTCCTGACTCCAGGGCCTGCCCTATTCACTGCACCACCTAGCCACCTGTAGCGGCAAGCACCCCAAGCGTCCTCAGGGTTTGAAGCTACCACAGGTTCTTGGATCTGCTTTGTTAAAGGAAAGCAACTCAAAATGGGTTAACAAGCTTACTTTAATCAGTCAGACATATATCGTTTACCTTGTTCAGGAGAAAAGGTCAGCACCCTGAACCTCAAAGTATACAGGCATAATTATCAAGACAGAAACATCAAGTAGACAGATTTCCAAACTGTCCAACCATTACATCCATACCCAGTCAACATCTGGGTTTCCACATTCTGGGTTTTTCAAAGCCAGGGGACTCTCAACAACGGCTTCCCAGAATTCAGATCAAATCACAGAACACTTCTCAAAGTGAGTCCCAAACCAAAGTTACACATCAGGGCTTATATAGCCTTCTCCTGGCTCAGAGAATGTAACAACCTTATTGACTCACTGGCCAATCAAGAAGTATCTACTGAAAAACAAGCCTCCCCCACCCAAGGCTTCAGGTGCACATTAGCCTAGGGGCAGGGAAGATCTTTAAAATTTACACCACCCCTGGAGATATGTTTTGCATGATTACAAATGTATAACCTATATCACATTGTTTACCTTCTCAATAAGAGGGGAGGAAGAGAATTTGGAACTCAAAATAAAAAAAAAAACATTAAAATTGTTTTTACATGCTATTGGAAAAAAAATAAAGAAAAATATATGTGGGCATCTAGGTGGCACAATGGATAGAGTAGAGGGCCTGGAGTCAAGAGGACCAAAGTTCAAATCCGGCCTCGGACACTTATTAGCTATGTGACCCTGGGCAAGTCACTTGATCCTTCTTGCCTCAGTTTTCTCATCTATAAAATGAGCTGGAAAAGGAAATGGCAAACAGCTCTTAATATCTTTGCCAAGGAAACCTCAAATGGGTTCACAATCAGATATGAGTGAACAATAATAACACTTCAATGTGTGACCTACAGGGATACTTAAGTATGCTTTAATGGTTTGCTTTGAGATTGATGCCGCTGCTTTATGGAATAGAGGAGTTCAGTGACACTTCTCCTTGATTTTAGAATTTCATTTGGCTTTACTTCTTCATTGTTAATAATAATCATTCCTTATGGGGATTTGGGTCTACCTATATCTTGGTAGATGACCATCTTAATTAATAAGAGCTGCCATCAAGTATTCTATCATCTGGAATGGGAATTAGACTTGTTCCATTTGGACCCAGAATACAAAACCAGGTACAAGTAGTAGAAGCCACAAAGAGGGGAATTCAGGTTTGATGTAATAAAGAAAAGATTCTTGAAAAAAAAATTGGCCGTTATATTCACTTGTATTCAACTCTGTGACCCCATAGAATATACCACAGATACCAGCCACAGATACCTCACTGTCTCCCAAAGTCTGCTAAACTCATATTCATTGCTTCCATGACACTATGTCAACCTCTGCTGTCCCTTTTTCTTTTTGCTTTTAAGCTTTCCCAACATCAGGGTCTTTCCCAATGGATCCTGTCTTCTCAATAGGTGGCCAAAGTATTTAAGCTTCAGCTTTAGTATTTGACATTCCATTGAATAATCTGAATGGATTTCTCCAAGTATTGACTGATTTGATCTTACTGTCCAGGGGACTTTTAGAAGTCTTCTCCAGCACCACTATTCAAACATTTCAATTCGTTCAGCTTCCCTTATATTGTTGATACTTCTCTTGATAGCTTTTGATTCATTCAGCATGACATTTTGCATGGTATACTCTGTATGTAAGTTAAATAAATAAGATGTCATTATATAGTCTTTTTGTATTCCTTTTCTTATATTAAAACAAAAAATTAGGACTATCTAAATGTGGAATGTACTTCCCAGATGGCTGTAAGCTCCCCCTCATTGAAGGCCTTTAAGCAAAAACTGGATAGACATTTATTGGGTTATTATAATGATTTTTTTCTGGCTATACATTGTACTAGATGGCCTCTAAAGTGTTAAGATTTTTCTTTCTAATATTAGATGATTTTGGAGGGAAAGGTAATATCCTTATAAAAGTGAATAAAAGGAAATTGTTTGTTGATGATGCAATATAATAATGACTCATTGTAAAAGTATTAATGGTTTTTGCAGACTACATGGTCTGTGTAGATTTTTGTGTGAATTGTTACCATTTTGACATGGATGTGAAAATTATATTGGAAGAGGAGAGGTAAAAAAAATAATAGTAAGCTTGCATTTAGGAAGTTTAAATTTTAGAGACAATCTAAGCTTGTTTTCATAAGAAACCATCATTTTGAGTAAAAAAGTGAAAAAAAAAATAAGCCCCTCTTTCAGGTGAGTGGAGTTTGAGTTAAGCATGTCACTGTTACTAGTTTTTCTTTCTCCTCAAGAATTGATTAATTTAGGCTATACCAATTAGGACATTCAAAGTTCAGAGTTATGATGAACAAACTATTCATCCAATCTTCAAAAGATTGTCGGGAACCAGAAAGAACTGTTGGAAATGGATGAGTGAAAAACTGTCCTGCTCTTTCACAAGGGGAAAGGAGGAAAATTCTACAAGTCATAGGCACTCAAAGTTCCCTTTAGGTGCTACAAAATTCTAGTAATGGTTGTTAAGTGATAACTTGTGAACCTTACAAAGGAACACAATTATTTATTACAGACCCATACTAGATAATTGGGAATTAGACTGTGTGTTCATTAAGATGTGGGGCTGGTTTGGGGTTTTGTCCTTCTTTGTCTCCCCAGTACTTAAAGTGTTTAAAAAGTGCTTGTGGACTGAGCTTGTAAGAGAGGATCCTGCCCAATACACCTTGTTTTCTTTTTGCCAAGGTTATTAGTTAAGGTGAATGCTAAAGATCTCTTATTATCCCATGCTAAAAGAATAACTAGAGTGAGAATTAGGGATGGGGGGAAGACTAGTAAGGTTTGGTAGATTTGAACAATTTAAGTAACTTTGCCCAAAGAAAGGTGATCAATGGGTTATTGTCAGACTAGAATTTGTTCTCTTGTAGTATCCTGTGAGGCTTGCTTCTTGTTTAATTGAACTTTTTTTAATCAATGATTTGAATAAAAATTATGTGTGTATGCATGTATATGTACATGCATACACACATATAATGCTTATTAAATTCATGAAGAACACAGAGCTGAGAGCTAATATAACAAATAACACATTTGGAATATGAAAAGATTTTAATGGATAAAATGTAATAAGATTTCATTCAATTAAAAAAAAAGTGCCAGATATAAGATGGGGGAGGGGACCATGAAAAATACTTGAATGGTTTAATACCCTGAAAGCTCAATATGAATTAATGATAGGATGTGGTCAACCAAAAACAACACAAAAACAAGCAAACAAAACACTAATTGACTTTTAGGGTTTGGTGTTAGATCGAGAGTATTCAAAAAGAGAATTTGGAGATATTATGCACAGTTTCCTGTGCTACAAAATTGGAGAGAGACTATCAAATACTAAAGCATATCCAGAAGAGGGTAATTAATAAAGTGAGAGAACTCAAAGCCAGTTGGAGGAATTGGGATTGTTTGGTCTGCAGAAGAGAAGACATGATTTTCCATATTCAGATATTTGAAAGACAGTCATGGGCAAGAATTTTAGAGCAAGAAAAACCACTAGGAATTATTATTGTTAATTATTATTAAATTAATCCCTTTTGGAAAATGAGGAAACTGAGGCCAAGTGAGATTAAAATGACCTGTCCATGTTTTTTGATCTTTGTAAGTAGCTGACCTGGGAACAGAATAACAGAATGCAGATCTTTGAAGTCCTATTCCAGTATGTTTTTTCTTTATATCACACTACCCTAATCTGCTTAGATCCAAAGGAGAGAATGAGGACCAATGAATGGAAGTTATGGAAAGGTAGATTTCAACTTACTGTAGCATCTAAGGATCCCAGAACTAGAGTGAAAGAGGCCATCTACTATAATCCTGTTATATACCAGACTTGACTCTGGCCAGTCAAATTGTTCAGGTTTAGGATTGAAATGAAATGAGACACTAATCAGCCATCTCAAAGTTTAGAAAAGGGAGCTTACTTAATCAATAGTATGGAAAGGATCTTAGGTAGTGATTCAATTGGATGCAACTTTCCTGTCTGTGTTGGCCATATTGACCCTGCCAGTCAGAAAAGAACAAATCATCTGACTCCTCCCATGCTGAATTTTATGCCAAAGCAACAATGAAGTGGCCCTATCCTTAGACCCCTGACCAGTTAGGTCTCAAAAACATCTTCTCTCCTTTTTCTTTCTTTCTTTTTTTTTTTTTGAAGGGGGGGAAGGAAACTCAGTCTACCCAATTTGTAAGCAACTCTGACTACATCCTTTCACTTTACAGTTGAGAAAAATGAGGTTCAGAGAGATTGTGATTTCTCCAAAATCATACAAGTAGTAAAAGAGAGGCAGGATTTGAATCCAGTTCCTCTGACACCACATATTCTATTCTTTTCACTGTACCATATTTGAAGAAACTTCTTAACCAATAGAACTGCGCAATAGGAGCATGCTTCAAATTAGAACTAGGCTAGGTAATGGTTTATTGGAATACTCCAGAACTAATTCATGTTTCAGGCAAGGATTAGATTGTATGACCTCACAGAACTTCTATCATTATATAAACAATAGATGTTTAGCCTCCAGAGGAGCATGCTTAGGGAGGGATACATTACAGGGATCTTTAGATAGCTGAAGGGTTACCATGTGCAAGAGAGATTACTTAGTTCTTGAAGGAAGAACTAGGACTGCTGAATGGAATTTACCGAGAAGATAATATTTGAATTAAGTATAAGAAAAAAAAAACATCCTAACATTTGAGTAGCACCCAAATTGGAATGAACTCTCTTATGATGTTGTTTTTAGCAGATACTCTTATGATCACCTGATCAGAATGTCGTACTAAAAATGGATGAATTTGTTCAAAAGTTAGACTAAACAAGCTCTCTCCAAGTGTATAATCATCACTACTAAAGCCAACACCTAAAAGAGTTTAGTCTGTTAACTAAACACCTTTTGTACTTAATTGGGTGGGATGACCTGGTGCATCCTTTTTCTTAGGTTATCCTAGAGAGAGTCAGATCCAACTTCAGTTGACAACTGATTGTATCTGAAGTTCTTAAATCAAATTCAGAATCTACTACTATGATCTCAGCCACTCCCAGAGCAATAGGCCTGCTTTCTGATTTCCACTAAGCAATTATGTCTAGTTAGGAGGTTCCTGGTTCACTGCCTGGATTGAAAATTTCAGGGTCACACCTGGGGCTGACTTTTGTGCCTTGCATTTAAGGGAAGTGTGTCAATTAAACACTACACCTTAATTCTTAGAGAATAGGTACATGAATTTCTAAGAGTCTCTGACTAATCCCCATGACATAATCAAGATTATTATATACCTAACCAAGTACAATTACATCACATGGTCTGAGATCCCATAAAAAAATCAACTGTTTCTATTGCTCAAGTCCATAAGCAAATTCACTTGAGAATATAGCATACAAAAGAGAAGATCTTTTTTCTGTCCTTCAAAATCATTTCCCTTAATAAGACTCATATTTCAGTTCTCTCAGCCATTAACCTCTTTTTATACAAAAGTTTATACTTCTCAATCTGGGGTCCATGAACTTTAAAGAGGATTGATAATTATACTTAAATATAATTACTTTTCATTGGAATCCAATACATTTAGTTTTCTACATTTACAAACATTCTGATCAGGGGTTTGTAGGCTTCCTTAGACTGACAAAAAAAATAAGACAGGAAAAGGTTAAGAACTCTTGTTTTAAAAGTTTCCTCAGTTGCAAGTGACATAGTCATAATACTTTTAATGTGTGCCTTTGTTTAATGAGAAAGGATGAGGTGGGGCTTGAAATGCCTTTTTAAAATGTCCAATAAAACTTTATCCATTGGGAATGCTCAGGGAATATTCCATTCTAGATAGCTAAGGCTTTGCCTCTAAGCATAAAAAACAAAATATTAAACTGTTTTGTGTAGAGGCTTTTCTAAATTGTCGGAAACACCTCCCTGCCTACTTGAACAGATTAAATGATCATCCACGTAATATTTATGAAGCCTGACATATAGTAAGCACTTAATATTGAATGATGAATTACAGTTCTCATTAGAAATGACAACCATTATACTGTGCTATGATGCATTAAACCCCTCAGGGACCATTGGGATATATAAAGTTATTGATTCTAAATGGTCCCAGACTACTGTGCTTTTGGAGACTTTTTGTCCATGCTTTCTGTAGTTTCCCAGCAGAACCTTTGCCATAAATCATCACTTTCCTTAATATCTATATGCATTTCTCTAACTCAGTCCATTAGACATTAAAAGTTTATTATGTATATAGCAGTGTGTTATATAATAAAGATTACAAAAATTTTTAAATGAACTTCTTAATATGCAGCAAGGTTGGCATGGAGATAAATAGACCTGCTAAAGCTATTTGTAAAATAAGAAGAAATCAACTTTAATTGTGACCTGAGATGTTTGCCAATGAGAAAAATATGTGAGCTTTAATGAATAAGCTTTGTGACTTAATCTGACCCTTTATTGATTTTCCAGTAATGAGGAATAGCATAGTAGTATCAATTACTAGGGAATGTAGTGAAAACTCTTAGTGCCCCAGTCATTTCTTTGAATTTGCATTTAGAAACACACTTACTCTGTGGATGATTTTCGTGTTCCCAAAGCATTCTTCATTAATTTCACATTTCATGGTATTAAATAATTACTTGATTAAAAGAATGGAAGCTGGGGCAGTCAGGTAGCACAGTGAGTGAGAGCACCAGCCCCAGAGTTGGGATGACCTGGGATCAAATCTGGGCTCAGATACTTAGCACCACACCCAGAAATAACTGGCCGTGTAACCTTGAGCAAGTTACTTAACCCCAATTGCTTTTTAAAAAAATGGAAGCCAAAGTAGCTGGACATGGACAATGCTTGTACATGGGAAAAACTGTTCCCTCAGGGGATAAGTGAATAAAGGATATGAACTGACAGCAAAAGAAAAAATATGGGCTATCAACAATCAAGAAAAATACTCATGATATGTAATATCATTTTTTGTTTCATTTTCAGTCATGTCTGACTCTTTGTGACCTCATTTGGGGTTTTCTTGCAAAGGTACTGGAATGTTTTGCCATTTTCTTCTCCAGCTCATTTTTACATATGAGGAAGCTGAGACAAACAGAATTAAGTGTCTTGCCCAGGGTGACACAGCTAGTAAGTGTCTGAGGTTAGATTGGAACTCAGGAAGATGAGTCTTTCTGACTTCAGGACCAATACTTGATCCATTGTGCCACATAACTGCCATGTACCCTACATTATAATAAGAGAAATGCAGAATAAAATAACTTTATGGTTCTACTTATACCTATCAGATTGCTGGATGACCAAAAAAATGGAAATTGATAATTGCTGGATGTACTATTGGAAGACAAGCACATTGATACATTATGGGTGAACTGTGAATTTATCTGGCCATTTTGGAAAGCAATTTTTAACTATCCCCAAAGACATTAAATTTGACTAATTATGTCAATACTAGACATGTAAAGAGAAAGAATCCACATACACACAAACATTTAAAACATCACTTTTTGTTAGAGCAAAGAAATGGAAACAAACTGGGTACGAATCAATTATGGTATGGCTGAATAAATTAAGATTTAATGTAATGTGACATTATTTTGCTGTTAGAAATTTTGAAGGTAATATATCCATAGAAACATGGGAGAAATATTGAAATGAACAGATTCAAAATAAAATTAGTAGAACAGAATGACTGCAATATTAGAAAACAACTGTAAAGAATTTCAGAATTATGATCAGTGCAATGACAAATCAAGTCTTTGGAAGACAGATGAATTATATTTCTCATTCCCATGGTAAAGAAGTGATGGACAAGAAGTAGGGAGGAGCAATAATTTTTCATATGTAGGCAATGTTTAGTTTATTTTGCTCAAGTAAACTTATTTGTTACAAAGGAGAGGTTTTATTTGGGACAGAGGGAGATGTATGCCAGGGGAGAGTAAAAGGAGTGATAGTGATACCAATTTAAAAAAAAAAGAAAAAAGTGTCAGTGAAGTATTTTTAAAAATTCAAAGAACTGGAAAAAAAACTAGAAAATAATATGACTGGAACTAGGTATAGTTCAACATCTTATACCATATACCAAGAAAATGGGTATGTGATTTACACATAAAGGGTGATTCCATAAGCAAATTAAGAGAGCATGGAAGAGTTTAACTGTCAGATCTATGGATAAGGAAAGAATTTAAGACCAAGCAAGTTATAGAGATCATTACACAATTTAATGGACCATTGTGATTATATAAAATTAAAAGGTTTTGCACAAACAAAACCAATGTGGCCAAAATTAGAAGGAAAACAAAAAAAAATACAAAGGCCTATTTCCTAATATATAGAAAACTAAGTCAAATTTATAAGAATAAATGTTATTCAACTGATAAATGGTTAAAGGATATGAAGAGGCCATTTTCAGACAAAGAATTAAAAAATATCAAGTCATATAAAAATGCTCTAAATCAGTACTGAATAGAGAAATAAAAATTAAAACAACTTTGAGGTACCACTTCATGCATATCAGATTGTCTAATATGACAAAAAAAAAGAATGATAAATGTTGGAGGGGATGTGGAAAAAATGGGACATGAATGCACTCTTGTTGATGTGAACTGACCCAACCATTCTGGAGAACAATTAGGGACAATGCCCAAAGGGCTGCAAAACTCTGCATATCCTTTGATTGAGCAATACCACTTTTAGGTCTCCCAAACAGATAAAAAAAAAAGCTGGGGGGGGATCTATTTGTACAAAAATATTTATAACAGCTCTTTTGTGGTGGTTAGGAATTGGAAATTGAAAGGATGCTCATCAATAAGGGAATGGCTAAAGAAACTGTTGTATACAATCGAATTGGGATATTCTTTTGCTATAAGAAATGACAATCAGGATGATTTCAGAAAAACTTGGAATGACTTTCATGAGCTAATGCAAACTTAAGTAAGTGGACCCAGGAGAATATTGTACACAGTAATGGCAATATTGTCCAATGAAGAACTGTGATTGACTTGGCTGTTTTCAGCAATACTGTGACCTAAGACAATTCCAAAAGAGTTATGATGAAAAATACTAGAGAAGGAACTGATGTTTGAATACTGATTGAAGCATACATCTTTTTTTCCTTCCTTCCTTCCTCCCTCCCTCCCTCCCTCCCTCCCTCCCTCCCTTCCTTCCTCTTTCTTTCTTTCTTTCTTTCTTTCTTTCTTTCTTTCTTTCTTTCTTTCTTTCTTTCTTTCTTTCTTCCTTCCTTCCTTCCTTCCTTTCTTTCTTTTTCTCTTTCTTTCTTTCTTTCTTTCTTTCTTTCTTTCTTTCTTTCTTTCTTTCTTTCTTTCTTTCTTTCTTTCTTTCTTTCTTTCTTTCTTCTTTTCTTCTTTTCTTTCTCCCTCCCTTCTTTATTTTGTTTTTTTTTAATTCAAGTCTTCTTGCACAAAGTGATTAATATTGAATTGTTTTACATGATTGTACATGTGTAACCTATATTGGATTGCTCAGTGTCTTGGGGCAGGGGTGGGGGGAGGAGAGGGAACAAGGGAAAGAAATTATAACTCAAACCTTAAAAAATGAATGATAACATATGTATCATTTTGGGAAATAAAATATTTAAAAATAAAGTTAAAAATACATGGAAGGGAATACACAAGAAGGGCAGTGTTTGCATTACTGAGATAAACTTTATACAAATGCCCCCAAAAGTTTTAATGTAGTTTTACGTTTTAAGTGCTTAAACTATACTAAAACTTTAGGGACATCTTCTGTTCAAACTTTGTATGAGAGATTCATAGTGTCACATATTCTGCAACAGAGGAACTACAGATGTGTTATGCATTGACTGTTTTCCTGATTGCTGCACCCTCTGCTTCTATAGGACAATTGTCACCTTTCTCTTCTAGCCTCCTCCTTGAGAATCCTAAAAGTCCTGTTGTTGACCATGTGCAAAAAAATCGACACCCTTCTTTTTTAATATTATTTTTCCAATTATATATAATGACAATTTTTAGCCTTCATTTTTACCAAATTTGAGTTCCAAATTTTTCTTCCTCCCCCTTTTTTGGAAAAAAAAGAACTGTAAGCAATTTGATATAGGTTATATATGTGTAAGCAGGTAAAACATATTTCCATTCTAGTCATAATTGTAAAAGAAACAGACCAAAAGGGGAAAAAAACTATGAAAAAATAGTATGCTTTGATCTGTATTCAGAGTCTATAAGTTCTTTCTCTGGATGTGGATAACATTTTCCATCATAAGTCCTTTATACTTATCTTGGATCATTGCATTGCTGAGAAGCATCAAGTCATTTATACTCAATCATCATACAGTGTTGCTGTTACTATGTACAGTATTCTCCTGGCTCTGCTTATTTCATTTTATCCACACTCTTCTTGTCTGAATGCTCATCTCATGGTGGTTACTTCTTTTCCAAGCCTGTAAAGAGCTGCAAATCCTAGGTGGTTTTGTGGTTGGCAGACACTTTGGCGGGGACTGTCACATTGGCTTTTGCTGACACATTTATTCCCCTTCTTTGATTTTTATTAAAGTGGGTAGCTTTCTGGGGGAGGAGAAGTAGATACATTTGTCTAGTAAGGTGATATGAAAGGAAAAGATATCCATAAATTTGAAATTTGTAATTAATACATTTGAAAAAATTCAGACTATATTAACTCTTACAAAATTGAATTATTTCAGCATGTACTTCTCTAAGATGTCAGCATTGTCTCAAACTTGTTATTATGTTATAATACACAGTGCACAAAATAATAAACCTCATCATTCTTTCTTACTCAAGACCCTCCACAACAGATTGGCTATCCAGCCCCTCTGCCTATTGGCTTTCCTACCTACTTATCCTACCTACCTGCTGATTTTTCTAATCAGCCTCAGCCTGGTACATCTCAGGGGGCACAATGGGCTCCAGCACCAGCACCAGTGAATTGTCCGCCTGGACTGGAATACTTAACTCAGGTACTGACTTGCCCCCCTCCCCCTTCTAATTTGGGTATTGAGATGAATGCATGATCTGAACTCTCTGTGAGCATTCCCACAACCTTTGTGGATCACAGCCATTGATTAGCTCTGATTTTGTGAAATTCTTTTCAATGCCTATGTTAATCTACCATGGAAGATACAGCTTATTTCATTATTTATCTTTGTAATCCAAGTGCCCAGGACAGTGTTCTTACACAGAGTTGGTATTTAATAAATATCTGTGAAAGGATTTGAAGAACAGCTAGATGGCCAGTTGATAGAGTCATAGGCCTAGAGAATTAGGAAGATATGAGTTCAAATCCAGCGTCAGACACTAGCTATGTGACCCTAGGCAAGTCACTTAATTTTTTTTTTTTTAATTTTAATCCACTGAAGAATGAAATGGAAAACCACTCCAGTATCTTTGCCAAGGAAAATTCCCTGGGTGGTATGGTACATGGGATTACAAAGAATCAGACCCAATTGGACAACAATGGAACAATTAATTGATTGACAGTCAATCCACAATGACAGGCCTCTCTAGTTCCCTTTAATAATTAGGGCTAGATATCAACATAGCTATTGATATTTCTGTTTGTTATCCCTTCCTCTTGGGTAAGTTATGTAGTAAGAATGAGGGAGGTGCATTCCATAATGTAAGGTAATATGCCATATAAAGTGAACCAACAAATACTAGCTTTTGAATTTTCTTTCTTTGTTCAGTTGTTCCAATTATGCCTTACTCTTCCAGACTCCATTTAGCATTTTCTTGGATCCAGCTCATTTTAGAACTGAGGAAACTGAGGCAAACAGTGACTTTGTTTTAAGTTAGCTTATTTAAGAAGGTTTTGTATGCTTTCTGTGACATTTTCTATAGTTATCAATGAGCATTTTATTACTTTTAATTCTATAAATATTTGTTGAATTGGATCTGTCAAACACCTACCATGATAGGAGCGAGGGATAGAAAATTGAAGAACAGAAAGAATCTTTTCTCTCAAGGAGCTAACAATCTAATGTGTGTTAGAGTGGGATGGGAGGAATATGATATAAGTGAGAGCTGGGTTCAAATTCCATGAACTTTATAATCCTAGGCAAGTCACCTGACCTTTCTGGGATCAGGTAAATGAGTCAAAATTGTTTGGAACTGAGACTAAACTGGAGATAGGGATATCAATAAGGATTCTGTATTTTAATAGAGTAGGGAATAGATAGGAACATTAACTATATTGGCTATGATAAGAGTAGAGAGAAGAGGGTGAATAGAAATGATATTACAAGGATAGAAATTATAAGCCAAGGGTAGGGAACCTGTGGCCCCAAGGCCACATGTGGCCATCTAGGTCCTCAAAAGTGGCCCTTTGAATCCAAACTGCAGAACAGATCCCCTTAATAAAAGTATTTGTTCTGTAGCACTTGGACTCAGTCAAAAGGCCACACTCAAGGACCTAGAAGGTCACATGTGGCCTCAAGGCCACAAGTTCCTCACCTCTGTTATAGGCCTTCACAACCTGATGGGATCTTTGTTATCTTTCACCTTCTTTTCCCATTCCCCAAAGATGGCTCTCTAAGCCTGACTAGCAAGAAGCATTATTGATAGAACCAGATAGGCTTAAGGGTTAAATTTCATGGAATGAATGTGTTGGAGATTTCTTGACTTGAAAGAACTGGCAAACAGACATATGGCTAGTAGACATACAAAACATGCATTTGGAGACTGTAGCAGCAAGCACCCCAAGTGTCCTCAGGGTTTGCTGCCAACACAGGTTCTTAGATCTGCTTTGATAAAGGAAAGCAACTCAAAATGCTTACTTTAATCAGTCAAACATGTATCGTTTACCTAGTTCAGGGGAAAAAGGTCAGCACCCTGAACTTCAGAATACACAGACAGAATTATCAAGTCAGAGAAACAGATCAAGTAGACAGATTTCCAAACTGTCCAACTATTACATCCATACCAAATCAACATCTGGGTTTTTCAAAGCCTAGGTGGGTCTCTCAACAACGGCTTCCCAGAATCCAGATCAAATCACAGAACATTTCTCAAAGTGAGCCCCAAAACAAAGCTACACATCAGGGCCTATATAGCCTTCTCCTGGCTCAGAGAATGTAACAACCTTATTGACCCACTGGCCAATCAAGAAGTATCTACTGAAAAACAAGCCTCCCACCCCAGGCTCTAGGTGCACTTTAGCCTAGGGGCAGGGAAGTTCTTACAAATTTACATTCCCATTACATTCGGCCCCAAGATCTTTCATGCCCATAGCATAGTCAATTTACTTTTGAATAGTCAAATTTGTACAAGGAGTACAAAGCATAGTGCCTGTATTTGTTCCAGGATCCATGGCCATTTAGATTGAGATTGTAAGGCCAAGGATCCTGGAGGAGTGGAATGTAATAGTAATGGAATATAAAGATGCCCCTGTATTGGCTTCGTTTTTTGGTGTTAAAACCCAGAGCTTGTTAATCCCACTTGTGGGATGGACTTGTTGATGTGAAAAGAGAGGGCTGGACTGGGAGGAGCTGGTGACATAGATTTGGAGAGACACAAGAGAGAGGCAGAAGAACTTTTTGGAAGCAGCACCTTTGGAAGGAGAGAGAGAGACTGAGAGGATTGCTGAGAGCCACTTTGAATTGCCCAGGACTTTGAGAGCTGCCACCCAGAGCTGCCAAGGACTGAGGAGCCATGGCTGTTATGCTGGTACTTTGTCTGTTCTGATGTTGTTTTGCCAGATTTGTCCACTGGTGAAGGACAGTCCTGTTATTGCAGAAGTTTTGGAACCTTGCTGTTGGTTCAGAGCTCCTAAGACTGTTCTGCAGACAGAGAGTGAATACTGTCCACTGGTGAAGGACGGTGCTGTCGTTGCAGAATTCTTGGAACCTTGCTGTTGGTTCCGAAGCCCTGAAGAAAGATTCTCTTGTTGTATGTTTACAGAAATCCTGGAAGAGGGTTTTGCTAATGTTTTCAGGGGCCCTAGGACTGTTCTGCAGACAGAGAATGAATTAATGAAGAGACTGGCAATGTGTCTTGTGGCCTTGCTAAGCCTTGTCTCCCCAGGAACAAAGATTGCTGAGAACTTGCCTCAAGTCAAGATGATGAAAAGACCTCCATTTGGGTATTAAGTGCTGTGCTTAAACTTGATGTAACTCTGGGGTAGATTCAATTGTGATCCAGGGGTGGGGAACTTTTGACCTTTTTGTGTTCTATGATTGAACAAATGAATGTACTTTACTTATGATTGGAAACTAATCTCCATTTGAGAAGAGGGGCTTTGTGATGGACTAAATGAAGGTACAGCCTAGGGGTTGAGTAGGAACTTTGTAATTGATTAAATGAATGTAATGTGGGGGGGGGAAGTACTTGATTAAATCAGGTAGTACTTGGAGATTATTGAATCACACTTAGTAAATGCTGTATTTTGAATGATGTTCTATTCTGATCTTCTCTGTTCTTAATTTTTCACTGAATAAAATGGAGACACATATGCTGGTATTTTGAACCTTGGGCAGTTGCCTTTGCTTGGCATTGCATTACAGAGACACAGGACTACAATGGAGTAAGTTTGGAGTGCAGATACACATTTGGTAGTCGTTTCCATGGCAGGCATGGGAGAGGATTAGGTCATCAAAGAACAGCATGCAAAAGGAGGAAAAACGAGAGGCCCTATAGCAAAGCCTTGGAGATCATCTAAGAAGAGCAGTCAGAGAGGAGGAGCCTGATGAAATTTGTTTCACTTAACACTGAAGATACAAGAAATATTCTAATGGTATATGAATTTGTGCTGTCTATGATGGGAAGGATTGGTATGGTATTTTTATGCTTAGGCGAAAACTTAGAATAGAGTTCAAATTTCAGATAAAACAAGTGCTAGAGTGAAGTTGATTTTAGTAAAATGTAAAGCTTTAGAGTTTTCATGGAACTGTTTAATTTTTGTCTTCATATCCCAAGCACTTGTGACCTGCACATAGTAGGTGTCTAATAAATATTTGTTCATGTAAAATGAATTAATATTTTGTGAAATAGCGAATATATTTATTTTGAACCAGTGGTACATATTTTAATCATTTTAGCTGGAGGGTAGTTGCAAAGAGGTCAGTGTAGGCTTAATTTCAGGGGGGAAAACAAAACAGAACTTGGAAGTGATTAAAGATGCCCAGAAGTGGAATAGGCTTCCCAGAATGGTAGTGAGCTCCCATTTGTTGTGGGTCTTCAGACAAAAGCCGAATGACTAGTTCAATTCATCAAGGACCTTTAAGCATCTGTCATGGATCACCACATATGGCACCATGAATACAAAAACACCAACAAAATATTGCCTCCTATCCCTCTTTGCAGAGGAGCTTGCTTCATACTTGGAAGACCACTCATCTCATATTACAGACAAGATTCTTGTTCAGGTATAGAGAGTTTGGATCACATATTCTCTAAAGTTTGTGGGATCATTTTCCTCCCTAAATTTAGGGTGTGAAGAATTATTAGAGCAGTACAGCCCTTACATACACTTACCCTAAACTATGACGCAAAAATGAATTACAGTTGCATTTTGGAAATGTAAATTTTCCTCTTTCTAAATACTTTCCAATCTATTTTATTTTATTTTGCCTTTTTGGAAGGCAATTGGGGTTAAGTAACTTGCACAAGGCTACATGGCTAGTTTTTTGTTTGTTTTTGGTGTGTGTGTGTGTGTGTGTGTGTGTTGTGTCTGAGGCTGGAACTGAAGTCGAGTCCTCCTGACTCCTGGGCCAGTGTTCTACTCACTGTGTCACCTAGCCACCCTTTCCAATAAATTTTAATGGATTTCCACTGAAAGTAATTT
Source organism: Petaurus breviceps papuanus (assembly GCF_028583685.1). Taxonomy (NCBI): domain Eukaryota; kingdom Metazoa; phylum Chordata; class Mammalia; order Diprotodontia; family Petauridae; genus Petaurus; species Petaurus breviceps. The sequence goes on along the minus strand of NW_027186457.1, from coordinate 17,834,072 downwards.
TCTATGCTAAAGATTGACCATAGTAGCCCTGGATGAAAATAAGCAAAGTTCCTTAGGGAATTTGGTTTTAGTTTTAATTTTTTCTCACAATTTAGTAAGAACTTAAAAATTAGGGAGGCCAGGTGGCTCAGCGAGTAAGAGCACCGGCTCCAGTGTCGGGATGACCTGGATCAAATCCGGGCTCAGATACTCAGCACCACACCCAGAAATAATAACTGGCCATGTAACCTTGAGCAAGTTACTTAACCCCAATTGCTTTAAAAAAAAAAAAGAACTTAAAAATTCTGGCTTTTGATTAATTTCATACTCAACTTTCTTAATAAACATCTATGAAATAAACATTTGATAAATATCTATTGAATGCCTACTCTGTGCTATCATAAGTGCTGGAGATGTAAAGAAAGGCAAAAGAGTCTCTGCTCTAAAGGAGTTCTCGGTCTAATAGGGGAAACAGCATGTAAACAACTGTACAGAGAAACTATACGTAAGATAAATTGGAAAGAGTCAACAGAAAGAAGACACTAAAATGAAGGGGAATTAGGGAAACTAGTGCTAGCAACACAGATGTTATCAAATAGATATATTGTGTTTTTCAGTCTTTTCAGTCATGTTCAACACTCAGCGATCCCATTTGCAGTATTCTTGTCAAACATACTGGAGTGGTTTTTCCATTTCCTTCTCCAGCTCATTTTACAGATTAGAAAACTGAGGCAAACAGTTAAGTGACTTGCCCAGGGTCACACAGCTATTAAGGGTGTGAGCCCAGATTTGAACTCAGGTCTTCCAGACTCTAGGCTTGGTGCTTTATCCACTGCATCATCTAGCTGTCCTATGAATTTTAAAATAATGTAATTTTTCATGACAGATTTGTGAACTTATAGTATTTGTGAGTGTTAGAGATTTTAAGCTTTATTTGATGGGGTAATATGTAATCACTAGGCACTGTGTATAGTGGATAGGGAATTGACCCTAGAACCAGGAAGATGCAGGTTCAAGTCCCAACTCTGCTACAAACTGATTGTAACTCAGGGGGTGGCTATGTGGTGCAGTGAATAGAGCACCAGCCCTGGAGTCAGAAGGACCTGAGTTCAAATCTGGATTCTGACACTTAACACTTACTAGCCATGTGACTTTGGGCAAGTCACTTAACCCCAATTGCCCTGCCCTCCCCACTCCAAAAAAAAAAAAAACTGACTGCAACCCTAAGCAAGTCATTTAACCTCTAATTGTTCTAATCAACTCTCTTAAGAATAAGTTGCAAAGAAGGTACTTACTGGTCTGTATTTGTAGAGAATTTCCTCATCTGGCAGTTCCTTACCTCAATGAAATTATCCAAAAAATTCTCTTACCTACCCCTAATAAATAATCATTAACTATATTTTTTGTTTCAATCATATAGATAGACCAATTATTGATCCAACAGCAAATTGAAATTCTGGAAGGTATGTATCTACTATATCACCTTATTGTATTTTAATTAACTTCTATCTAAAAAGTATATTCTTGCTTCAATTGGGCAAATATATCATGTTGAAGGGAAGATAACACTAGATATACTTCTCCTGGGCTGTGTTTCTCAATAATTGGATCATTAATTGTGGACATACCCCAAGACTCTCTTGGTCAATAGCATTTATGAAGACCTGCTATGTGTCAAGTACTATTTTAGATACTGAGTATACAAAGTCTCCCCCCCATCTGCTTCCTGGATGGTGTAGTTTCCTTCAAAGTTCAGCTACAGGGGGCAGCTAGGTGGCGCAGTGAGTAAAGCGCTGGCCCCAGAGTCAAGAGGACCCGAGTTTGGTTTTGGCCCCAGACACTTAACACCCACACAAAAAAACTAGCCGTGTAACCTTGGGCAAGTTACTTAACCCCAATTGCCCTCCAAAAGGCAAAAAAAAATTCAGCTACAGGACTATCTTTGGCATGCAGCTTTCCCTGATCCCTCAGCTGTTAGTGTTTTCCCCCAGTCCCTACAAATCACCTTATATCTAAGTTGGACATACCTATTCACATACAATTTGTCCTCACTAGCAGACTGCCGGTTCTTCAATGGCAGGAATGTTTCATCTTTATCTTTGTATGCCTAATGCTTGGCACATCATCAGAACTTAATAAGTGATTGTTGATTGACCGATCGATTGACGGAAGTGTTGAAATTTACACTATGAATAAATTGGGAATTGGATAATAAACCACTTACGTAAAATAGAGAAAAATCAAGTTATATTAAATCAACAGGAATTTATTATGTACCTACTATATGCCAGATGCTGTATAACTGATGACTATATACCATTTAAAGTATTAGATTTAAACTATTTTAAAGTGTTTAGGTTTAAATTTATTTATTTTTATAAACTATGTCCTACTTAGGATAGTGAAAAGAACATTAGATTAGCAGTTAGCTTGATGGATGATTCTCTGCAACTCCCCTCAACCTCCATTTTCCAGTTTTTTCATCACTTTAATGCCAAATTCTCTTTCTCATTTGACCATGACATCTGCTTGGATTACTGTCTTCTCACTCTCTGGTCCTCCTTATTTCCACATTTCTGGTGTCATTTGATTGCCTCTACTTCCTCCTTAACTACTTCTTTTTTTTTTAAGCAATTGGGGTTAAGTAACTTGCTCAAGGTTACACGGCCAGGTGTTTCTGGGTGGGTGCTAAGTGTCTGAGCCTGGATTCGATCCCCAGGTCATCCCGACACTGGAGCCGGTGCTCTAACTGGCTGTGCTACCTGGCCGCCCCCTTAACTACTTCTTAAACTCTTAAAACAGCACCCAGATTTCAAATGTAACTCTTTCAAGTCTCTTAAATGATAGAATGGATGACCAGTTCTCAGTCTTCATACTACTTAAGAGCTCTTTGTTTTTTTACATGATCAATCACTCCCCAACTTCTGCAAATCTCTCCTCCCTTGGCTTCCCTGACACTTTTATATACTAGTTCTTTTTACCTGTTTGGTCATGCCTGGGGCTCTTCAGTCTCCTTTGTCCATCACCTGTACTCTAACTATAGGTGTTCTGGGAACTTTTGTATCTTTTCACATTTTCTTGATGAACTCATCATTTGCCATGATTCCAACTATTTCCCTGCAGATGACAACTAAAACCATAATCTGCATTAATCTTTCTCCTGAACTCCTGTTCCTCATTGCCAACTGCATGCTGAACTTCTCTGCCATGTTTCAATAGTGTCTCTAATTCAATAGGTCTATAATGGAACTTTGTTTCTACCAAGCCATTTTCCAGATTTGTTTGGAGGTCACCATCATAATTCCATCACTGAAGTTCACACTTTTCGAATAATTCTTTATCAGGATAAAAGATCCACCTTCACAATTTGATCAGTTGCTGAGTCTTATGGATTGGTTTACCACTCAGTTGACCACCACCCTAATTCAGGCTCTCATCTCCTTTTACCACTATGATTAGTGGTAAGATCATGTCTTATCACTATGAGGACACTGTTACAGTAGCTTCTATATTGGCCTCTCAGATTGCACTCTCTCCTCTCTCCAAATTATTTTTTTCACAGCTGATAGAGTAATTTCCCCATATAATGTCTGATCATGTCACTCAGATGCTCAAAAACCTTCAGTATCTCTACAATGTCTCCCAGATGACAACTCTCTCATCTGTCATTTAAATTCCTCCATGTACTGGTTCCAACCTACCTTTCTGCAATTTTTTTATATTATTACCTATGATATCTACATTGAAAATTAATATCATAAGGTAATAGACTTAAACCTGAAAAGGACATTTGAGATTGTCCCATCCCTTCTCATTAGAGATGAGGAAATTGAGTCCCACAGCAATTAAAGTACTTATATAAGGTCACATGACTAGCACATAAGAGACATTTAATAAATAATTGATCAATGAATGGATGACTAATAGAGGATTTAGACCTAAGTCTTCTGATTCACATTTTTCCATTCTATGGCATTGTAGTATTCTTTTTTTCCTGCACCATTGTATTATTTTTTCCCCTATATCATGAATTTTCATTCTACACAATTATAGTTCTCTTAGATTCTGTTATCCTGAATGAAGAGCCCACATTTGTTTTCACAAAGAAGCACAGAGGTAGGGGTGCAATTTCAAAATCAGAAAAAAACTGGATTCAAAGTCTCATCTCTCTCACACACAAAGGCTGGGTAACTTTGAGCAAGTCTCTAAACCTCTCAGTACCACTAGACAGCTCTGTAAGATTCAGCTTGCAAAACCAGTGCTGATTTACATTGACAGAGATCGTTTACTTGTTAGAGCTTATTATACCAATGGAATCATAGCTTCAGTCTGAAGGGAGAAAAACAGTTCTCTTTTATGCTTTGGAAATGATAAAAATAATTTTTTCCAGGCTTTGATCCAAAATAAGAACAATTGAACTTCTACTCTTAAACTGAAATTTATGGAACTATAAGAAAGCAGTACTGAATCTTAGAACTGAAAGCGTCTTTGAGATGATGTGGTGCAATCTATCAACCTATAGAATGCAACTTTGTTTTACAGATAACTGAGTCCCAAAGAGGATAGACAATTTGCCCCATGTCGCTCATCAGGGCAGAATTAATAATTAGAAATTATATAGCATATTTATGCTAAAATTGTTTTCCCAGTAGTGGTCTTGTTAGTGCTGACTACCATATCTTCCTCTCTTTCTTTTCATTTTTAGTATTCACAGGTTTTGAAACCAACAACAAATATGTGATTACCAACAGCTTTGGACAGAGAGTTTACTTTGCAGTAGAGGAAAATGATTGTTGTACTCGAAACTGTTGTGGAAACTTAAGACCCTTTATTCTAAAGATTTTGGACAATGCAGGCCGGGAAGTGATAACAGTTGAAAGACCTTTGAGATGTACTTCCTGTTTTTACCCCTGCTGCCTCCAAAAGGTCAGTGAGCATCTTTTTTTTGTACAAGTCACTTGGTCATGATGCTGCCTCAGAATTAGTGGACAGTGATGTATCCCATTTGAAACCATCCCATACATGGATGATTAAAGTCTATATTTACACTGGGAGTGGGGTAAGATGGGCATGGCACATGATAACTGTTTGCAATGGAGGGCTATTTTATGAAAGAAGTATCAGACTTGTTTTTGACCCCAGAGGGTACAGCTAAGGAATAAGTGGAAATTCTAACTACATAATTATTTGCATGTCATCTCCCCCATTAGAACCTGAACTCTTTGAAGGAAGGAGTCATGTTTTTGCCTTTGTTTGTATACCCTAGTGCTTAGTACAGTCCCTGGCACATAGTAAAAGCTTGATAAATCCCTGTTGACTTGAAATTGCAGAGAAGCAAACTGGCTTGGTGTAATTAAAACAACTTGCTCACCATTAGATATTGAAAAGCCAAATGGACAACCTTGTAATTTAACATTCAAGATCTTTAAGCAAACACTGGATGACCACTTACATAGAGAGATTATAGTATATATAACCCTTATATTCAAGGATAGAATAGTAATAGATGATATCTAAGAATGCTTCCATCTAAGACTGTTGAAAAAAGACTATTAAAAATAAGTGGTAGGGGTGGCTAGGTGGCACGGTGAGTAAAGCGCTGTCCCAGGAGTCAGGAGGACCCGAGCTCGGTTCTGGCCTCAGACACTTTAACACCCACACACACCCATACACACCCACCCACCCACCCACCCACACACACACACACACACACAAAACTAGCCGTGTAACCTTGGGCAAAGTTACTTAACCCCAATTGCCCCCCAAAAAGCAAAAAAAAAGGGGGGTAGGATCACAGAGAGAGCTACAGTATACTTCACTACAACCTTTAAGTTAGAATTAGACTGACAAGACCAACACCCTGCCGCCACCCCCCCCCCCCGCCAAAAAAAAAGTCAATCTCTTTGCCTGATTTCCATTAAGTTTTCTTTCCAGCAAGCCCCCTCTAAAATGCAAATAGCCCATAGGGAGGATCATATAAACCAATATCAGCTAACAAACAATTAGCAGACAATTGATAGCCAACTGCTAAATAGACACTTGAAATATAGGGAAGGCATTTGAAGAAAGGGATGCCCAAGAGAGAAGAAAGACACTAATAAGGACATTGCCTATTTCTCATTTTTGCCTAGGGTCAGCCATGATTGTGTCACTTATAATTTCCCTAATCTTGAGATTAGGACTAGACTCATAGAAGCTGCCTTAGAAAGGACTTCAAAAAAATCTAGTCTAACATCTCTAAAAAAGAATTGATTAGAACAGGGTCAAAACAAATCCTGGATACGTGTCATCAAAAGTTTCTTTTTAGAGTCAACATTGCGATATTAACAGTCATTCTACTTTCCAAATCCACTTATCCATTCTATCATCTGTCCCATATTTGATCCCAAAGATGGCATGAAAAACTCTCAAAGGATTTACTGATATCCAGGACAGTTATACCTTGAACTTTCCTTTTCCATCAAATAAGAAACATTGTTGGAAGGGGATATGATGTTAATTTTATAAGTAAAAAGATATTGGTGACACTCCAACCTACCAAAGGAATGGGAGGAAAGGAGAGGACAGAGAGTAAGAGTTGAGTGAACACATGGATAAAAGCAGCTAGTCTCCATGAATAAAAGATGTTTGTTAGACTTGATGTGATACAGCTGGATGTGCTTTTGATAGGTCATCTTTCTTTTCTGACCTCACTTTCTCTTCTAGAGGAATATACTTACCAAGCTAGCTACCTTTATGTAGTAAGCCTGTTAAAGGTCACTTAGTAGGACAATGAACAAAGTTCTCAAAATAGTTTACTTTTTTGTCTTTTTTTTTCTTTTTTGGTAATAGTATGCTACAATTAGATAACTAATCCCTGAACTGAGTTGCCTAAGCCTTTCCAATCTATTTCTTGATTAACAATAGTTATATGGAGTAATGGAAATATCAGAGCAGAATTCAAGTCTAAAAAGTTGGAGAGAATTATTTGAGACATTCATCCTACCATTGCGTGAACATGCAAGATGTTTTTAGATGATTCCCTGAAGACTTCCCTTCCTCTTTTAATTAGCTTATTTTAAAAATTGAGGTAGTTGATGTCATTTTACTGTGACTTTTCTATCTCTTTTTCTTTTGCAGTTGGAAGTACAGTCTCCTCCTGGTGTGCCAATAGGTTACATCATCCAAAATTGGCACCCCTTTCTGCCGAAGTTTACAGTTCTCAATGAGCACCAGCAGGAGGTGCTGAAAATCGGCGGCCCATGTGTTGTGTGCAGGTGTTGCACAGACATTGACTTTAATGTAAGTTACACTGAAAGTAGCATTTCTCAGTTTCTATACTCAAGACAAGAACTAAAAAAAAAACCACAAAATTTAAAGTGCCACTCATTTTGAAAAAAGTTGTTTTAGCTGCTGGCACACTTTAAAAAATAAGTTATATTTCTAACTTGATGTCTTTGTTCCAATGGGGGGGGGCGATATTACTGGAGCATTGTTGTTTTTTTTTTTAATATGTGATTTTTGTGGCAGAAAGGTTGTTCAGTGGATAGAGCACTGGTTCTGGAGTCAGAAGGATCTGAGTTCAAATTTCACCTCTCATATTTACTAGCTGTATGACCCAGCAAGTCACCTAAATTGCCTCCCCCAAACAAAAAGTGTGATTTTGTAAAGCTGTATCTGGTGGTATATCACAGAAGCATCAAGTGTTTGAGATGGCAAGGACTTGAAAATCTTTAGATCCCAGTTCCTTAGAAAGATCTTGGAGATGAGGAAAGCAAGATCTAGAGAAATAAAAGAATTTGCCCAATTCTGTAGCTAATAAGCAACAGAGCAGGGACTTAAACTGAAATCTTTGGTTCCAAGTCCAACCAGATCTCTCTCTTTTTACCATTACATCCTCCCAAATTATACTGATGCTAAGATTAAAAATTATTTACTTTCGTCTCTTAGAAACAGTTTTAATTGATCTAGAAAAGGGATTTAAAATAAATATGTGATTATAGGTGTTAACAATTTGTTTATTTAGTTCTGACTAGAATCAAGAACTAGGCTCTTTATAATCTGAAAGGTTAAAATATAGAGAAGAGGTGTGGGATGGGGTAGTAGCTAGCCCATATAACTGAATACAAGTAAATAAACCAACTAAATGATTTATGATGTTCGTAGATGAGGTGCACTCAATGTTGGAGGAAATGTGACATTACTATCAATTATAGAACTAAAGTAAGAAAGGATCATGGAGGTGCCTGTATCAGCAATGCCATATTCACAATGCCTATGGAGATTACAGATATGCTGATATAATTATCCATCACAAAATACATCATGCTTGCCATATGGGGGAATAAACTAGAAAATTTATTAAGATACCAAAAGACTGAGTCCCAAAACCAGAAAGTGAAAGCCATCAGAGTAGTTATGACATTGGCATAGGTAGATAAAGTAGAAAGCACCCACATTTTCAAGCCTTTAAAACAGAACAGGCTACCTCAGGCAAAGGTCCTCCTCTCCCCACTCACAGCAACCACCCAGCGTCCGGGAAGCGCGCTCCCAGCAGCTCCGGCCCCTGGCAGTCCTCAGCAGGAGTCCTTAGCAGAAAGGGCTCAAAAAGGGCTTTGCGCTGCCGCTGCTGCTGCTGCTGCCATTGCCACCACCGCCAGCCACCGCAGGAACGCTAGCTTGGCTTCCGCTTCCTCTTGCTCCGCCCCTTCCTGCTATGTCAGCAAGTCCAATGGGGCATGGAAGATCTTTAAATCCCATAACCCTTACAGTGCCCTAGAACAATGCCTTCATTTTACAAATGAGTAAACTGAGATCCACAGGGGTTAAGAGACTTTCCAAAGTTATGCAGACAGAAGGTGGCAGAGGTCGGCTTTGAATGTGGGTCCTCTAATTCCAAATCCATTGGTCTTTCCACTTTCCTCTGCTGCTTCTTCTGTGATTAATTATGAGATTCAGCAAGAGAAAATGGTGCTTTTGTCATTGCAAAAGCAAAGCTTTGAATAGAATTAAACTGAGACAGGCCTAACCATACTGGTTTTAGTTTTGTTAGCTAGAGCAGACAATGGATTATCTAGTCTCTGCCATTTGCCTAAATGTTTTTACTACCTCTTTTAATCTATATGGTAATCTCTTCTCATTTTTACTTGCTAGTTTTGCCTCTCCCTAAGGATATTAGTTCAGCATTTTCTGTGTTTCTCACACAAGCAGAAGTTAAACATTGATCAAAATGGAAAGATTTAAATTAATTTTCCCTCCTCTCCCCTTGGACTCTGATCTCCCTGAATCTTTTCACATGATTTGTTTTCTTCCTGCTATGTTTCCTCCCCATACTTTTTGTTTTTGTTTTGAAGGGGGGAAGGTAGGTCAATTGGTGTTAAGTGACTTGCCCAGGGTCACAAGGCCAGTAAGTGTTAAGTGTCAGATTTGAACTCAGGTCCTCCTAAGTTCAGGGCTGTTGCTCTATTCACTGCACCACCTAACTGCCCTGGATTTGAACTCAGGTCCTCCTGACTCCAGGGCTGGTGCTGTATTCACTGCCACCTAACCACCTGCTCCCTATACTTTTTCTGATGGCTAATAATTTTGAATCTAAGACAAATAGTGCAAGATCTTCTCCTCACCTCAGAATTTGATAAAATTTCCACCCACATATTTTCAAACAATGGTAGTGTCAATCCAATATATCTGTACTACATAGTTCTTTTTTTTTTTTTTTTTTGCTTTTTGGAAGGGCAGGTGGGGTTAAGTGACTTGGCCAAGGTCACATGGCTAGTAAGTGTTAAGTGTCTGAGGCCATATTTGAACTCAGGTCCTTCTGACTTCAGGGTCAGCATTTTATTCACTGTGCCACCTAGCCAACCCTTACATAGTCCATTTAAAAATAATTAAAAATCCTATAGGGCATTCTGCATGTCCTACTATGATTCTAGCAGGTATGAGCCAATGTGACTTCCCAGTGCTAAAGCCACAGGGGACTTACCAGTTGCAGAGCACGTTTGAGTGTGAGTTAGATAGCAAGCCTAGAGACTACACTGAAACCTACAGTCACAGGGAGAGAGGGTTTGATTTGGTGGTTGTTTAAAATAAATTTATGTTATCACTTCTTAGTTTAGGGAAATCCCAGAAGAAACTCCCTCTACCACGACATATCTGACCTGCTCTGCAATTTAGTAGTCATTTAGAATTGAAGAAATAGCTACCAATTTAGCTCCATATACTAAAGTATATAATACAACTGTCAAGGAACTCCAAAGAACAACAGGCATAATAGATGCTGTCACAAACATTTTGATCACAGGATGAGAGTAAGGGATTCATGTGTATGAATAGCCACAGTGTCCCACTTGTATTCTTGCTTGGTTGGGGGAAACTGTAGAAGGCCTCTGGCGTGTTTGGGTTTGGGAGTCACAAAGGATGGGCAGACATTGATTTGTAGTAAAGGAGCGAACTCTTAAATTTGATGAGATCATAGATTTGTTTGAGTATGCATGACAGGAACTCATTGAGTCAAGTCTGACTTTAGGCAGAAATATTCTTAGATAAAATTTTCAAATTTATGCATAAATTGCTTTCTCTATTAGCATGTACAAAACTGGTTTTTTTTTAATAATGGTGTCTGTATGACACCCTTTAATGTCATAAAAAGAAAATCTTTTCTCATTCTATGTTGAAGAAATGTTTGAGATTATAATTTATATTTTTCTTTCATTAGATAAAATCTCTTAATGAAGAGACAGTAGTTGGAAAAATTACAAAACAGTGGACAGGAATTATAAAAGAAGTATTCTCAGATACTGATAACTTTGCGATTCAGTTCCTGATAGACCTCGATGTGAAAGTGAAGGCTGTGATGTTGGGCGCTTGCTTCCTCATTGTAAGTACATGGTCAATAATTTTGTTTGCCTTATTCTAGCTTCACTAATAGAAAATAATCATATCCATGTCAAATGTGGAAATATATTGTACATGATTAAACATATGGAATGGATATTGTATTTGTTGTCTTCATGGAGGGAGGAGAGGGAGGGAGAGAATTTGGGACTAAAAAAATCAAGCTAATAAAAAGAAATAATCATATCAAATGATGCTTTTTAAAAAAATGCTCCTTTTAAAAATGAACGTGCTTTATACAAAAAAGCAATCCATCCCACCCACAAACGATGTAATTCTGGATAGTCTTTAGATTTCAAGACCTAGGATAACAGAGGAGGCCCTTCTAGTCCAGACTGACCCAAGCAGGCCTAGTTTGACCTAGTCTAGAAAGACTCTTGCTGGTTTCTATTTTTATTCCCTCCAACTCCAAGCACTCAGGACCCAGACCTTGGAAAATACCCATGAAACAACATTGGTTCAAACCAAGTGAAGTGGGGCTCCTTGGGCATAATTGAGGATCATTACTTTGTGTCTTCACCATCCTCCCCCAATATAAAATTTAACTGAATCTCAGAAGGATTTCAAACTTGGATTTTTTTATTCCAAATCCAGAGTTATTTCTTTTATTTGGTTAGAAAAACACCTAAAAGTTATTTTCTTATATTCTTAATGAATTGTTTGTCTTTGACTGACCTATATGGGCTGTTCTGGTATAATTTCTTCTACTAATCCCTCTTGTAATATTTCTTCCCCAACACACACACACACACACACACACTTTTTTTTTCTTTCCTTTATGAAATGTGCTTGCTTCTCAGCATCCTTGCCCGTGGTACTAGGGGTTGGACAAGATAGCCTACAAATTTATGTCAATCTCTGTTTCTGTTATTCTATACAGTCATGAGAATCTGTTCAATACCCATCTAAAGAGAGAGGAAAAAACAAAACAAAATTAATAGGCAGTAGTACAGTGTTCCAAAATGATCCTTTAAAAATACAAGACGCTTTTTTTTCTTGTTGAGGTGGGGATTGGGGGAATGGACCTGTGATCTTATTGGTATTGGGAATCACCAATAAGAAAATGTTTCCTACCAATACAGATCAAAATGGCATCTGCTCTGCATTTTGTAGTGGTAGAGAATTCACTGGAATACTGACAGGTTGAGATGGGTAGGTTCACATAGCCAGTATGTGTCAACTCTAAGGTCATCTCTCCACTAAACCATCTTGTCTAAGACTGATGGTCTACTATCTTGTAGGGCCCTCAAGGAAAATAACAGTCATCAGGTTTTACTTATAGCTGGTTAAGATCTTACTAGAACCCTATCCCCAACTTTGAAGAAGAATGTAGTTGCTGAGACTAGAAGAACTGAATAAGGTTGAAGCTATGGTTCTTCAGCTCAGGCTGAAGGAAAGACAGAAACAGGTTTATACTGTTAACAATCCTTGAGCTATGCATCCTGAAGGGTTACTTCCCATGGATTTAGAATAGTAGGCAATCCTAGAGGCCGTCTAGTTGAACTTTCTCCCCATTTTACACATGAGAAAACTGAAATCTGGAGACTTTTAAGTTATTTGTTCAGAGTCAAACAGATGGCAGGCCTAGAATTTGAACCTAGGGTCTCTGACTCCAAATTCAACACTATTCCCAATGCACTGCTCTCTCTCACACTTTGAAAGAACAGAAGTTGGAAAGTGATAGTTTATTAATCTAACCAAGGGAAGGCTATAACCCAGAACCAATTTATATATTATCACTTTTATCTTAATGTCAAACATTATTTGCATACTGACTTCAAAACAAGCATTCTACATTTGAAACAGATTTGATATATCAGACTTGGTAGTAGTAGTAATGTCATGGTAGTAGTAAAAGATAAGGGAGCTAAACAGAATCTGAGAAGTAGAGGAAAGGGATTCAGGAGGAGGAAAGTAAGGGGGAAGGTCAATGGAAACCTTGAAGAAGTAATTAAATTCCCTCTTGACTGAGTAAAACAGTTTAAAGAGTGAACTCAATGTGAGAATGATATTCTACCTGTGGCCCAGCACCCCAAGGGCCAGGCATTGAAGAAAATATTTAATCTCAGATTGATGGTGAACCTCAAATTATCTCTCTGGTCTAGTTAGGCCTCCACTCTGGGGATCCTTTGTGAACTAAATATCATGCATTTCTAAATTCCCAATAATGTAGGTAAAAAGATCCCTCATTTCCCATATATTCAAGTGCAGGAAATCTTGCAATTTACTCCATAGAAAATGCCAAACAACAGAGAGAATTCATAGTAGCTGTAAGCTTCTCATGCCTTATGGTACTATCCCAAATTTGTTTCCTAGAAGGAAAACAAACTTGAGCTTGGTAGAGAGGTGATTTCTGCATGTATCAGCCTTATATCTCCAACTCACTCATAGTAGTAATAGAATGACTCACTACCTTGTGGTTTCTTCAGCCCTTGGATCATCCATTCAATCACCTCTCTAAGAGAAGGGTATAGTGTAAGAAATCGCCATCTCTTCTCTCTTGTAGGTTGGGTCATGTGATGAAGAAACAAACGTAAGTGCTGAAAGTCAGAAGGCTGGAAGTACAACCAGGGTAGAGAGAGGGATGTGCATAAAAAAAAAATAGACGTGCAGATATTTTATGTCTGGAACTTTGTTTTATTTGATAAATATAGTTAAATGTGCACTAGATGTAGAGATACATGTATATATACATATAGACACACACATATATATATATATAAAGATGCATGTGTGTGTGTCCCTGCAATTATTAAAAAGATTGTGCAATTCCTCGATTCAGTTTAGACTAGGACACAAATTCATCCTCTTAGTACTAGAACTCTTTCCAGACCAGGCAAAGAAATCCTGTCAATCCCCATATAGATAAATACAAAACAACTCATTTTATACCTGTATGCCTCATTCAATGTAGTCCATCATAGTATTTGGAATATTATATTTTTAGACAAAATAACAAGTTTATGTTATTATCCAGAAGAAAATATGTAGGAATATAATTTGGAAATTAATAACATTTATATAATACAAATATTGCTAAAATGTCACAGATATAGATTGGGTACAGTATTATTTTCCTTAATAAAGATGTGATGTTTTGTGCAAAGGATGATAATAGTCAAGTTAAGAAAAATAAAATGGTAGTACCTCTGATTTTAGCATTTTACCAGGACTTTTTCTTGTTGTCATTGTTGATTATAAATGTTAACCCTCCACAGGTTCCTATAAACATGAATACTAAAATTTTTGGCTATATTCAGTTTAGTTAAAGAGATTATGCTGTTTCTGGATTGTTTTATGCCTTGTGCCTAAAAACAGAACTTTGTTGAATTAAATTCTAAGTATAATTGCATATATTTTGGAATTTCATTCCAGGACTTCATGTTTTTTGAAAAGACTGGAGACTCTACATCAAGACTTGGAGTATGGCAATAATTGGATGGGTTTATCCTCAGTTTCATTTAAAGAAATTGTATTGGTATGTTTGAATTGGAAATGTAATGGGATTTTAAAATTTTAACTTAAAGTGCACTGATAATGGTGGGATATGTACAATAGTAAACAGCTTTATGCTATTTCTTTTTCAAATTATGGAATGTCTCCTTCCTTTGTTTCCTCATCTGTAAAATAATGGAGTTGGATTAGATTACCATTAAGGTCTGTTCCAGCTGTAGATTTATGAACCACTGATCATATCAGTTACTTACAAAAGTCTGATATATCAAATCTGTTTTGAATGTAGAATGTTTGTTTTAAGGACAGTGTGCAAGTAATGTTTGAAGTTTAGGTAAAAATGACTGTTCTGTAAAATGGTTCTGGGGTACATTTGTCTTTTTTTTCCAGGGAAAATTTTTTTCCCCAGTTTAACTTATAGTTAGCTAAAATTCATATATGTAATACATTTTGCAAGTTCTAATGTGATTTGAAAATATACCTAAATAAAATAATAGTAGCATCTACTGAAAAATAGAGAAAAAAAATTAAATCATCTGGTGGCTGAGATAGCTGTGCCTAATGAAACTTAGCCATTGTGACTGTGAGGATCTTTTCCAAAGGGGGAAAAAAAAACAAGAAATCACTTTATTTTTATGTATTTTATTACAGAGAGATAACTTTTATCTTGCTTATATAACTAATCATTGGGATCTCTTTGAAGGAAAGGGACACTCTTTTGTCTATTTTTTGGATCCCCAGCACTTAGTACAGTGCCTAGCACATAGTATGCGCTTAATAAATTATTGTTGACCTAATGAATGATAATAAAGAACAATGGGGTTGAGAAGGAAGTGTGGAGTCTGATCTGCTAGTTTTTCTCAACTGAGTGCTCATATTTAGATGTTCATTTCCTTGTAGCTACTGAAACTGTCATGCCATTCACTAGTATTTACTTGTAGCTCTGTGTTCAATTCATGTCAATTTTCTGTTCTGTGAATTAAACTGTAAAGATTTACTTAGATTAAATAAACGCCAACATATTCCATCTCTTAGAGTGTATGTGTATCTCTGTGTGTCTGAGTTATAAAAATCTTTTTATTTATTGCTTTTCTTTAAAAAGAAAAAGGCCATGGTGGATATTTATGCTACCAACTGAAGAAACTTCATCAACTCAAAAATTTAATTTGATTTTGTTATGAATGTGTTCAATTTATTTTCTTTTTTTCTCTTTTTTTCAATTTTCTTTTTTTTAATCGAATGCTTTATTAACTTCTAGTTTACATCATTCATTTCTGCAGGATTTTGAGTTACAAGTTTTCTCCCCTTTTTCCCCCCTACCCACCACCCCAAAATAGTGATCCCACTAGATATCCCCTCATCCAATCTTCTCTCTCCCATGTCTTCTCCCATACCCCCTCCGACTTTCTAGTACAGCATGGTGGATCTCTATGCCCCAGTGGCTGTATATCTTATTTCCCAGTTACATGTAAAATAGTATTAATAATAGTATATATATATATATATATATATTTTTTTAATTTTAAAACTTTGAATTACAGATTCATTTGCTTCCTTCCTTGTCACTCACCCTTCCTGGGAAGATAAGCAGTTCAGTATAGGTTGTACATGTGTGGCTAATGCAAAACAATAACATAAATGTACATAAATTGTAAAAGACCACCTATAAAAGACTAACTATAGCTCCCTCCCTCCTATCCCACCTCCTACTTGTTCTATTCTCTACTTTGATCCCATACCTTTTCAAAAGTGGGTGCTTCCAACTTCCCTCCCCCCCAGGCTGCTCTCCCTTCCATCATCCCCCCTCTCATCTCCTTTCCCTCCCTACTTTCCTGGAGGGTGAGATACCCTATTTAGTGTGTATTTCATTCGCTCCTCAAGCCAAATTCAATGGGAGCTTGACCCATTCCCTTTTGCCTTCCTATTCTTCCCCTCCATTGTAACCATTTTCCCTTGCCTCTTCTATATGAGATAGTTTACCCCATTCTGTCTCTCCCCATCTCCTCTCATTATATTCCTCTCTCACCTCTTAATTTCACCTTTTAAATATCGTCCCTTCCTGTTAAATTGGTCCTGTGCCCTCTATCTATGTATACCTGTAAATATATATACACACATTCACATATGTATTCATATATCCATATACCCTCATATATATTTTAATTTCTATGCCCTTCAACTACTGAGACAAGTTTCATAAGGTACAATTATTGTTTTTCCATGTAGGAATGTTAACAGTTCAACTTTGATAAGTTCCTTATGATTTCTTTTCCCTGTTTACCTTCTCATGCTTCTCTTGCTTCTTTTATCTGAATGGCAATTTTTCTATTCAACTCTGGTTTTTTCAGCAAGAATGCTTGTAAGTCCCCTCTTCCACTGAATGACCATATTTTCCACTGAAACGTGATACTCAGTTTTGCTGGGTAGGTGACTCTTGGTTTTAATCCCAGCTCCTTTGATTCCCGGGATATCATATCCCAAGCCCTTTAATCCCTCAGTGTAGAAGCTGCCAGATTCTGGGTTATCCTGATTGCATTTCCAACAATATTCAAATTGTTTCTTCTTGGCTGCTTGTAATATTCTCTCCTTAATCTGGGAATTCTGGAACCTGGCTATAATATTCCTAGGAATTTTCTTTTGGGGATCTTTTTTAGGAGGTGATCGGTGGATTCTTTCAACCTCTATTTTGCCCTCTGGTTCTAAAACATCAGGGCAGTTTTGTTTGAGAACTTCCTGGAGGATGATTTCTAGGTTCTTACTTTATCATGGCTTTCAGGTAGTCCAATAATTTTTAAATTATCTCTCCTGGATCTATTTTCCATGTTAGTGATTTATTTCAGTGAGATACTTCACATTGCCTTCTATTTTTTCATTTCTTTGGATCTGTTTAATAGTATCTTGATTTCTCATAAAGTCACTACCTTCCATTTCCTCTGATCTAATTCTGAAGAAATGATTCTCTTCAGTGAGCTTTTGATATTCTTTTTGCATCCGGCAAATTTGACTTTTTAAGGCATTCTTTTCCTCATTGTCTTTTTGAGCCTGTTTTGCCATTTGAGTCTATTTTTTAAGGTGTTATTATATTCAGTCAGGTTGTTAACTCTCATTTCATAATTTTCTTGCATCCTTATTTCTCTTCCCAATTTTTCCTCCACTTCTCTTATTTGGTTTTCAAAATCCTTATTAAGGTTCTCTATGGCTTGTAACCCGCTTGTATTTTTCTTGGAAGCTTTTGGTGCAGGAGTTCTGACTTTGCTGTCTTCCTCCCGTTCCATGCTTTGATCTTTTTTGTCCCTAAAATAGGAGTGTTGGGTTGCTCTGTTTACTTTGCTTCCCTCGTTTGCTCATGTTGCCAGTCAATTACTTGACTTTTGTGCTTTTTGCCACAGTAGGACTCTGCTACCAGACAGGTGGAGCTTCATACCAAATGCTGGGGTTTTCTCAGCTGCCAAAAGTATTAGTTGGGTGCCCTCTCTGAAGCCTCCACACACTCTGGCAAGCTGGTCACATACCCCAAGACCTCCACCCTAGACTACAATCTAGATCCAAAGCAGGTTAAAGCAAGAGCGATTACCATTCAGACTGATCACTTGGTCCCCCTACAATCTGCAGGCAAGGAGGTGAAGTTGCCTCATGGTAATGGGGCGGTGCTTCAGCGTCTTCTCTCCTTGGGGGCAAAGGCTGACTGCACTCCCAAACTACTGGATCCCAAGTTGTAATAGTAATGGCATTTAAAATTGCCCAGGACTTTTGAGACCTGCCACCCAGAGCTGCCAAGGGCTGAGGAGACATGGCTGTTATGCTGGTACTTTGTCTGTTTTGATGTTGTTTTGCCAGATTTGTCCACTGGTGAAGGACAGTGCTGTTGTTGCAGGAGTCTTGGAACCTTTCTGGTGGTTCAGAGCTACTGAGACTGTTCTGCAGACAGAGAGTGAATACTGTCCACTGGTGAAGGACAGTGCATTGTTGCAGAATTCTTGGAACCTTGCTGTTGGTTCCGAAGCCCTGAAGAAACATTTTCTTGTTGTATGTTTACAGAAATCCTGGAAGGGGGTTTTGCTAATGTTTTCAGGGGTCCTAGGACTGTTCTGCAGACAGAGGATGAATTAATGAAGAGACTGGCAATGTATCTTGTGGCCTTGCTAAGCTTTGCCTCCCCAGGAACAAAGATTGCTGAGAACTTGCCTCAAGTCAAGATGAAGAAAAGACCTCCATTTGGGTATTAAGTGCTGTGCTTAAACTTGATGTAACTCTGGGGTAGATTCAATTGTGATCCTGGGGTGGGGAACTTTTGACCTTTTTGTGTTCTAAGATTGAACAAATGAATGTACTTTACTTATGATTGGAAACTAATCTCCATTTGAGAAGAGGGGCTTTGTGATGGACTAAATGAAGGTACAGCCTAGGGGTTGAGTAGTATTTAGAACAGGGACTTTGTAATTGATTGAATGAATGTAAGGTCTTGGGATGGGGTAGTACTTGGAGATTACTGAATCCACTAAGTAAATGCTGTATTTTGAATGATGTCATATTTTGATCTTCTCTGTTCTTAATTTTTCACTGAATAAAATGGAGAGCATCTATGCTGGTATTCTGAACCTTGGGAAGTTGCCTTTGCTTGGCATTGCATTACACAAGTTCACACTGCACTGACCTCTCACTTTGTCCCTAGCATCTATGGGTCAATAATTCTGGAAACTGCCACAGGTGCTGTTCAACTGAAGCCCTCCACCTGGAGGCTGGTTGCGGCTGCCCTGAGGCTAAAACCACAGCCTCCCGTGTGGGGCTGGGGTTGGCTCCCAGAGCACTGTGCTGGTCCGGTCCCTTCCTGCCAGCCTTCTGGTCTGTCCTCAGCAGGAGGTTAGCTTCTCTGTGTCATTTTGTGAGTTCTGTAGCTCCAAAGTTTGTTCAGTCACCTTTTACATGAATTGGAGGAGGTGGAAGCCGGAGCCCCATGGAAGTCCTATTTCTTCTCTGCCATGTTGACTCTGCCCCCCTCCATTTGTTTTCATACTTGTCACTGTCTATTTGTCATTTCTATATTGCAAAGAAACTGGAGAGGAGATATTTTCTTTATTTAGTCAATGAAGTCAGCTATGGTGCCAAGAAAAGCTTTCAGGTTCATTCGGTCCTTTTGTCCTTCATTTTTCACATTTACTATCTATATACATCTTTCCTTCCCTCCCACTGCCCTACCCAATTACTCCTTTTCTTTTTCTAACTTGGATGAGTGCAGTTCTGCCATTAGAGAAAAAAACAGTTGGCCATAGAACAAGCCCATCTGAAAGGGAGATAGGTAAGTTAGGTTGAGGGTGAGGATGATGACTACTTTGGATCCCTTGGATGGACAATATTTGTGAAAGACAAATAAGAGATGGTTCCTGAGGGGGATTTGGGAAAGGATAAATAATATAAATAAAGTTGCAGAATACAAAATAAACCCACATAAATCATCAGCATTTCTACATATTGCCAACAAAGTCCAGCAGCAAGAGATGGAGAAATTCCATTTAACATAACTATAGACAATATAAAATAATTGAGAGTCTTATGTACCAAGACAAATCCACACAATTATTTTTCATCTTAATGCCTATCACATTGGAAGAAGAAATAGTCAAAAGTAGTTGGTGACTCTCATTACATCTATAGGTATAAATGTGCAGAGAAATATTCTCTATTGATACTGAAAGTGTGATGATCTTGATCTGCTTACTAGGCTACATCCTTTTCAGAATCTCCACTGGAATCTGGTCGCTCCATTATTTCTGTCTGATTGTGCTTGAGTAATAGGATTCTTGACTGCATTGCAAAGTTAAAAATAAATGATGCATTTTATCTCGTCTATTTACAGAAATTATCAAGAGTGGTCTGCATAAAGAATAAGAAATTCAAACGGTAATGAGGTTGATAGTTAAGTGATTAAAATGGATTGGCAAGTTGTAAACCAGTCAGTATCTCACAGAAATATCTTTAGAGGAGTGAACAAGAGAGAAGGACTTGGACAACTACTTATTTGATAAGAACATAGGAAGAAATTGGTTTTCTGCCTTGGTTCAGTACCTTCTGCTAATCACTGTGCTGTTCTAGTAACCAGTGTAAGCTTAGACTTCTTTCAAAATGTGGAGGTAATAGAAGACAATTTGAATAGTGTGAATAAGAGTGAAGGAAACTAGAAATATGTGGCTAATATGAATCCACCCTGGCAGATGTATGTCTAAAGTAACAACATATCATAGAAGGCTATACAGTTACTATGAATCCTACTCTATATTTTGAGAACAATCTGACTGAAGGCAACATGTTTCATCCATAGTGTTTTTCTTACAGTGATTGAAATATTTAGAATGGACAATATTCTGGGTTTTTGGAGGGAGAAGGGTTTTTTTATTGAATGGAAAATTTTTTAATTCTTAAAATTACACTTAGGTACATGGCACATACACAAAAATTGACCATGTACTAGGGAATAAAAACCTCATAATTCAGTTCGGAAAGACAAAAATACTAAATGCATCCTTCTCAGATCATGATGCAATAAAAATTGTACGTAATAAAGGGCCATGGAAATTGGGAACTAAATAATTTAATCCTAAGGAACGAGTGGGTCAAATAAGAAATTGTAGAAACAATCAGTAACTTCAAGAGAATGACAATAATGACACAACAAAACAAAACTTGTGGGATGCAGCAAAAGCAGTTCTAAGGGGAAGTTTTATATCTCTGAATGCATATGTGAATAAAATAGAGAAAATGGAGGTCAATAAATTGGGCATGCAACTGAAAAATCTAGAAAGAGAAATTCCATTTAAAGTTACTGTAGATATTATAAAATATTTGGGAATCTTCCTGCCAAAACAAAGCCAGGACCAACACAATTACAAAACACTTTGCACACAAATAAAGTCAGATCTAAATAATTGGAAAAACATCAGTTGCTCATGGATAGTTTGAGCTAATATAATAAAAATGAAAATTTTGCCTAAATTAATTTATATATTTAGTCTCATACCAATCAATTTACCCAAAAATATTTTATAGAGCTAGGAAAAATAGTAAAAAATGTCCTCTGGAATAAAAAAGGTCCAGAATATCAAATGAATCAATGAAAAGAAATGCTAGGGAAGGTGGCCTAGCAATACCAAATTTAATATGTATTATAAAGCAGCAGTCATCAAAACTACTTGGTACTGACTGAGGAATAGAGGAGTGGATCAGTGGAATAGATCAGGTACACAAGATACAGCAATCAATAACTATAGTAATCTACTGTTTGATAAGCCCAAAGACCCCAGCTGCAGGATAAGAACTCACTATTTGACAAAAAACTGCTGGGAAAACTGGAATATTGTATGGCAGAAACTGGGCATAGACCAATATCTTACACCATATACTGGAATGAAGTCTAAATGGGTCTATGATCTAGGTATAAAGGCTGATACTGTAAGCAATCTGGGAGAGCAAGGAATAGTTTACCTGTCAGATTTATGGAGAAGGTAAGATTTTATGACCAAACAAGAGGTAGAGAACATTAGGAAATGGATAATTCTTTTTTTTTATTTTTAATTTTATTTTTTAAAATTAATTTGTTTGTTTACTTTTAGTTTACAGGATTCAATTCCACAATTCCTTGAGTTTCACATTTTGTTCCCCTTCCTCCCCTCCCCCCTCCCCCCGGTTGCTTATAGTGAAGTACAGGATCTGTAAATACTTTAACATTATACATTCATCAGGTTATAAAGATGGGTTGTATCAGATGGAATGAAAAATGGTAAAGAAGACATAAAAACCAAACAAGAAAAGGAAAAAGATCAGGTAGTGTGCTTCCATCTGGATATAAACTCAGTTCTTTCTAGTTCTTTCTCTGGATGCACACATTTCTCTCCATCATCAGTCTTTTGGGATTGACTTATATCACTGCATTGCTGAGAAGAGTCCAGTCTATCAAAGTTGGTCATCACACATACGTTGTGTCTGTAATTGTGTACAAATTTCTCCTGGTTCTACTCTTCTCACTCAGCATCAGTTCGTATAAGCCTCTCCAGGTAAATATGAAGTCTATCTGCTCCTCGTTTCTTATAGTGCAATAGTATTCCATAACATGCATATACCACAACTTGTGCAGCCATTCTCCAATTGATGGGCACCCCCTTAATTTCCAAATCTTTGCCAACACAAAAAGAGCTGCTATAAACATTTTTGTGCATTTTGTGGGTCTTCCTCCCACTTCCAGGATCTCTTTGGGATATAACCCTAGGAGTGGTATTGCAGGGTCAAAGGATATGAAAGTATTTATAGCCCTTTGGGCATAATTCCAGATTGCTCTCCAAAAAGGCTGGATTAGTTCACAACTCCACCAGCAATGCATCAGTGTTCCAATTTGCCCACATACTCTCCAGCATTTGTCATTTTCCTGTTTTTTCATCTTAGCCAATCTGACTGGTGAGATGTGGTACCTCAGATTTGTTTTGATTTGCATTTCTCTAATCAATAGTGATTTAGAGCATTTTTTCATGTGCTTATAGATATCTTTAATTTCTTTCTCTGAAAATTGCTTGTTCATATCCTTTGACCATTTATCAATTGGGGAATGACTTGTATTCTTATAAATTTGACTCAATTCTCTGTATATTTTAGAAATGAGTCCTTTGTCAGAGACATAGGTTGTAAAGATTCTTTCCCAATTTCCCACCTCCCCCTTAATCTTGGTTACATTGGCTTTGTATGTACAGAAGCTTTACAATTTCGTTTAGTCAAAATTATCCATTTTACATTTTATAATGTTCTCTAATTCTTGTTTAGTCATAAAGTCTTTCCCTCTCCACAAATCTGACAGGTAAACTATTCCTTGTTTTCTGAGACTGCTTGCAGTTTCAACCTTTATACCTAGATCATGCATCCATTTAGACTTGATTTTGGTATATGGTATTAGATGATTGTCTATGCCCAGTTTCTGCCATACTATATTCAGGTTTTCCCAGCAGTTTTTGTCAAATAGTGAGTTCTTATCCCCAAAACTAGGGTCTTAGGGTTTATCAAACAATAGATTACTATAGTCATTGACTTCTGAATCTCGTGTGCCTAATTTATTACATTGATCCACTCCTCTATTCCTCAGCCAGTACCAAGTAGTTTTATGACTGCTACTTTATAATACAGATTGAAATCTGGTATAGCTAGTCCACCTTCCCTAGCATTTCTTTTCATTAATTCCCTTGATATTCTGGACCGTTTATTCTTCCAAATGAATTTTGTTACTATTTTTTCTACCTCTATAAAATAGTTTTTTGGTAAATTAATTGGTATGGCAATAAATACATAATTTAATTTAGGTAAAATTGTCATTTTTATTATATTAGCTCAACCCAGCCACAAGCAATTGATATTTCTCCAATTAGTTAGATCTGACTTTATTTGTGTGAAAAGTAGTTGTGATCATATAGGTCCTGGGTTTGTTTTAGCGGGCAGATTCCCAAATATTTTTGTGTCTACAGTAACTTTAAACAGGATTTCTCTTTCTATCTCTCTCTTTTTTTTTTTAAAAGCAATTGGGGTTAAGTAATTTGCTCAAGATTCCAAGGCCAGTTATTTCTGGTGTGGTGCTGAGTATCTGAGCCCAGATTTGATCCAGGTCATCCCGACACTGGAGCCAGTGCTCTTACTCGCTGAGCCACCTGGCCGCCCCTAAGCAATTGGGGTTAAGTAACTTGCTCAAGGTTACACGGCCAGGTGTTTCTGGGTGGGTGCTAAGTGTCTGAGCCCAGGATTCAATCTCCAGGTCTTCTCATCACTGGAGCCGGTGCCCTTATTTGCTGTGCTACCTGGCCGCCCCTCTCTTTCTATCTCTTGCTGATGAATTTCATTGGAAATATATAGGAATGCCGAGGATTTGTGTAGGTTTATTTTATATCCTGCAACTTTGCCAAATTTATTTATTGTCTCAAGTAGTTTTTTACTTGATTCTCTAGGATTCTCTAAGTATATCATCATATCATCTGCAAAGAGTGAGAGCTTGGTCTCTTCTTTGCCTAATTTGATTCCTTTGAATTCCCTCCCCTTTCATAGCCCTTACCACCTCCTACTGTCTGTAGGATATTTTTATACTTAATTAACTATGTTATTTCTTCTTTGCACCAAAAGTGACAGGTACAAATCTCATGTGAAGCTCCGTTCCCTCTCCCTCTTTCCCCTCTTTTTGCATTCCTTCTCCATAGAGTCCTATGCTTAACTGGTTGTTATTCCGTCTTTGCACCAGAACCAATGAGGGAAAAGCTCATATGCCTGTCATCTCAAGCTCATATGCCTCTCATCTCCTTCCCTTCTTCTCCTCTGCTATACTGTTTTTATGCCTCTTTGTGTGGCATAATTTACCCTTTTCCACTTCATTCCTTCCTCTTCTTCCATTGCAGTCCCTTTGTAGCCCTTAATAAGATTTTTTTTAATTGTCATTTTGTGTTTTTTATACTCATACTCTCTACTTGTCTATAACCAGTTTGCTCTTATCAAATAGCTCCCGTTTTCTATTTTACCCTCAGGTTCTAGTATCTCAGGGCAGTTTTCCTTAACGAGCTCTTGGAGAATGTTGTCCAGGCACATTTTTTAATCATGATTTTCTGGTAGACCTATGATTCTCAGATTATCTCTCCTGGATCTGTTTTCTAGGTCAGTTATTTTTCCACTGAGGTATTTTAACTCTTTTTCAAATTTTTCATTCTTGTTGTTTTGTTTGACTAATTCTTGGTTCCTCATAGAGTTGTTTCAATTTGATTGATTCTAGTTTTTAGCAAATCCTTTTCCTTGGTTAATTTTTGGAACTCCTTTTCCATATCATACATTTTTCTTTTTAGAGAGATGTTTTCTTCATTATAATGTTTTTCTAATTCTGCAATTTTGGTTTTGAGAGAATTATTCATTTTATCTTCTATCACTCTCATTTGTTTTTCAAAGTTCCTTTTGAGCTCATCTAGGAGAGCTTTCTGTGCTTGGGACCTGTTCCCTGTTGATGCTTTAGCTGTGGGTGTGGAGTCCTCATTGTCTCCCTCTGAATTTGGTTCCTCCCTCTGAGGATAGTAGGACTTCAGAGTCTTTGGAGTCTGCTTTCTACTTATATTGAGGCAGGATCTTAGCCATGCCCTTCCTTTAGGGATGCCAAGGCTTTACTGTAGAGGTTTTTGCCCTGGGGCAATAGTTACTATGTTTTCAGGGTCAGAGGGGGGTGGTTGGAGCAGGCAAGGTTCACTCTGCCATTCTTCTCTTTGGCAGTCATGATAGGGGCTTTTTTCTTTTTAATTTCTGGGCTATGAAGTGGTAGTCCCAGGAGTATTTTTTGTCCGGGACAGGGGCCCCTGCATTTGGTTCTTACCTCACTCTTTCCAGTCCCAGCCCTTTGGTGATAGGCCTGGTAGTGGCCCTTGTGGTTGGTGGGACGACTTGCTCCCTGAGTTGATCAGGCATCTTTCAGGACTGCCTTTGCAGGCTGCACCTTCCAGGCCTGCCTCTGTGTCTGTGGGCCGCACCTTCTGGGCCTGCCTATCTGAAGTGGATAATTCTGATTACATTAAATTGAAAATCTTCTGTATTCATAAAGCCAATGTAACAAAGATTAAGAGGGAAGTGGAAACTGGGAAAGAATTTTGATAACCAGTATCTCTGATGAAGGCCTCATTTCTAAAATATACAGAGAATTGAGTCAAATATATAAGAATACAAGTCTTTCTCCAATTGATAAAAGGTCAAAGGATATCAACAGGCAATTTTCAGAGGAAGAAATTAAAGATATCTATAACCATATGAAAAAATGCTCCAAATCACTCTTGATTAGATAAATGCACATCAAAACAACTCTGAGGTACCATGTCTCACTGGTAAGACTGGTTAAGATGACAAAACAGGAAAATGATAAATGCTGGAGAGGATGTGAAAAAATTGGAATACTAATGCATTGTTGATAGAGTTGTGAACTGATTCAACCATTCTGGAAAGCAATTTGGAACTATGACCAAAGGGCTATAAAATGTGCATGCCCTTTGACCTGGCAATACCACTTCTAGGGCTGTATCCCAACAAGATTATAGAAGTGGAAAAAGACCTATATATACAAAAATATTTATAGCAGCTCTTTTTGTGGTGGCAAAGAATTGGAAATCAAGGGCATCAGTTGGGGAATGGCTGAACAAGTTGTGGTATAAGAATGTAATGGAATATTATTGTGCTATAAGAAATGAGGAGCAGGCAGATTTCATAATAATCTGGAGAGACATATATGAACTTATACTGAGTGAGGGGAGCAGAACTAGGAGTACATTGTGTACAATTACAGACACATCATGTGTGTGACAACCAACTTTGATAGACTGGGCTCCTCTCAGCAATGCAGGGTTATAAGACAACTCCAAAAGACTCATGATGGAAAGAGATGTCCACAACCAGAGAACCAACCAGAGTCTGACTGCACATTGAAGCAAATTACTTGCTCTCTCTCTTTTTTGTTTTGCTTTGTTTCTTCTTCCTTATTGTTTACTCCGTTGCTTATAATCCTTCTTTACAACCTGACTAATGTTTAATATGAAGGAATTTGTAGATCAATTATTTAAACACTTTATTCCGATAAGGCATCTGTAAGTATCATGAGGCTGCCAAAAGAGTATCCAACACATGCAAACACGATGAATCCCTGAGAGAGACAGAGAATTCCCTGCTCTACATCATATCCAGTTTGTCCTCATAAATGATAGCTTGTTCAGATAGCGTTGTTGGCATGTTGTCTCTCCCCACCTCCTACACACACACACACACACACATACACACACACACACACACACTACAACTATTTCACTGCCATAGGAAGGTGCTTGCTGGTCCTGAGGGCTAAAGTGACTTTCTTAGACTCATGATATATAACTAAGACATTTACTCCTTAATGCAAATAATGAATACACATGCTGAATGTAAAAGGCTGAGAATAGATTCCCATGGCACTCTATGATAATACGTTCCCTTCCATCTTCCCCCAAGTCAGACAGAAATCAACTATAAAACTTTGCTTTGGATTCCTTTGTACAACTTGTTCTCACTTCACCAAATTCTATCATCCAATCCTCATCTTTCCATCTTCTCCACAAGGTCAGAGTAATGAATGAGTTGCTCAGAGCCTGCTGAAATCTAAATAGACTATGTCCATGGCATCCCCTTAATCTACTTGCTTAATAACTGTCAAAAAATAAAAGGAAGTTAAACTTGTATTGAATTACCCATGAACCCATGCAGGCTCTTCGTCATCATAACTTTCTGCCTAATTGTGATTAGCATCCTTTTAGCATTGCTAGGAATTCAAATCCTATGGCTTGATGTTTTTTGAAATGTAACTTACCTTTACTTATTTCTAGTTCTACAGTATCTTTTCCACTCTTTAAGATTTGGTCTTTTTTTTTTTGGTGGGGGGAAGGAAGGGCAATAGTTTTTAAGTGAGTTGCCCACAGTCATACAGCTAGTAAGTGTTAAGTGTCTGAGGCTATATTTGAACTCAGGTCCTCCTGACTCCAAGATCTGTACTCTATTCAATGCACCACTTAACTGCCTGCACACTCTTTAAGATTTGAAAATGTTGACTCATCACATGTGGTTCAACAATCACATAAGCAAATTCTCTCAGTTTCCATAAACTTGATGTCATGACCATGTTGAGTGCAACTAGGTACTTTTTAAATTTTTCATCTCTCTTCCCACTTCTTATCTTTTGCTTCCCTGTTGATCATTGTTATTCTTCACAGTCTGAAAATCTCTCTTCTTGGTAGAAAAATACAAGCAAAATAGGAGTAGTGTAATTCAAGCTTATCCGTTCCTTGTTATATGCCTTTCTCTGTAATAACTTAAAAGTCCTGTTTTGTTTTGCTTAGTGATTGCAGGTTCAGTATGAGTCAACAGCATGACATCAAATTCAATAAAGCTAATACAAACTTGTTCATTACAGTGTTCAGTCTAAATGAGATAATAATTCTAGAATATCAGATTCTGGTCAAACTCCATTTGTATCAGTCTTTTACTTCTGGTTTCCACATTTTAAAGGAACACTGAGGAACTAAGGATTGCTCAGGGTGAAGAGTAATAAGACCTCGATTCTCATGTTATACAGCTCACAAAGCAGTTGTATGACCTTATCCCTTGATTTCACTTTCCTCTTCGAAAATGAGGGCCTTGGAACATTCTGTGAATCTGATTTTAAGAAGGCATTGCAGATGGAGAGTGATCTGAAAAGCATGTCACATGATGTGTAATTAAAGAAACTGAGTCATTTAGTCCAGGAGAATGAACACTTATACAGGGTATACTATTCCTTAAACTATGTCATAGTTGAAGGAGCATATTCAGAATAGGATGATAAAAGGACCTGAGGACATACTATAAAAAGACTAGTTAATGGAACAGGGAATGTATAGCCTGATGAAGGCTTAGGGGAGATATAATAGGGACCTTCACATATTAAAAGGACTGTCATGCTGAATAGAAATTAGGCTTGTTCACCAGCAAGGAGAAGTAGGAACGATTGGTGGAGATTTCAGAGAGGTAGATTTAAGTTTGATGTAATTTAATTTTTCTACTATAATCTATTCTTATGGCTTGTGATATACTTATATATAGTATGAGAGTTGAAATGAGAAAGATGAATGTTGCCTTGTTCAACTGCCGCTGGCAACATTGCCACTCTGTACGTATCTATGAATGACTGTGAAAGTGCCGTGGGTATTGAATGTGAGGTTTCAAATAAATTTTAGATAGTGAATGAATTCAGAAATAAGAAATCTACCAATCATGAGGATTGGCTGTAATTGGTTGATGTTCTTCATAGTCCAATAGGATCAAAATGAAAATCACTATGTCAGGGTTAACGTACAGTGTGTCTGATTGTGATTGTTTGATCAAACAAATAAAAGCTCAGAAATCTCTATCACAAGTTGGGTACAAATCATCTATAGGGAGATTTGGAAGAGAGATGTTTCTAAATTTGCCTGTCTCACATTTCTTTTGAGTGACTGCAGTTCTGTCTTACTTATAGAACACAGCACCTTATTTGATGTGGGTAGACCATGCTGGACTTTCCTGTGCCAGGGTCTCCCATGACTCAAAACTGATTCAAAGTTCTTCAGAGGTATCTTAAGAGTGTCATTGTAACACTTCTGACCTCCCAGTGAGCTCTTGGCCTTTTGTGAGCTCTCCGTAAAATAGTCTTTTAGGCAAACATATGTTTGGCATTCAAACAACATAGAACTCATTGGAGTTGCATTCTCTGAAGCAGAGTTTGAATGCTTGGCAGTTCAACCCAAGGAACGACCTCAGTGTCTACTACCTTATCTTACTAAGTGATCTTCAGAATGTTCCTAAAATGATTTAAATGAATGTAATTCAATTTCTTTTTCTTTTCTTTGCCTTTTTTTTTTTAGAGAGCAATTGGGGTTAAGTAACTTGCCCAAGGTTACATGACTAGGTTTTTTGTGTGTGGGTGTTAAGTGACTGAGGCCATGTAATTCAATTTCTTGGAACAGTGATGGCATACTGTCTGGGTTTCACAGGTATACAACAATGAGGTTAGCACAATAGCTCTGTAGACCTTCAGATTGGTAGGCAACCTAATACTTGCCTCCTGAACACTGAGCTAAATCTGGTAATGAGTGTTCCAACCTTATCATCTATGTGTACATCCCTGGAAAAAATATTCAAGGATAGAGAATTTATCTACAGCTTTCAAGTTTTCTCCATTTGCTGTTACTGATGATTCCATGTAGGTATGGTGTGGTGCTGGCTGGTAGAGAACCTCTGTTTCCCTAGTGATAGCTATGAGGCCAAAATTAGCACAAGCAGCACAGAATCAATTGTATTCTGCTGCATCTTGGCCTCAGAGAGTGCATTGAGTGCACCATCATCTCTGAACAAAAAGTCACATCCCAACTCTCCCTCCTCTTTAGCCTCAATTTTTTCAAGTTAAATAATTTACTACCCATGAGACATATGCCCTTGAATTCAACTTTCATCCTTTTTGAAAGTGTCAGACAATATAGCTGAAAACATCATGCCCAAAGGTGTGGGAGCAAGCACAGAGCCCAGCTTCACTTCATCGGTGACTGGGAAAGCATGAGATCATCATCCACTATCCAGAACCCAGGCAAGTACGCTTCCATGGAAATGATAAACAATACTGATGAGTTGGGCAACCAAATTTTGTCATGATCTTCCACAAGCCCTTATGACCGACAGTATCAAAGACCTTGGTTATATTGATGAACATTGTGTACAGACCTCTGTTCTTCTCTTGACATTTCTCCTGTAGTTGCTGGGAAGCAAATATCATATTGACTGCTTCTTGATCCTTTCTGAAGCTACACTGGGTCTTGGATAGATGACCATCTTCCATATGAAGAGTCAACCTATTAAGGCAGACTATAGCAAGAGTCTTGTTGGTAATGACTGACAGAGAGACCTCCTGGCTATTCCCATAAGGCTACCTATTTTGTTTTCTTTATAGAAATGGACAATGGAGACAGCCTTGAACTCCTGGGAGATAACCTCCTGTTGCCATATAATTGAAAAGTTTTCAGTCAAGTTTTGTACTAGCAGTGGACACCTATCGTGTAAATCTCAGCTGGAATAGAATCAGCACCAGGTATTTTGCTACACAAGAAGATGAATGGCAATTCATGTAAAAGGTGACTCTGAAGAAACTTTGGAGCTACAGAACCCACAAAATGACACAGAGAAGCTAACCTCTCAGCAGGAAGTGGTCAGCACAGCACTCTGGGAGCCGAGCCCAGCCCTGTGAAAGCTGGAGATTTTAGCCCCAAGTTAGCCTTATCAGCCACTGGCTGGAGGGACTTCAGTTCACCAGCAGCTGTGGCGGTTTCCAGAATTATCAACACATAGATGCTAAGGACATAGTGAGTGCAGTGTGGATTTTGGGATCCAGTAGTTGGGAGTGTGGTCGGCCTTTGCCTCTCAGCAAGAAGCCACTGAGGTGCCTTGGCAGTGCAGCTGCAGGCACGGGTTTGCTTCAGCTCCTGACGTGAAGATTGTAAGGGGACCAAGTGACCAGTCTGAGGGGTAATTGCTCTTGCTTCAACCTGCTTGCATATGGATTGTAGTCTAGGTTGGAAGTCCTGGGGTGTGCGACCAGCTTGCCAGAGTGTGTGGAGGCTTCAGAGACGGCTCCCAACTAATGCCTTCGGCAGCTGAGAACACCCCAGCATTTGGTATGAAGCTCCCCTGTCTGGTAGCAGAGTCCTACTGTGGCAAAAAGCCCCAAAGTCAGGTAATTGACTGGCAACATGAGCAAACGAGGGAAGCAAAGTAAACAGAGCAACCCAACTTTACACTCCTATTTTGGGGACAAAAAGGATCAAAGCATGGAACAGGAGGAAGACAGTGAAGTCAAAACTCCTGCACCAAAAGCTTCCAAGAATAATATGAGCTGGTTACAGGCCATAGAGGATCTTAAGAATGATTTTGAAAATCAAATAAGAGAAGTAGAGGAAAAATTGGGAAGAGAAATAAGAACAATGCAAGAAAATTATGAAATGAGAGTCAATAAACTGACTCAAGAAAATAACACTTTAAAAAATAGACTAACTCAAATGTCAAAAGAAGCTCAAAAAGATAATGAGCAAAAGAATGCCTTAAAAAGCTGAATTTGGCAGATGGAAAAAGAATCTCAAAAGCTCACTGAAGAGAATCATTTCTTCAGAATTAGATTGGAGCAAATGGAAGCTAGTAACTTTATGAGAAATCAAGATACTATTAAACAGATCCAAACAAATGAAGAAATAGAAGGCAATGTGAAATATCTCGTTGAAAAAAAAACACTGATCTGGAAAATAGATCCAGGAGAGATAATTTAAAAATTATTGGACTACCTGAAAGCCATGATCAAGGAAAGGAACCTAGAAATCATCCTTCAAGAAATTCTCAAGGAAAATTGCTGATGTTTTAGAACCATAGGGCAAAATAGAGGTTGAAAGAATCCACCAATCACCTCCTCAAAAAGATCCCAAAAAGAAAACTTCTAGGAATATTATAGACAGGTTCCAGAATTCCCAGATGAAGAAGAAAATATTACAAGCATCCAGGAAGAAACAATTTGAATATTGTGGATACACAATCAGGATAACACAGGATCTGGCAGCTTCTACACTGAGGGATTGAAGGGCTGGTTGGCAAAGAGCTGGGACTAAAACCAAGAATCACCTACCCAGCAAAACTGAGTATCATGTTTCAGGGGAAAATATGGTCATTCAGTGGAATAGAGGACTTTAAATCATTCTTGATGAAAAAACCAGAGTTGAATAGAAAATTTGACATAGAGATACAAGAAGCAAGAGAAGCATGAGAAGGTAAACAGGGAAAAGAAATCACAAGGAACTTATCAAAGTAGAACTATTTACATTCCTACATGGAAAAAAACAATATTTGTAATTTATGAAACTTTCCTTAGTATGAAATTAGTTGAAGAGAATAGAAAAATATATATATCATAGGGGATATCCAGTGAGGTCACTATTTTGGGGTGGTGGGTAGGGGAAAAATGGGGAGAAAATTTGCAACTCAAAATCTTGTGGAAATGAATGATGTACACTAGAAGTTAATAAAGCATTTGATTAAAAAAAATTAGAAAAAAAAAGAAAACTTTCCAAAAAATGACTAGAAATATGTATAATATGTGATTGTACATGTATAGTCTATATCAAATTGCACACCATCTCAGGAGGGAGGTGCAGAGACAGGGGGAGAAACTTTGCAGTTCAAAATCTTATAATAATGAATGTTGAAAACTAAAAACAAATAAAGAGATTTAAAAAAAAAAAAAGAGAAGACGAATGGCATTCAGAACCTTCTCTTGATAGTTTGGCTAGAGATGAATTGACTTAAAACTGAGGTAAAAAGTAAATGGTTCCAGCATTGGTTGAAGAGGATTTGTTGAGAACATTATGCAAATATTTACCCCATCTCTCCCAAATCATGTCCTTACTACTAATCAATCCATCAGCACTAAGTAGTTGAGATGCACCATAGGTCTTTGATCAATAAATAGCCTTTAAGACATCATAAAAGGGGTTTGGATTATTACTATTAGTGCAAAACTGAATTCCATCTTCCTTCTTACTTGAGCCAAGAATCCTATATCTCTCTAAACATTGATTTCACTTTACCTTTGATGGAGCTAAAGGCTATCTCTCTCTCTCTCTCTCTCTCTCTCTCTCTCTCTCTCTCTCTCTCTCTCTCTCTCTCTTTCTCTCTCTCTCTCTTTTTTTAAGCAATTGGGGTTAAGTAACTTGCCCAAGGTTACCTGGCCAGTTATTATGTGTGGGTGTTAAGTATCTGAGGCTGGAACCAATCCGGGAACCAATCCCAGGGGGGGCGGTGCTCTTACTCACTGCACCACCTAGCCACCCCAAGGCTATTTCTTTAAGAGATAGAGAAACTATTTTGCTGGTAACCCCTTAGAAGTTTTTATTTTTCATTTAGTAACTTTTGAATTTCCCCATCATTTTTCAAAAATCAGTCCTGATATTTGCAATTGTTCTGGCCCAGAGGAGTAAATGAAGTGCCATATACCAAATATAGGCATATGGGCAAGGGAGAAAGAGAAATTGAGAGAGAATGATATCCCAAGTGATGGGGGCTAAGACAATTAGAACAACACTTTCAAATACTAAGACAAATAATGGTCCCTAGGTGTTGGATTGGGGAGCAGCAGCATGTGTTGGGGGGTAAGGGAGGAAGTGTCTTTCAGATCCCAAAGTAAAAGGCATTAGTAGCTAGACACAATGAAAAGAACCATTTGGACTATATTTACCATCTAGTGGATAGAGAGGGACATTATATCTGACTGAAAGTTTGAGAGTAGAATCACCAATGTAGTATGATATCTCTTAGATATTATGCTACAAATCACTTCAAACCCACTTGATATATTTTTATAATATGTATTTCATTGGTAATTTTTTGTTTTTACATTGCCTAGCTTTGCCTCTATATTTCTTTTCCTCTCCACTACCAGAGAGTCATCACTTACAAATTTTTTTAAAAGAGTTAAAATTAATAAAATTGATCAATATATTGAGAATAAAATATATAAAATGTTTCATTTTCATGGATCCCTTCCCCTACCCTTGATAAGAAGGGAGCTATCTTTTCACACCTTGTTTTGGGGTCAAGTTTCTTCTTTGTAATTTTGTGTCATTGTTTTTCAATTGTTTGCCTTTATTGTTCTCTTTGACTAGATTTAACCTATGTGATAATTCTCCTTCTCTGTATTAAGAAAGGCAGTACATAGTCTCACCAAGATTCCGCAATTATAAATTTACAAATTTCAAAGGTCATGTATTTTAAACTAGAATATGACCTCTTATTTTATGTCATACTAGGACTGAGCAAAGTTTTCTTTGCCGGTCTGTAATGTAATGCCAAGCAAAGGCAAATTCCCAAGGTTCAGAATACCAGCATAGGTGCTCTCCATTTTATTCAGTGACAAATTAAGAACAGAGAAGATCAAAATATGACATCATTCAAAATACAGCATTTACTAAGTGTGATTAAATAATCTCCAAGTACTACCCCACCCCAGGACCTTCTATTCATTCAATCAATTACAAAGTCCCTGTTCTAAATACTACTCCACCCCTAAGCTGTACCTTCGTTTAGTCCATCACAAAACCCCTCTTCTCAAATGGAGATTAGTTTCCAAACATAAGTAAAATACATTCATTTGTTCAACCATAGAACACAAAAAGGTCAAAAGTTCCCCACCCCAGGATCACAATTGAATCTACCCCAGAGTTACATCAAGTTTAAGCACAGCACTTAATACCCAAATGAAGGTCTTTTCTTCATCTTAAGAGGAGGCAAGTTCTCAGCAATCTTTGTTCCTGGGGAGACAAAGCTTAGCAAGGCCACAAGATACATTGCTGGTCTCTTCATTAATTCATCCTCTGTCTGCAGAACAGTCCTAGGACCCCTGAAAACATTAGCAAAACCCTCTCCCAGGATTTCTGTAGACATATAACAAGAAAATCCTTCTTCAGGGCTTCTGAACCAACAGAGAGGTTCCCAGATCCCTGCAACAACAGCACTGCCCTTCACCAGTGGACAGTATTCACTCTCTATCTGCAGGACAGTCTCAGGAGCTCTTAACCAACAGCCAGGTTCCAGGACTTCTTCAACAACAGGACTGTCTTTCACCAGTGGACAAATCTGGCAAAACAACATCAAAACAGACAGACAAAGTACCAGCAAAACAGCCATTTCTCCTCAGTCCTTGGTAGCTCCGGGGGCAGGTCTCAAAAGTCCAGGGCAATTCAAAGTGGACCTCAGCAATCCTCTCAGTCTCTCTCTGCCTCCACGAGGGTGCTGCTTCCAAAAAGTTCTTCTGCCTCTCTCTTGTGTCTTTCCAAATCTATGTCACCAGCTCCTCCCAGTTCAGGACTTTCTTTTCACATCAACAAGTCCATCCCACAGGTGGGATTAACAAGCTCTGGGGTTTTAACACAATCAGTTTGAAAACCAAGCCAATACAGGGGAAGCTTTATATTCCATTACTATCACACGGTCTCACATAGATTAGATTACTGTGTGTTAGTCCATGAATCAGACGTCCATCTGTGGTGTCCTTAGAGCATATTTCATATAGAGTTAAAGTTGTAAGGAAATGTAGAAGTCAAGACTTTAAAATATTAAACTAGGGAGCTTTTATTATCCATTATATCTAGGCTTCCTTAATTTAAAGTGCTCATAATACTACAAATTTCCCAGAGTTTGCAATTGACTTCAAACACATGTAACTGGGGGTTAAACCCTAGATCATTTCATTAAGACTCTTCTCATTGGTAAAGATGATGATTACTTGAGGAAACATTCTTCCATAAGGGGTGGCATTGGCACAAGCCTTTGGGAAAGTGAAACTTCCTTCTTGCTTTGAGAAAGAAAATTGTGTCCCCCCCTCCCCCACTCCACAAAATACTTATGATATCCAATTTATCTCCCTAGAGACTTTGGGGTATTTTCCTTTGAGTGAGATTGGGAATTCTCTCTGCTCAACAGAGATATTTCCAAATGCAAAACCTTAATGACTCTGGTGTATTCGAAACTGTGCAATATTTTCTGATTTCTTTTTGCTATCTGTTTGGATAAAAAGGATTATTCACTATGTATTATTTTTGATGGTCTGTTCAATAATTAGCACTTAGTGGGAAGGTACAAAGCCTATGGATGTGTATAAACTGTACCTCTTCTTATATAATTGGATAGTGACTATCTAATTGGATATTGGAAGCAGTTGGAATCTAAAATGGAATAGAAAGACCCTCACTCTAGAGGGACTGGGGCTCTTTGGACAGGGAAAGTGCCTGAGTGCTTCTCAGTCCCCTTAGGTCATAGCGCATTTGCATTAATAATTTAAACATTTCCTGCTGGTATTTGCAGAGATAAGATAAACAATTACTGCTGATACAATAGTTAATAATGACTAATGCTAAAATATTGTGAGTTGGTATTCTGCTTTTCTTTTTCTGGTTTTAGAAGCATCTTATTTTCACATTTGAGCAATATCACACATTACTTTTCTCCATAAATATAAATGTGGACTGAAAACTACAGTTCTATATTGTTAAATAACTTGCATATAAGTGGGAAACTCCCACCGTGCAAATAAATTGAAATTTCCAGATATGCATTCTTTTTACCCCATCATCTTGCCCAACATATTCAGGATGGATCATCACCAAAGTTCTTGAGAAAAGAATCCAAACCACTCCTTTCCATTTCTGGCATCAATGCTAAATTATAGTCCACTGATTTTATCTGAGGGTATTATGCTATTCTCCTGAGGCTGCCCAGAGATCAGAATTCTGTTATTTAGATGTTGGAGCTTCTGCCACCTCCTACCTAGCAAAGAAAGAAAGGTTAATTACTAAATGTTGGTTGTTTTTTCTACCAATGCCAACAGGAACAGGCAATCTCCCATAGTCCCTTGCGCCCCTCCTAGCTACTTCCCCTCATTCCTCTACATCTGGAGCAACTTCACATGGTCCAAAGCGGGTGGGGAGTGGGGTTTGGGGCTTGGAAAGAGCTATTGCCTGGGTGTTGAGTGACTTGGATCTGTCAGAATCATTTTTCCAAGCCAAGTCCCTAAGAATGAGGAGAGGGGAAGAACAAACCAAAAACTCTCCCCTGAAAACTGCTCCATTAGAAGACACTGTCCCCCAACAGGACTAGCACAACTGTCCTTTCTTCAGATCTGTCTCAAAACATCATGAGGGAGGGACTTAACCACTGACTTGCTCTTACAACTTCCACAGAGCCATATTTGCACAAGGAAAATGCTCTAGGCTTCCCTTTTGGCCCGTGCCCCACCTTCTCCTCCTCCCTTTCCCGCTATTTTTACTCCTCTCCCACTTTTTGGAAACACTCCTTATTCCTTTTTCTACTTCAAGAATTTCCCACCCTTCCAAGGCGCTTCTGGGAGCTCTGAGAGATCCATAGAGAGCCACTCCTGGTTGTACTAGTGGAATGGATCAGGGTC
Organism: Petaurus breviceps papuanus; assembly: GCF_028583685.1. NCBI lineage: Eukaryota > Metazoa > Chordata > Mammalia > Diprotodontia > Petauridae > Petaurus > Petaurus breviceps. The sequence goes on along the minus strand of NW_027186457.1, from coordinate 17,796,208 downwards.
CTTGTCAGCACTGCTTTGGGAGGGGGTCAAGTTGGGACCAAGGACTAGACAGCTCCTACCTCCAGTTATTGCATTCTTGGGGGCTGGACATCTTATCTTTGCCCACTAGTTTGGGTGAGGCTCAGTAATCACTCTGGGAAGCGAGTTGCTTTCACCCTCAGAGTCTGATGAGCAGCACAGAGGATAGGAGAAACCAGAGGGAGAAAAGATAATAGAGGAAGGGAGAGGAGGAATGAGGGGTGGAGTCACAGCCCAGCCTTCACCATCAGGGTGGCATCAGACCAGGTAGGGGAGCGGGGGTAGAAGAAGTCTTTAAGGACGTGGACAGAGTTACAAGCTTTCCAAGTGGCTGGGCTCCCCCAGTACAATCTTTCCCTGGTCCCGCGTGGCAGCCTCGGGAGGTTCTTCACTGAAACTCGGGATTTTCAGGAGCTGCTGAAACCCTCCTCAGCCCTTCCCCGTCTGGTTCCGAGAACTCCATCTGATTTGGGGAAAGCTTGGGTTTGCTCTGAAGCCTGCTGCCAACCAGCCAGACAGTCAACAAGCCAGCACTTGCCAGGTGCAACCCTTAGCCCTAGGAATAAAAAGAAAGGCCTAATAGACACACACACACACACACACACACACACACACACCTGCTTTCAACCAACACACAACTCTACTGAGGGAAACAACATATAAACATATGTGCATGCAAGATCTACACAGTGGAAATGGGAGATTGTCTAGGGTGAGAAGGGGAAGGGGAAGCAAAAGTCTTCATGCAGAAGGTGACATTTGGGAACCAAGGAATTAGTGAGGTGGAGGTAAGAAGGGAAAGCATTCCATTTGTGAGGACAGCTAGTGAAAAAGCCCAGAGCCTAGAGATAGGAGTATGCTTTTGGAGCAAGTGCAAGAGGGCTTCATGGTTGGTTATAGGTTTTGAGGAGTGGGGGCTAAGAAGACTGGAAAGGGAGGAAGGGGTCAGGTTGTGAAAGGCTTAAAACACTGAAGAAAGAATGTTGTAATTGAGCCTGGAGGTAATGGGGAACCACAGTCATTGATGGAACAGGGCTTGGATGTGGTCTGACCTGTGATTTGGGAAAATTACTTTGACAGGTGAGTTGAGCATGGATTGAAATTGGGGAGATGAGGCAGGGAAACTAATTTGGAGGCTGTTACTAATAGTCCAGGCTGGAAGAAATAAAGGCTTGAGCTAAGGAGGTAACAGTAATTACAGAGAATAGGTCTAATTCAAGAGATGTTGTTAGCTAGAAATAGGGTTGTAGAAACAACAGGACCTAGTAACTGATGAGATTTGGGGTGGGGGAAGGGTAACTGTGATGGAGGATTTGAGGATAACACTGAAATTGTAAGCCTGGGTGTCAAGAGAGTCAGTGTCTCAGCAGCAAGAGAAATGTTAGGAAAAGGGAAAGGTTGAGTTTGAGATGCCTGTAGAATATCCAATTTGAGATGTCCAAGAGTCAGTGGGTGATGCTGGACTGAAACTCAGAAGAGGTTAGGAATGAATATATAGTTATGTGAAATATCTGCATAAATATGAAAATTGAACCCTTACAAAAGATGTCATGACATGGGAGCTGGAGCAGCAGGATAAGAACATAGATCCTAGGACAGAACTTTGGGTGATGCCTAAGGTGTGACCTGGATGTAGATTCAGCACCAGAAACTGAGGTGTGCTCAGCTAGGTAGAAGTACTAAGAGTGAACAACATTTGGAAAACCTAGAGAAGAGAGAAGATCTAGAATTCTCTATAATGTCAAAGGCTATGGAAAAGTTAAAGTTCAGGATTAAGGAAAGGTCATTAAAGTTGACAATTAGGAGAACGATTGTCAGAATTTTAGAAGGTGAGCTGAATGTCCTCAGGGTAGGTAGGACTGTATCCTGGGTTTCAGTGGGGAAACTAATCATGTCAATTTCTGGTGATAGTTGGAAGATGCAATTGTCACATTTTAAGTGTAGTCTTTTCATTGGTAAATGAAGATTAACAATAGACATTTCTCAGGTGACTTTGTTAGGGGTTAATTAGGAGGCTGTAGATTTGGAAGGGACTCTATAAGTAATTTAGTTTTCTGGCATTGCTGGATCAAATTTTGAGCATAGCTCAAAATTGCTTTCCAGAGTGGTTAGATCAGTACGAAACTCCATCAAGAGGACATTAGTGTCCCAGTTTTTCCACATCCTATCCAATATTCAACATTTATATTTCATTTTGTATTAGTCAGTCTCTTAGGTGTGAGGTGGTACCTCTGAGTTGTTTTAATTTGCATTTCTCTAATTAATAGCGATTTTCGACATCTTTTCTTTCATATGACTCTTGATAACTTACCGGTATTTCTTTACCTGAAAACTGCCTGTTCATATCATTTGACCATTTTTCAATTGGGAAATAACTTGTATTTTTACAAATCTGACTCAGTTATCTATTTATTCAAGAAATGAAGCCTTTATCAATGATACATGTCACAATTTTTCCCCCAGTTCTCTGCTTTCCTTCCAATTTTTGTAGTATGGATATTTTGTTCAAAATTTTAATTTCATATCATCTAAATTATCTGTTTTACATTTTATAGTGGTGTTTTACATTTCTTGTCCTAAATTCTGCCTTTATTCATAACTCTAACAGATAAACTATTCTATGCTCTCTTAATTTGCTTATAGTGTCACCCTTTATGTGTGAACCATGTGCCCATTTTGACTTTATCTTCATATATGGTATGTGATGTTGGTCTATATCTAGCTTCTGCCATAATATTTTCAAGTTTTCTCAGCAATTTTTCATCAAATAATGACTTTTTGTTCCAAAAATTTGGATCTTTGTGTGTATCATATACTAGATTACTATGGTAATTTACTATAATGTAATGTGTACCTAATCTATTACACTGATTCACCACTCTATTTCTTAACCAGTACCAGATTGTTTTGATAATTGCCTCTGTATTACACAATTTGAGATCTGGTACAACTAAATCATGTTCTTTTACTATTTTTCCCCCCATTGATTCTCTTGATAACCTTAGCCATCTGTACTTCCAGATTTATTTTGCTAGGTTTTTTTTTAGCTCTATAAAATAATTTTTGATAGTTTTATTAGTATGGCAGTGAATAAATAATTTTAGGAAGAATTATCATTTTTATTATATTGGCTAGAAGCACCCACAAACAGATATTTTTTCTCTTTTTTCATGATTCTATTACATCCTTTGCCCATTTTTTTTTTACTTATCTAATTTGTTTTTTAAAATCCTTTTTCAGATCTTTCATGAATTCTTTTGGGGCTTAAGACCAAATTAGATTTTTCTTAGAGGCTTTACATGTAGCCATTTTGGCACCATTAATCTCTTCTAAATATATACTTTATCCTTTTTGTCACCATAGTAACTTTCTATAGTCCTGCTCTTTTTTTTAACTTATTTTTCTGCCTTATTTTGTGAGTTGGTGTTTTTATGTGAGAGTTAGTCTCTGGCCCTGCATTGTCCCAAGCTTTTGGAGTTGGGGCTCAGGGTCTAACTTCTGGCTTTCACTGAACTTTAGGGCTTAGCTGCTTGCTTTTACTGGAGGGCTGGTTACCTTCCATCCTGTGATACTGGTGGAACCTCCCTGTTGGCCTGCCCGGGTGTGGGGTTTAGCTGCTGTCCTGCTGCAGGGGTCTGATCTTGCTACTAGATTGCTATGGTCACTGAGACTTTCTAGTGACCAAGCCTGGAGGAGGGATCTTTGTTGCTAGTCTACCCCATGGGTGGAACCCTACTGCTGGTTTGTTATGGAAACACGATCTCTCTGTTGGCAGGCTCCAGGGATGTGATTTTACTGTTGGGCATCCCCAGGGTGAAGCTTCACTACAGGTAAGCAACGGGGTCTGGTCCTTGCTGGTAGTTTGTACTGGGGGTCAGGTTGCTGGAGTGAGGTCCTGCTGAATTGTACAGATTACTGATTTACCCAGGGGACTGCTGGTTTGTAGGAGGGAAGGGCATCTGTAGTGGATTTCTGGAAGCTTGTCCCCTGCTGTGAAGCTGGCTACTACTGCTGCTTCTGCTCTTGGACATTGTTCCCTTCCCACTCCAGTGAAATAAAACTTTACTTCTGGCTAGTAAATAGCTTCCCTGCTTCCAGGTCTATTCTGAGCAGTTTTCTAGTTGTTTGGAGAGGAACTTGGGAGGGCTTCAGAGGGTTCCTTCCTCATTCTGCCATTTTGAGGCCAGAAATGCTGACTGACTTTTTTTGCTACCATTTACCAGCATGCTATTTATTATAGTGTGTTAATGAGATATTTTGTACATGAACTGGCAAAAATACAAAATATCCATTTTTTTCTGTAAACATTAAATTCACAAGTGTTCACAGTACTTTTGCCGCCCCCCCCTCATCTTTTTACCTTTAAAATTTCCAAACTAGGTTTCAGGAGAATGATTTTTTAAAAATCAATATGATAACTAACTGTCCTTGGCAAAGTGTATTAAATGGCCACACCCATCCTATTCCTTTCAGGTCTTCAGTAGAGAAAACTAATCATATGGTCACATTGATTACAGTCTGGATATCTTCTGGATATTTTACTTGACTCCTAGTAACCCTAATATTACACAAACAACATCTTTTTCTTCTCATTCGTGATCCAGAGAAATCATTATTTTTTTTCTCACTGAAAGGAAAATTGTCATAGTACCTCAATGGTATATTCTAAAGTATGCTTAATTAAAGTGTTGTTTGTGAGTTAACTTCAACCCCTTTTCCAGCCTTTAAATTAATAGTCCTTTGTGAAGGTGAGGATAGTAAACACTTCTGAGAGTCTAAATTAGGGGTTCTCAGTCTAGGGTCTGCAATGTTTTTTTTTTCAATTTTGATGGCTATATTTTAAAATAACTGGCTTCCTTTTAGTCCTGTGCACTTTATTCATAAAAAAAAACCCATCATTCTGAGGAGTCTATAGGTTGTACCATACTCCAAAAATATTTTAAGACAAAGGGCTTAAATCAATGCATCCAAAAAGATAAGGTAAAATCCATAAAACAATTTTTCCCTCATCTTATTTTCCCTGGAAAGAATTCCTTACATATTTACATGTTATTGTCCTTGCTATAGAGGGTTGTTGATCTCATTTTCTTAGGCAATGATAGAAAGCAGGCCAGAGACAACAGTTTAATCTTCATTTTAACATTTCTCTGTTTCAGCCTCAAATTAAGTCCCTAACTGAACTGAATAGTCATGTTGAAGTTTCATACAATTGGTCACAAGAGAAAAAAATTGAAGAGAGATCTTTCCTCAGGCTAACATACCCCAAACAAACTCTGTGCATATGTCCTTAACTGTGTAGGCAGGTGGTACCAAGTTTAGAACAGGGCATCAGAGCCTTCAAGTTGCATGGAACCCTAGAGTTCACTTAGTATGATATTTCATTTTATAGTTGAGGAGGGCAGGCAGTGGAAAGAAACATTGGTCCCGAAGTCAGGAAGACTCATCTTCCTTCATTCAAATCTGGCCTTAGACACTTACTAACTGTATGACCCTGGGTAAGTCACTTAATGCTGTTTGCTTCAGTTTCCTCATTTGTAAAATGAGCTGGAGAAGGAAATGGGAACCCCCTTCAGTACCTTTGCCAAGAAATCCCCACATGGAGTCAGGAAGAATTGGACATGACTGAAATGACTGAACATTAATATTGTTCTATATGCTTCTATATGCTATCTGTTCTTAAGTATGGTAAAATGAACAAAACATTAACTCTCAAGTCAGAGGTGCTGGGTTCACATCCTACATCTGACACTTAATACCTCTTTAACTTTGGGCAAATCCCTCAACCGCTCTGGGCCCCAGATGCTTCGGGTATGTTGTTACTGTTTCATTTTAATTGTGTCCAATACTTTGTAAACCCATTCGTGGTTTTCTTGGCAAGGATACTGGAATTGTTTGCCATTTGCTTCAACAGCTTCATTTTACAGATGAGGAAACTGAGGCAAACAGGGTGAAGTAATTTGCCCAGGGTCACATGGCTAGAAAGCATATGAGGCCAGATTTGAACTTTCCTCTTCCTGACTCCAGGCCCAGCACTTGACTGGCTTTACCACCTAGGTGCCCCAAAGCCACCATCATATACTAATTAATGTCTTTTTGCCCCTTATCCAGCTCAAGGCCCAGCAGCAGTGTTACATATCAGATTTACAAGATGAATGAGTTAAATGTATCCATGATTCTCCCCCAAAACAGCAACACACATCGTTATTTCTCAAAGAGTAAGTTTGGTGAAATGTGGGAGGTGGTCTCTTTGAAGCCTTTTCTCAGAGATTTCCAGGGCAGAGTAACCCACTGCCTCCTGAGGCCCAGGATCACAGACAGAAGTGTCAAAGGCTGCAGAGGCCATCTGGTCCATCCCTCTAACCTTTTAGATGAGGAAATTGAGTCAAGGTGAAGTGACCCCAATTTCTCTTAGGTTATTATCTCACTCTGCTCTCAGTTGAAAAGCCTCCACTAATCCTCATTTTTCATTGAACATTGTATTTTGTATAGTTGTCTCACCCTTTTCTGTAAGTTAGATGTGGATAAAACAATGATGTTTTATTTTTAAAAAAAGACAGGAAAATGAGAAATTTTTTTTTCTATCCTCAATAGCTTGGGAATATTAATGGACTTTATTTTCTTTTTGGTGGCCTTATAAGGAGACCTACATTAATATTTCAGCATTCAGTCACTCTTACTGTTGGTCCTATTCTGACCTTGGGTCTGCAAGGGCAAAGCAGAGGGCATTAACATCAGCTTGTCTGGGGAAGGTTTTTTTGTCCCATTCCCTAATCATCTAGAAATTGCTTTCATCACTGGTAACAGCTTTGAATTCAAGCTCCCCAGCTTGAATGGTATCTATTTGTAGGCTATTTACAAAAGATGCAGTGAACTAGGTACCTAGTTCTTGGATTCTTGGATTCTACATAGCTCTTGGCAAATGGCTCTCATCTGTTCCTTCCATTTGTACTGAGATCCCAAATTTTGACTTTCTTCCCTAGATTCACATTCATGCATGCCATTCCTAGCATAACAGAGCTCCTGGCCATTATCCAGGATTTAGATGCTTTGGCCTTTATGAAGCTCCGTGGGTCTGATCCTCCCTTATTCCTGCAGTGACTGAATTCTAGGTATTCCAGGTGGAAAGAAAAGGAGATAGTCCTGCTTATCCATTCCCTGAAACTTCTCAGAATCTTTACTTTCTACTTCCTTTTCCCTTCTGCTCACAGAAGAAGTATTTCTGTTCCTCACCAAAGCTAATCTTCGAATCATTGATTCCATTCCCTTCCCATTTTGGGGGGTCTTACTCTAGCTGTCAGGTTCTCTTTCCCTCTGTCTCTTTGTCTCTCTCTCTCTCTCTCCCTATCTCCCTCTTCATCCCTCCCTTACTCTTTCTTTCCTTCTGCTTACAAGAATAATCTTGTTCTTCCAATCCTAAGAAATCTTTCCTTTTTCCCATAATTTTCAACTGTTTTGTCTCTTTTCTTACTTTCACCTCAAAACTTTTTTGAAAAATTCATTTATACTTGTTATCTTTGCTTAGCTTTCCTAAACTTTTTTGCAATATATTTTCTACCCCCAGGGTTCTTTCAAAGTTATAAATAAAATTTTAATCACCACATTGAATAGATCTTGTCATTTCTCATATTCCATGAGGTCTCCATAACTTCTGACACACTTGATACTTCCTTGCTACTGTGTATTCTTTTTGCTTCCCCTGGAACTACAAAGATACCCACATTCTTGTGATTTTCCTAATTCTCTAGCCATTCCTCTTTGATGTCCTTTGTTGGCTCATGATACTCTTCATTGCTTCATACAGTAGGTGTAGATGTAGACCAAGGTCTACCATTGGGCCAATTCTCTTTTTTTTCTCTATTCTCTCTGTATTGGATCTCGTTCATGTCAGATTCTACTTTTATGTAGATGACTCCCCCATCATCTCCAGCTCTAGTATCTTTTTGAGCTTTTGATTTGGGTGCCCATCTGCCTTTAAAACATTTATAGCTATGAATCCCACTTTTATTTCAAGTTCAGCAGGCCCATAGCTAACTTTTTTAGCTTTCTTTACTCTTTCCCCACCCTAATTCAAGACCTAGCAAGGACCTCCAAAGTCACCTTTACCAACCTATTCTTAAATCAGAATCCCTTTGATACCATCCCTAACAAGTAAGTATCGAGCCCATGTTTGAAGACTTCCAATGAAGGGACCCCTCTAAGTATTAACCCATTGCACTTCTATTGCAGGTCTTCCTTACTCCTGCCCCAGTGCTCTCTCCACTGAGGCACTTAATTGCCTTCTTGGTTTAGATTAGCTGTGTAAGATTTATATATGATTTTTAAAATCCACTTTCAGAATGGGGACAGAATACATCAGATTAGATGCAACCCAGCTAACTGTCTCAACATTTGCCTCTGAAAAATTAAAAAAATAATGGCTCAAATCAAATTTTGATGTGGCAAAGATAACAAAAACAGGATGAGACATTTTTCTGGCCTAAGAAAACTTAAGAGATTGGCAGGAGAAATTTGTGATACAGGAGTGGAGACCTGTCTGAATCTCATACATGCTGGGGTAATAGCAGCTTCTGGAACTCTGAGCTCAGAGAGAGTAAGCATCTTAGACGATGATCTGAAAAGATTACAATGAACTCTTTTTTATATATTTATTTTTTATTCTTTTTTTTAGTCTTTATTAATTTGTTTGTTTACTTTTAGTTTACAAGATTCAATTCCACAATTCCTTGAGTTTCAAATTTTCTCTCCCTCCCTCCCACCCCGCTATGATGGCATACATTCAAGTATAGGATCTGCAAATACTTTCACATTAGACATTAGACGGATTATATCAGATGGAATGAAAAATTGGAAAGAGGAAACAAAACCAAACAAGAAAGAGAAAAAGATCAGGTAGTGTGCTTCAATCTGGATTCAAACTCATTTGTTTCTAGTTCTTTTTCTTTATGTAGACATCTCTCTCCATCATGACTCTTTTGGGATTGACTTATAACAATTGCTGAGAAGAGTCCAGTCTATCAAAATTGGTTATCACACATACGTTGTGTCTATAATTGTGTACAAATTTCTCCTGGCTCTACTCTTCTCACTCATCATTTGTTCATATAAGCCTCTCCAGGTAACATGAAGTCCATCTGCTCCTCATTTCTTATAGCGCAATGGTATTCCATTACATGCATATACCACAACTTGTTCAGTCATTCCCCAATTGATGGGCACCCTTAATTTCCAATTTTTTGCCACCACAAAAAGAGCTGCTATAAATATTTTTGTACATATGGGACTTCCTCCCACTTCTATGATCTCTTTGGTATACAATCCTAGAAGTGGTATTGCTGGGTCAAAGGGTATGAAATTATTTATAACCCTTTGGGCATTACAATGAACTCTTTGCTAGCATTACATACAGCCATCATTGATTGGTCTATTACCATATATAGTTGTAGCTCAGAGCTCAATAGCAGAGAGGAGCGGAAGAGGTCAATCAAAGGGAGCAGGGGCCCTAGTTACATTTCCAAGGCAAAGAGGAGCACTATGCTTGTGCCTTCAGGGGGTCCAAGATTCCTTTCTGGGTAAAGACCAGAGTAGACACCAGGAGCACAGTGACCACACCTCTCCCTGGAATGCACCACCTTGGAAGGTCTAAACACTTGTAGACCCTCAGAAGGAACTCTGAAAACAGCAGTATGAAAAAGACTAAAGCCTGGGACAGTGCTTCCACAGGTCAGCATAATCAACCTTTAACATAAAGTTCATAGTTAAGAAATGACCTGGAAAGATGAGGAAACAACAACAACAAAATTGACCTTAAAAAGCTGGTATGGTGGCAGGGAAGGCAAATGCATAAACTTAGGAGACAATAATGTAAAAAAAAACCTACAAAAAAAGTCTCAAAGAAAAATGCTACTTGGACCCAAACCCAACAGGAATTCCTAGAGGAGTTAAAGAAAGAGATTAGCGTGATAGAGGAAAATTTGGGGGTGGGGGGAAGAGAGAATGATGCAAAAAACATTAAAAGAGAATTAATAGCTTGCTTAAAAAAAACAAACTACAAAAATATTCAAGAAAATAACATCTTACAAAAACAGAATGACCTAATGGTAAATGAGGCACAAAATTTCACTAGAGAAAAGAACACCTTAAAAATTAGAATAGGTTAAATAAAGTTAAGACAATGAAAAAAATAAAGCAAAGTTTATATAACTCATTGAAAAAGCAACTGAGTAAAAAAATTGATAATAGTGACTTAATTTAAGAATTATTGGACTACTGGAAAGGCATGATCAAAGACAGATTGTAGACATCATATAAGAAATTATCAAGGAAAATTGCACCATTATCTTAGATCCATAAGGTAAAATGGAAACTGAAAGAATCTGCTGGTCACCTCCTAAAAGAGATCCCTAAATGAAACTCCCAGGAATGTTATAGCCAAATTCCAGAGTTCCCAGGTCAAATAGAAAATACATCAAGCAGCCAGAATATAAAAATTCAAATATTGAAGAGCCACAGTCAGGATAACCCCAGATTTAGCAGCTCCCACATTAAGTGAAACAGCACATGAATGGGTAATTCTGTTTCAAGAAATGTTTAGACACGGGGCGGCCAGGTGGCTCAGTGAGTAAGAACACCGCCTCCAGTGTCGGGATGACCTGGGGATCAAATCTGGGCTCAGATACTCAGCACCACACCCAGAAATAACTGGCCGTGTAACCTTGAGCAAGTTACTTAACCCCAATTGCTTAAAAAAAAAAAAAAGAAATGTTTAGACAGAGGACCTGAATTTTTTAATATTTTTAAAAATAAGTTAAAAATAGATGTTACTAATAATCCATCTCCTTCCAAGACATTAATTTAATCTTATCTTATTTTCATTATGTTGTAATGTATTTTTTTGTCACTAAGTGAAAATATTCTCAATATTAACAGCACTTAAAACAGATCATAAAATTATTATAATTTCTATAATCCCTTGCTTCTGCTCCAGGATCACCCATTTACTAGTTTATAAATTGTTTGAGATGAATGACAATGTTATTTTTATATCCCTAATAATGCCTGACAGACACATACTGCAGAAATGATTTCCAAATTTCATGCTGTGATGCTGCTTGTTTCAAAAAAAAAAAATCCACGTTTTGTAAAACAGCGTGTGGGTAATATTCTTAGTCCATATTAATTCAAATAAATTTAATAATTTATTATATTTTTATGACACAAGTCTTTTATATATGTATATAGTAACATACAATAATGTCATCACTGTACCATATTCACTGTCATTGAATCATAGCCTTACAGATGGAGAAGACTTTCAAAATTGTCTACTCAATTGTCTACTCAATCTATTCAAAATTGTTTACTTCATTTCATATGTGAAGACAGAATCCAAGAGAAATTAAGTAATTTGTCCAAAGTCACACATTCAGGATATGAACCAGAGTCTTCTATCTCTAAGTCCAACACTGTTTGTATTATATACCATGCTGCCCCCCCAAAAGGTTAAAAGGGCAAGTGGCCCTCTAAATCTTTAAACCTTCATATAGGCATGCTGGGATGAGGAGTAGGTTTTCAATATGCTCTAGTGGAAGGTGCCAATTTGTTATTGGCCATTCAATATCACTTCAGGATCTCTTCTTTAGTCCTGAGGGAGAAGCATATATAATGCACAAAAGCATGAGAGGCCTATGTAGCAGCAAGAACCCCAAGCGTCCTCAGGGTTTGCAGCTACCACAGGTTCTTGGATCTGCTTTGTTAAAGGAAAGCAACTCAAAATGGGTTAACAAGCTTACTTTAATCAGTCAGACCATATATCATTTACCTTGTTCAGGGCAAAAAGGTCAGCACCCTGAACCTCAAAATATACAGGCATAATTATCAAGACAGAAACATCAAGTAGACAGATTGCCAAACTGTCCAACCATTACATCCATACCCAGTCAACATCTGGGATTCCACGTTCTGGGTTTTTCAAAGCCGGGGGACTCTCAACAACGGCTTCCCAGAATTCAGATCAAATCACAGAACACTTCTCAAAGTGAGTCCCAAAACAAAGCTACACATCAGGGCTTATATAGCCTTCTCCTGGCTCAGAGAATGTAACAACCTTATTGACCCACTGGCCAATCAAAAAGTATCTACTGAAAAACAAGCCTCCCTCCCCAGGCTTCTGGTGCACTTTAGCCTAGGGGCAGGGAAGATCTTTAAAATTTACATTCGCATTACAGCCTACTATTTTGGTAAAAAGAGAGCAGACTGAAAGGATTTAAGAATCAGTGGTACCTAAGTGCCCTGAAGTACCTTTGGCTTCCTTGTCCATAATAAATAGCATTAATTCCTATCCTAACAGCTGCAAGTTGAGGCATGTGGGAAACATCTTAAAACTTGTAGCATAAGCACCCACCTGTATTTCTAAAGAAAGGTCTCCTTCCCTTTTTTTGCTGGGTTCCCCTTCTAACAAGTAACCAAGGCCTCCTCTAGGAGCAGTGGGAGTGAATGCTTCATGTTAATCTCACTTTTGTTGACACTGATTTGAAATTTGGTTTTTTTTTTTTGGAAAAAGGGAGTGAACTTATGAGGAATTGCACTCAAAAATATCTAATGATTTTGGCCCTTACTTTATGTTCCATGATGCCCCTCCCTTCAAAATCTCTCATATCACTCCCCTTGAGGGTACAGTCCAGTTTAGAAAGTTCTGTATTTTATAGGTTTTTAACTTGGAGTTATTGAATTATCAAAGAATATTTCGATAACCATATTTCAATATAATCAGCTTCCCTTTTAACCCTATGAATTTTATTTAAAATTTAATAAGGTTTAAAAACCTTATTCTGATAAAGGTCTTGGTTGGTTTTTGTCTTTCATTCTCAAAGAGGACCAAAATAACATCACTATGTTAGAATCAAGTTTCAGTGTGTCTGACTGTGGCTGATTAGACCAATGTAAGCTTGGAATGTTCTGCTACAGGTCAAGCACAAATAGTGCATTTGAACATTTGTGGTGGATTCTCTAAATTTGTGCACCTTGTGTTTCTTTTGAACTATTTCAATTCTACTTTGTTCATAGAGCACAGCACCTTTGAGGCCACATGTGGCCCTCTAGGCTCTTGGGTATGGCCTTCTGAATGAGTCCAAGTTTTACAGAACAGATACTTTCATTAAGGAGATTTGTTTTGTGAAGTTTATATTCAGTCCAAGGTCCACATTTGAAGACCTAGAGGGTCACATGTGACCTCGACCCTGCAGGTTCCCCACGCTTTACCAATTCAGAATGCATTAAATCTGTAATTTATAGTATTTAATAGTCATAGACTGTTACTTTTTTAATATTTTTTATTTTTTAATTAATTTGTTTGTTTCCTTTTAGTTTACAGGATTCAATTCCAATATTCCTTGAGTTTCACATTTTGTCCTCCTCCCTCCCCTCCCCCCCCCCATGGCGGCATATAGTCAAGTATAGGATCTGTAAATACTTTCACATTATACATTAGTCAGGTTATAAGGATGGATTGTACCAGCTGGAATGAAAAATGGTAAAGAGAACATAAAACCTAATAAGAGAAGGAAAAAGATCAGGTATTTTGCTTCCATCTGGATATAAACCCAGTTCTTTCTCTGGATGCACACATTTCTCTCCATCATCAGTCTTTTGGGATTGACTTATATCACTGCATTGCTGAGAGGAGTCCAGTCTATCAAAGTTGGTCATCACACATATGTTGTGTCTGTAATTGTGTACAAATTTCTCCTGGTTCTACTCTTCTCACTCAGCATCGGTTTGTATAAGCCTCTCCAGGTAAACATGAAGACCGTCTGCTCCTCATTTCTTATAGTACAGTAGTATTCCATAACATGCAAATACCACAGCTTGTTCAGCCATTCCCCAATTGATGGGTACCCCCTAATTTCCAATTCTTTGCCACCACCAAAAGAGCTGCTATAAATTTTTGTACATATGGGTCTTTCTCCCACTTCTATGATCTCTTTGGGATATAACCCTAGGAGTAATATGCTGGATCAAAGGGTATGAAAGTATTTATAGTCCTATGGGCATAATTCCAGATCACTCTCCAGAAAGGCTGGATCAGCTCACAACTCCACCAGCAATGCACCAGTGTTCCAATTTGCCCACATACTCTCCAGCATTTATCGTTTTCCTGTTTTGTCATCTTAGCCAATCTTACTGGTGAGATGTGGTACCCCAGAGTTGCCTTGATTTGTATTTCTCTAATCAATAGTGAATTAGAGCACTTCTTCATGTGCTTATAGATATCTTTAATTTCTTTCTCTGAAAATTGCCTGTTCATATCCCCTGACCATTCATCAATTGGGGAATGACTTGCATTCTTATAAATTTGACTCAATTCTCTGTATATTTTAGAAATGAGACCTTTGTCAGAGACATAGGTTGTAAAGATTCTTTCCCAATTTCCCACCCCCCTCTCAATCATGGTTACATTGGCTTTGTTTGTACAGAAGCTTTTCAATTTCATATAGTCAAAATTATCCATTTTACATTTTATAATGTTCTCTAATTCTTGTTTAGTCATAAAGTCTTTCCCTCTCCACAAGTCTGATAGGTAAACTATTCCTTGTTTTAGGAGACTGCTTACAGTATCAACCTTTATACCTAGATCATGTACCCATTTAGACTTGATTTTGGTATATGGTGTTAGACAATGGTCTCTTTCCATTTTCTGCCACACTACACTCCAGTTTTCCTAGCAGTTTTTGTCAAATAGTGAATTCCCATCCCCAAAACCAGGGTCTGGGGGTTTATGAAAAAATAGATTACTATAGTCGTTGACTTCTGAAACTCGTGTGCCTAAACTATTCCACTGATCCACTCCTCTATTCCTCAGCCAGTACCAAATAGTTTTGATGACTGCTGCTTTATAATACAGATTGAAATCTGGTATAGCTAGTCTACCTTTCCTAGCACTTCTTCTCATCAATTCCCTTGATATTCTGGACCGTTTATTCTACCAAATAAATTTTGTTACTATTTTTTCTAGCTCTATAAAGTAGTTTTTGGATAAATTAATTGGTATGGCATGAAATATATAATGTAATTTAGGTAAATTGTCATTTTTATTATATTAGCTTGACACAGCTATGAGCAATTGATATTTTTCCAATTAGTTAGATCTGACTTTATTTGTGTGAAAAGTGTTTTGTAGTTGTGGTCATATAGGTCTTGGGTTTGTTTTGGCAGGTAGATTCCCAAATATTTTATAATGTCTACAGTAACTTTAAATGGGATCTCTCTTTCTATCTCTTGCTGTTGAATTTCATTGGAAATATATAGGAATGCTGAGGATTTATGTGGGTTTATTTTATATCCTGCAACTTTGCCAAATTTATTTATTTGTTTTTTACTTAATTCTCTATGATTCTCTAAGTATATCATCATATCATCTGCAAAGAGTGATAGCTTGGTCTCTTCTTTGCCTAATTTGATTACCTTGAATTCTTTTTCTTCTCTAATTGCTACTGCTAACATTTCTAGTACCAGATTGAATAAGAGGAGTGATAGTGGACACCCTTGTTTCACCCCTGATCTTATGGGAAATGCTTCTAGCTTCTCCCCATTACATATAATACTTGCTGATGGCTTAAAATAGATGCTACCTATTGTTTTAAGGAAGGCTCCATTTATTCCTATACTTTCTAATGTTTTTAATAGGAATGGATATTGTATTTTGTCAAAAGCCTTTTCTGCATCTATTGAGATGATCATGTGGTTTCTGCTAGTTTTATTGTTAATATGATCAATTATAGTGATGGTTTTCCTAATGTTAAAACACCCTTGCATTCCTGGAATAAATCCTACCTGATAAAAGTGTATCATTCTTGAGATAAGTTGCTGTAGTCTTTTTGCTAGCATTTTATTTAGAAATTTTGCATCTATACTTATGAGGGAGATTGGTCTATAATTTTCTTGCTCTGTTTTATCTCTTCCTGATTTAGGTATCAGTACCATATTTGTGTCATAAAAAGAATTTGGTAGGACTCCTTCTTCACTAATTTTCCCCAATAGTTTGTAGAGTATTGGAATCAATTGTTCTTTAAATGTTTGAGAGAATTCACTAGTAAATACATCTGGCCCTGGAGATTGTTTTCCTAGGGAGTTCACTGATGGCTTGTTCAATTTCTTTTTCTGAGATGGGATTATTTAAGTAGTTTACTTCCTCTTCAGTTAATCTGGGCAACTTGTATGCTTGTAAATATTCATCCATTTCCCTGAGATTGTCAAATTTGTGTGCATACATTTGGGAAAATTAATTCCTAATTATTGTTTTGATTTCCTCTTCATTGGGGGTAGATTCACCCTTTTCATTTTTGATACTCATAATTTGGTTTTCTTCTTTCTTTTTTTATCATATTGACTAAGGGTCTATAAATTTTGTTGGTTTTTTTCATAAAACCAGCTCTTGGCTTTATTTATTAATTCAATAGTTTTCTTAATTTCAATTTTATTAATCTCTCCTTTGGTTTTCAATATTTCTAATTTAGTATTTAATTGGGGATTTTGAACTTGTTCTTTTTCTAGGTTTTTCAATTGCATGCCTAATTTGTTGAGCTCCCTTTTCTCTAATTTAATCATGTATGCAGTCAGGGATATAAAACTTCTGACAACAACTGCCTTTAATGTCTCCCACAAATTTTGATATGTTGTCTCATTATTATCATTCTCTTGAATGAAGTTACTGATTGTTTCTAAAATTTCTTGTTTAACCCACTCATTCTTTAGGATTAAATTGTTTAATTTCCAATTAGTTTTCAGTCTGTCTTTCCCTGGCCCTTTATTGCATATAATTTTTATTGCATCATTATCTGAGAAGGATGCATTTAATATTTCTGCCTTACTGCATAGAATTGTGAGGTTTTTATGCTCTAGAACATGATCAATTTTTGAGTATGTGCCATGAACTGCTGAGAAGAAAGTATATTCCTTTTTATCCCCATTCAGTTTTCTCCAGAGATCTCTCATACCTATCCTCTCTAAGATCTTGTTCACCTCCTTAACTTCTTTCTTGTTTATTTTGAGTTTGGATTTATCAAGTTCAGAGTGGGGGAGATTAAGGTCTCCCACTAGCATAGTTTTGCTATCTATTTCTTCCTCTAATTACTTTACCTTCTCCTCTAGGAATTTGGATGCTATACTACTTGGTGCATATATGTTAATTAATCATATAGCTTCATTCTCAATGGTTCTTTTTAACAGGATATAGTTTCTTTCCTTATCTCTTTTAATTAGGTCAATTTTTGCTTTTGCTTTATCTGAAATAAGGATTGCTACTCCTGCTTTTTTTTTTACTTTAGCTGAGGCATGATATATTTTACTCCAGCCTTTTACCTTTACCCTCTGTGTATCCCTCTGTTTCAGATGTGTTTCTTGAAAAAGCATATTGTAGGATTATGATTTCCAATACATTCTGCTATCCATCTCCGTTTTATGGGAGAGTTCATTCCATTTACATTTACCATTATGATTGTTATCTGTTTCTTTCCCTCCATCCTATTCCCACCCCTGTTAATGTTCATATTCCTCCCCCCCTTCTCCCTTAATTGTTTTCCTTTTGACCACCACCTCCCTCAGTATTCCCTTATCAGCCCCCCTCCCTTTTCCTCCCATTTCCCCTTACTTCTTCCCTCCCTACAAGCCACCCCTACCGCCATTTTGTAGCCCTTTCCTCCTCCTACTGCCTATAGGATATTTTCATACTTAATGAAGTATGTTATTTCTTCTTCACACCAAGGGTGACAAGAACAAATCTCATGCGAAGCTCCTCTCCCTCTCCTCTTTCCCTCTAAAATGAAACTTTTTGCATTTCTTTTCCATAGAGTCCTATGCTTAACTGGTTTTTATTCCCTCCTTGTACCAGAACCAATGAGGGAAAAGCTCATATGATTCCCATCTCCCTCCCTTCTTTTCCTCTACTCTACAGTTTTTTATGCTTCTATGTGTGGCATAATTTACCCTTTTTCACTTCATTCATTCCCTTTCTTCCATTGCAGTCCCTTTGTAGCCCTTAATAAGATTTTTTTTAATTGTTATTTCGTATATTTTATACTCATACCCTCTACTTGTCTATAACTAGTTTACTCTTATCAAATACCAGGGTGTGTGTGTGTTTTCCTTGTTTACCTTTCTAAGTCACTGTTGCATCTTGTAATTGGAGGTTGAATTTTCCATTGAGTTCTGGCTTTTTTACCAAGAAGGTCTGGAACTCTGTTATATCATTGAATGACCATCTCTTTGCCTGGAAGAATATGCTCAGTCTCATTTGGTATGTGATCATTGGTTGTAACCCGAGCTCTTTTGCCTCCTGGAAAATTGTATTCCACTGCCTCCAATCTTTCAGCGTAGAGGCTGCCAAATCTTGTGTGATCCTCACTGTGGACCCTCGATATTTGAATTGTTTCTTTTTGGCTGCTTGAAGTATTTTCTCTTTTATCTGGTAGTTCTGGAGTTTGGCCGCAATATTTCAAGGACTTTTCAGTTTGGGATCTCTTTCAGCAGGTGTCAGGTGGATTCTCTTGATTTCTATTTTACCCTCAGGTTCTAGTATCTCAGGGCAGTTTTCCTTAATGAGCTCTTGGAGAATGTTGTCCAGGCTCAATTTTTCATCATGATTTTCTGGTAGGCCTATGATTCTCAGATTATCTCTCCTGGATCTGTTTTTCAGGTCAGTTATTTTTTTCTTTGAGGTATTTTACCTCTTTTTCTAATTTTTCATTCTTGTTGTTTTGTTTGACTAATTCTTGGTTCCTCATAGAGTTATTTGTTTCCATTTGGTTGATTCTAGTTTTTAGCAAATCATTTTCCTTGGTTAATTTTTGGAGCTCCTTTTCCATATCATACACTTTTCTTTTTAGAGCGATGTTTCCTCATTATAATGTTGGTATGTGGAGGATAGATTGGAATGGAAAGAGACTTGAGGCAGGGAGAAGAGCATGAAGGATATGGCAATAGAAGTGATGAAGGCTGGAAGTAGGATTATGCTTCTGGTGGTGGAGAGTAGGAGACAAGTGCAAGAGATAATGGGCCAGACAGAAACAATGGGACTCATAAGAGATTATGTATATGGTGTGAATGTGAATAAGGAGCCAAGGATTATAGTGACATTGTGAAATATGGGACTTTAGCTAGCAAAGATGGCAGGAATAAGTGGAGGGGTTTTGATTTGTTTCCTTTTGTTTTTTGTTTGTTTGTTGTTATAGTTCAGATGCAGGAGATATGGGTGCTTTTATAGGCAGCAGGGAAAGGTTGAAAAGTGATGAGATCATGTAGAGGGCCTACCTTGGTAAAGGGAAGGGATGCCACTTCATCCAAGATGAGAGTGAAGGAGAAGATAGTGGTATAAGATGTTTAAGTGATATGAGATGATTAAGAGGGGAGAAAAGGGAGCTCTTGGCCAATGATCTCAATTTCTAACAGGTAGCATTTGATCCTACATTGTACTGATATTTTTCAATGTCTTCAGGAAAGAAGGATTGTCTTCTACAATGACACACCTCTTTGAAAAAGATTGTTTTTTTTTCATTATCATTAAATAGCCATTCCTAAAACATAGAAATGTAGCCTCAGAGTTGCAAGGGCTGGACAAAATGACATAGTTATTGCTTTAATTTCTATACTGGGGGCATCTAGGTAGCACAATGAATAGAGCACCAGCCCTAGAGTCAGGAGTCCCTGAGTTCAAATGCAGCCTCAGACATTTAACCCAAAAATTAGCCATGTGACCTTGGGCAAGTCACTTAACCTCAATTGCCCCCCGCCAAGGCAATTTCTATACCCACAGCTTCCTTTGATTTCTTGTACTTAGATGTCATTTAATTCAAACTCCTTACCTTAAACCTGAGAAAAGTAAGATCCAAGGAGCTAAAGATACTTGTTCTAGATAACACTGCTAATTAGCAGCAGTGAGTGCTAGAACAAGAACTCTCCTATTTTCAGACCAGAGATCTTCATGTGATAAAACAAACAGATTTAGGGTTAGAAAAAGAATAGGAAAAATTAACCTAGAACTGTTCTCAATAAAAGTTTTCCTTTATTCATAATTGATCTTTCTAATCACTGACGACGTTACCAGAAATGCTTATCATTCTTTACCTCGTTTTGTCCTTTGGGTCATTGACTGCATGGGTCGAGAAATCATGAGAATGCAGAGACCCTTCACATGAAACTTCTGTTTTTTGTTACTTTTTTTTTTGCCACAAAAGAGGTCAGTGGCTCAAGTTTCATGCCATTTTTCCATGTTTGATGATATGGTCTTGAGAAGTATTTTCTAAATGTTTATTCTCACCTTCCTTCATATTTTTATGCATCTTAATATTTCTGATTGGGAAGTATTTCCTACTAAAGTTCTTTGAATGTAGTAAGAACTTAAGGAAGGGTTTTTCATTTAGTAATTCATTCTTTCTTTGCCCACCAGCCTATATTGCAAAGCAAACAATAGATTCATTTTTAATTTATTATTTTATATTTCCATGAAACCTCCCTCCTCTCTACACACAACCTATTAGCTGAGGTAATTAAAAGTTGGCAAAATAGAGCATATGAGCCTCAAACTAGGACTATTGCTAGTATAAGACACCAACTGGATAGGCCCTCTCAATAGCTTCATTGTAGTAATGTGTGTGTGGATGTCTGTGTATGTCTGTGTGTATAGGTAGGGGAGATAGGAAGGGAGTGAGAAAGAGATAGAGAGGCCATATCATTTCACTTTTCTGGGCCTTGGATGTTTATCTCAAATTAATCCACACATATTAAGTACTTAGTCTGTGATTGGGAATGGGCATTTGAAAATGAAAAATGACAGACTCCCCTAAGGGAACTTAAACACTATTGAAGGACGTACCATGTATACGTGTGTACATACATACACAAATATACGTACTAAATCAAATAAATACAATATAAATAAAATGAAGGGGTCTAATGAATTGATCTCTAAGGTTTTCCAACTTGAGCATTATATAATTCTGAGTGTTCCTAATCTGAGACAAAACAAGCTAATTTGCTCCCTTTCTACAAGGAAATCCTGCCCATCCCATTGCTATTTTGGTAAGTGAATGCAAGTTTTATCTTATGTTCCAATTTAAAATGCATCATTATATATAACCCTTGTAAAAATGAAACACACATACATATATATTTTCCTTAACATTGTCATTCAGTTATTACATTATATAAGTCTATATCTAGATTAGAGGCTGGATGGCATAGTAGAAAGAGTGTTGAATTAGAAACTAGGAATCCAGGTTGTGATACTAATTAGTTTTATAACTTTGGCCAAATCACTTCTCCTTTAAGGTGCTCAGTTTGCCTTCCGTAAAATGAGAGGGTTAGAATAAATGTTTGCTAAAGTCCCTTCTAGTTCTATTTTAAAAAACCTGTCATCCAAAGACCAAAACAAAAATCCATCAATAGATGAAACTCAAGAAAAGCCCTCTTGTTTTGCCTGAAACTTATCTTTAGCAATAGTGAGGAAGAGTGGAAAGAACAGTGTTTTTGTCATCGAATGATCTGGAGTAAAATCCTAGATCTGCCACATACCATGTGTTTGATCTTGGGAAAATTGCTTCACTTTATGGAATTCAGTTTACTCATTTGAAAAATAAGACAATTGGACTAGATGACTTGTGAGGTACTTTCTAGATCTAAATCACAGAATCACATAGAATCAACAGTTGTAAAGATCCATATCAATTTTATATGATTATATCAGCCACTTACAATTCACACTGAACAGACTGGGTACATTTTACTCTGAATATATTTATTCTGCATTCTGATCTGAGTAGAGATAAAGACCGTGCATACTTTTAACACTGCTATTATTTAGAATATATATTTAAAAAATCCTACATCTAGAGTGAAAAGAGATCTGGGAGGTTATCTAATCTGACCTCTGTTTTTCAGATAAGGAAACAGAGAGATTGAGACATCGTCCAATGTTAGATAGGTATTAAGTGGCAGAGCTCAAATTTGAACCCAGGGCCTATAATGCCAAGTTCATTGCACTACAATATAACCTTTCCTTTAGAAAAAAAAAAAGGTAAAATAAAAAGTATGCTTTCAAAAATATTTTCTGCTTACTGCAGAATAATAGATTACAGTTTTATAGTAATGTTTTAGGTTGTTTCTTTTAAATAGTTCTCATTGATAAATTTTACTTTTGTACGCTACATTCATGTCCAAGTATGTTCTCCCCCTTCTTCTACCCAGTGAGCTATCCTTTGAACCCTCAATTAACCCAAAAATTGCTGTCCAATCAAACTAAGCAATGAATCAGCCATACATAGTAGTATGTGTAAGTTATATTTTATTCTTTAATTTTGTGAAGTTAACTCATAAATTTCTTTTTAAAAAACTGTGAATTGTAATGCATATTTAACCCTATATTACTAAGCTTTGGAAAATTTATATGCTATTCTTTCTAATATTGATATATTAAATGAAAAGGTAATTTTGCAGTAATAATATCAACAGAAACTTCAGATTTTATTGTTAGGTACCCTCACCAGAGGCTGGTGCCTTATATTCTAAATGCACTCTGGCCATTTTGAATATGTGAAATTTCTAATCTGTGTGCAATATTATTATAATGATTTATCATTTGACTTACAATTGCTTCAAAGTACTTTCATGTGTATGGTGCCAGTTTATACTGATTGTGAATACATTTCTCATTATGTGCTAGAAATGTAGAATTGCTCATTTGGTATGAACAAATTGGATTCCATTTTCTGAAATTCAGTTTCATGTTCATCTTCTTTACTTCCTCCAAATACAATCCCTTTCTTGACCTCCACATCCATGCAATCTCTTTCTGTAATGTGGAAGTTTCTTATTCCTTTCAAAGAGTACACAATTTGGCATGTAATTAGTATGTCATGCCTTTTTGTTTGTGGATGTCTTTTCTCCCATTTAAACTGTGAGTTCATTCTTTTTTTTTTTTTTTGAATTTTCATTTGGGCATCTTAGCATATTTAAAAGCTGAAAGAAATCATCACAATGATCTTTTCCTTAAAATTGACATAATTTATTTTGACATAGCTGCTGTTTTTTTAACAAACATCTGATTAAATGCCAGTGGTGATTATTAAACTTGGTTTTGTGACATCTGGAGATGACATATATTTTTTTAACTATAAATTTCAAATTCATTTACCACAGAAGACTTGGCTTCAAATCTGAATGAACTTGTTCTCCACCTTCTTTTAATTTTTTCCCAAGTTCTTTAAAACTATTTAAATTTTTCCTTGCCCCCTTCCCCTCATGATTTTCTCTGAGGTTTGGAAGCTAAGATTGACTTAAGGAAAGAGGGGTGAGGGAAGGAAGGCATGGGAAAGGAAGGGAAAGGAAGGGGGGAGGGGAGGGAAGGAAGGGGAGGGAAGGGGAGGGGAGGAGAGTAAGAAGGTAGGAAGAAAAGAAAGAAGGAAGAAAGAAGGAAGGAAGGAAGGAAGGGAGGGAGGGGTAAGGAAAAGAAGGGAAGGGAAGGAAGGGAGGGAGGGAAGGAGAATGGAGGGGAAGGGAAGGGAAGAGGGAAGGGAAGGGAGAGGAAAAGAAGGAAGAGGAAGGGAAAAGAGGAAGGAAGGGGGGGAGGAAAGGAAGAATACAGAGTCTTGCTGTGAGCATAATTTCTAGTCAGAAGTGCTTTTGATGTCATAGATATTCAAATACAGATATTCCTTTCAACTCCAAAGTAAATATCTCTAGCCTCCTCAGTGACTCTTGATATTACACGAGGCACTTAGATGTCACATAATTGAATATTAGACTAGGTGTCGTGAAGACTTAAGTTCTAATTCTGCCTCCGCTAGGTGAGAGAGTTGTATAAGAGTACTTGTCCTGGAGTAGGAAGGACCAGAATTGAAATATAATCTCACTCTGATTTCAGAAAAAAAAATTGGGAAAACTTATAAGAACTTATCCAAAGTGAAGTGAGCAGAACCAGGAGAACATCATCTGCAACAGCAGAAATATTGCAATATGATCAATGTGAAGGACTTTGCTCTTCTCACAAAACAACGATGCAAGACAATTCCAAAGAAGTCATGATGGAAGATGCTATCCATCTCCAGAGAAAGACCTGATGATGTTTGAATGGAGGTCAAAACATACTATTTTTCACTTTCTGTAATTTTATGCCCCACCTTTGTGTCTGTGTCTTCTTTTACAACATGACTAATACAGTCATATGTTTAGCATGATTGAACATGTATAACATAGCAAATTGCTTACTCTCTCAGGGAGTGGGGAAGTGAAGGACGGAGAGAGAAAGTTTGGAATTCAAAGTTAAAAAATTGTCTTTACCTATAACTGGGGAAAATATTATTAAAAATATTATCTCAGGCTCTTACCAGCTGTCTGACCTTGGGCAGTTCACTTAATTTCTGTCTGCCTCAGTTCCTTAACTGTAAAATCATAATAATGACTCCAGCCTCCCACAATAGTTGGGAGGATCAAATGACATAATATTTTGTAAAGTTCTCAGCACAATGCCTTGCGGATTACAACAATTAAAAAAAATTTTCTTTCCTTCTTCAGACACAAGATGTGTGATCCTAGGAAAATCATTTAACCTCTGTCAGCCTTAGTTTCCTTATCTATAAAATGAGGATAATAGCAGTACCTACCTGAGAGAATTGTTGATATTATATATGTATTTATGTATATGTGTGTGTATACATACATATATTATGAAGTGCTGTGCAGAACTTTAAGCACTATATAAAGATGTACAAATATTAGCTATTATTATATTACATGGTTTCTAAGATTCTTAAATATCCTGAGGCATCCTCTTTGATGTTTTCCAATTGAACAATGCCTTTCCTTAAAATAGTTCTCTAAATTTGAAGAAAATATTACATATATGATAAAACCAATACAGAAGACTGGGACCACTATCTCCCTTGATCTGGATTCAATCGTATCCAACTCTGTGAGTTTTCTTGGCAAAGACACTGGAGTGGTTTGCCATTCCCTTTTCCAGCTCATTTTACAGATGAGGAAACTGAGGTAAACAGGGTTAAGTGACTTGCCCAGGGCCAAATAAATAATAAGGATCTGAGGTCAGATTTGAATTCAGGAAAATAGGTCTTCCTGACTCCAGGTCAGGCACTCTATCCAGTGTGCCTCCTACACACTTTAAATCAATACTGCTGTACTATCATTATTCTTGGAAAGATTCTTATAAATCAACTCACTGTCCCTGTGACTCTCCAGACACTTCTTTTTCTGGTCACCACTCCCACATGAGTTTTGTTTTCCTCCATTAAAATGTAAATTGTGTGAGGAAAGATACTGTCTCACTCTTTCATTTATATCCCCAGCTCTTGGCTCAATATTTGGCACATATTAAATGTTTTATAAATGTGCATTATTAGTTGGACTGAAGGAGCTCCCCATGAAGCTGGACAAATGCGCTGGTTCTTTCTGGTGACATTTCTACTCTGATCCCTGGCCAAAGGACATGCAAAACCATTGGTTCCTGGTTGGTCCCTTGGTTCCTGTGACTGGAGGTCACATTATTGAAGATGATTAGTTAGTGAGGCAAGAAAAGTCACCCCATCTGTTAGGAGTCTAGATAAATGAAGAGAAACTATTTATGGTCTTTTAAACTATACATTGATCAGGATAAGTACTCCTAATCAATTGATGCATTCTCTCCCTTATTTTTCCAGTTTAGAAGAAGGTATTTCTATCCCTTCCCAAACTGTGGCCATGGTAATCGCCAATTCACTCACAAGGGAGTGATAACCAATGTGTTTGCCTAGATAAGCCTGATATAAGACCTCAAGTCTCACGTTGCCTCTTCTGTTTTGTATTTCTTTCCTTGAGCACAGGTGACCAAACATGGGAAGCAAAAGGAAGGAGAAGAAGCATTCATACATCCCCTTCTATGTGTCAGGCTCTCTGCTAAATTCTTTACAAGTGTCTGATTTGATCCTTACAACAACCCGGGGAGGTAGGTACTGCTTTATACTTGAGGAAACTGGGGCAAGTGGAAATTAAGTGATTTGCCCAAAGTCACGCAGGTACCAAATGTCTGAGACTGGATTTGAACTGGGGTCTCCCTGACTCTAGCCCCATCACTCTTTCAACTTCATGACCTAGTTGTCTCAGTAATCCTAAGAGTTCAACATTCCAAGATTTGGCAGCTACCTCAAAAGTCTGAGAGTTCCTGCATTTCTGGTTTGGCAATGGATCCCAGCAGGAAGTACTTCCCATTTTTCCAACCTTCCTACACTTTATCCAACCCGATCTTCTCCACCCTGCATCCTTCCATCCCACCTCCACCCCACCCTGCACAAGCTACTATGCTATCGAGTGACATTGACCTCCTTCTTATTCCTCTAATGAGACACTCCAGCTCCTGCATACAAGTATTTTCACTGGCCTTCTCCTATGCCTGGAATGCTCTCCTTTCTTGTCTCTTCCTTCTGGCTTCCCTGGTTTCCCTCAAGTCTCAGCTAAAATCCTGCCTTCTCCAAGAAGCCTCCCCCAATCCCTCTCAATTCTAGTTCCTTCCCTCTTGCTTCTTTCCAGTGTGTCCTATATATAGCTTGTTGGCGCATAATTATTTACATGTTGCTTCCCTTATTTGAGCTTGAGTTCCTCCAACAGGGACTCTCTTTTAACTTCTTTCTTATCCCCAGTGAGTAGCTCAGTACCTGGTATGTAGTGGTTGCTTAATAAATGTTTCTGGACTGACTGGCACTATTTCCCACAGAAGATGATCCTTGACTTGGGAAGACTGCATCTAAAAAGAAAAACAAAGTCCAAGCCGTGTCTGACCTGGTAGAGCAAGCAGGTTTGGGCCTTGTGAATTATTACTCAGGCAGGAAGGTCAGAGGTGAAAGTAAAGTATCTGTGCCTAGATCCCACAAGGTAATAAAAGGTGAAATGCACAAGATTAAGTTGCATTGGTACAGGGAATTTTCTGATCTGAGAGTTCTTTATACCAATGAAATCACAACTCCTTATCCAGTCCTTATTCCTGATAGTTACTTTGCATATTGAGTATTTTTTTCCAGAAGTAACCTTTCTAATACCTTTTAAGGGAGACCGTAAATGTGAGCCACATCTAAGCATTTACTTGTTGCTCTGTGCTCCATTCCAGTTAATTTTCTGTTCTGTGAATTAAACTGTAAAGATTTTTTACATTAAATAAACTCAATATATGCCTTCTCTTTAGTGTATGTGTATCTCTGCCTGTGTTTGACTTATAAAAGCTTTTTTTTTTAAACTGGCCATGGTGGATATTTATGCTAGTAACTGAAGAAGCTTCATCAACTCAAATTTTAATGCGATTTTGTTATAAATGTATTCCATTCATTTTCATACTTGTCACTGCCTATTTGTCATTTCTACATAGCAAAGAAACCAGAGAGGGGATTTTTCTTTATCTAGGCAATGAAGCCAGCTTTGCTGCCAAGGAAAGCTTTCAGGTTCATTCGGTCCTTTTGTCCTTCATTTTTTACATTTACTATCTGTATACATCTTTCCTTCCCTCCCACTGCCCTACCCAATCTCTCCTTCTTTTCTGTTTCTAACTTGGGCTGAGTGTGGTTCTGCCATTAGAGAAAGAGCAGTTGGCCAGAGAACTAGCCCATTTGAAAGGAAGACAGGTAAGTCAGGATGAGGGTAAAGTATGATGACTACCTTGGATCCCTTGAATGGGCAATAGTTGGGAAAGAGAAATAAGAGATGGTTCCTGAAGGAGACTTGGGAAAGGAAAGGAAAGCAGTCCTTTTGTACTGATTTTTACCTCTCTGAAGGGACCTGGAACACCTACCAAATGTGATGGATGCATACACATGTATGTAATTGTATACACTGGCTGTGGGATACTGATCAATTCACTTAACCTCTCTGTCTTCCCCAATCAGTCCTCTACGATGATAAGTTGCAGGGACAGTGCTATTCTGCTTTAATAAAGAAAATTTCTCATGAGGAACTGTCCATACCAGCAAAATCACTGGTCTATTTCAAAAGATATATATGGATATTCTACTTCCATTGTTCTATGAAAGACTGAATGCAAAGATTTTAGTGGATCTCAATTTCTTTTACTGATACCATGTTTTTAATATTGGCATACTGTTTCTGAGGACTTTATTCACTGATTAATTTAGAAAAGCTTCTATTTTGTGTTTTCCTGAATTTTATCAGGAAAAGCAATGTAGGTCTTATGTCCCTGATTAAATATTAGTTCCTCATATATCTTATTCTCTGTGCCCTATTGATGTAAGCAAATCAAACCAAGTGGAAAGAAGTATATTAAATTTGCCCTACCTTTATAAAATGAAATTAATAATAAAGAGTAAAAGATTTAGAAAATTCTTTTGTATACTGGATTTTCTTGTCAGCTCTACAGCTTGAATCTCAAACTATAGATGTAAACAAACCATTGCTACTCTGACAGACCAAAGAATCATGGATCTTTCAAGCTTAAAAAAAAAAAAAAGACTGAATAACTCCTACATTTTGCAGATGAGGAAAATGAGGCCCAGAGAAGTGATGTCATGATAATACTATTTATGTCCATGCATGTTAGGTATAAAGAAATTTGGCTGTGAAAATATTTCAACTCAGTGAGGGGAAACCCTAGGTATGTTAGTCAGATACAGTATGGCAAATATACATAAATACATGCACATATATAAATGTGTATATACATATATTCATATGCATAACACACATGCATACATGCTTGAGATATTTGCCCTATGTTTCTATAGCAGTAATCATTTAATAAGAGATTGGATTGGATCCATTTGGAATGGATTTGACTAGATTAAGATGATCAATGACAGTATGGTTGGAGTAGTGGATAGAGGACCAGCAAAGAAGTTAGGAAAGCTTGGATTCAAAGATAGTCTCGGACACATAATGCTTTTATTACCAGGGGAAATCAATTAACTCTCATTTCTCCATGAAATTCTATATTACTATAAATTGTAGTAAAAGAGGGATTGCCAGCTTGTTTTAGTGAAAGACATTTTTCACATCAGGATTTTTTAATAGCAGTGAAATTTCAGGTGTGGGGAAGGCACATGAATAAAGGTGACCAGTGCTACCAAAGATAACAAAGGTATAATAATTCATCTGAGGACTAATATATTTCTAATATGTACAGACTAATGCTAAAACAATATTAATATAGACTAATATTAATATATAGTCTATATAACCCAATATGTAGTATTAATATAATTCTAACATATATATTCTACTATATTCAGAGTATATATAAAGATACATGCATGCACACACAAAACACAACACAATTAATACTATACTAGTTTCAATGATCGATAGTGACCTATGAGACCAAAATGTTTCCTGAGATACCTTGAAGTTCTCCTCACAGAAGAGGAAGCACATTTACTAGACTATTTGCTGAATTTGCAATTGAGGAAGGACACCTCATGACTGACTGGTTTAGAATGTTGAACTGCAGAAGGGTATTTCTAGCTACTATGGCAATAGTGCTGGTGATATTCAAAGATGTTATTCATACTTGGCTGTCTTTTTGAAAAAGTGCAGTGAATTTTGACCTAGCCCAAGTCACTCTAGCATCACATTCATGTGGTCATTCATCATAAATGCAAATATTCATAAAAGCAAACAGTATTGTTGTGCATAGATTTTAATTGGTCATGTTGGGACTTCTTTTTATAATGGAAAGTGAAAAATTATGAATGATTTGTTCTGTGGACTTTTAAGAAGTGTTGTGTTTTACCCCCTCAGGCCATTAAATTGAATTGGTGATTACTCCTAGAAATGCAAGCTGAGTCTGTGCTCAAACTCAAGCATGCCTTTTCAGATCGAAGTCCTGCTATTGTTCGTTTTGCTTAATCGGTTTACTTTTTTATAAGAGAGTTCTCAGGGATTGTGCATAGTCCAGAAATGTTTGTAATGTAAGAACAAAACATAGGAACATTTAAAATGAACATAATACATATATACATATATCACATGCATATATACATACCTATATTCACAGACATAACCACACAATTTGCAATGCCTCCACTTTTATTGCTGTTTTTGTTATTATATTTGATTTTTACTATAATTTGGCTTCTCGTATTTCTTTCCTATGATTTCCACTATCTTAGACATAGTATCATGCTTTTAAATAGGCTTTTTGTGTTGGATTAGATTGGACAAAGCCCGTTTGCAAACTTATCCATCCATATGGTTGGCCACCAAACGATTTTTTTTTCCTATCAACAGCAGCAGCTCATGCTGTGTGTCTACTAAAATATGAAGGGATCACAGTCTGTGTCATTGGGAAAAAAATTCATGATACTGATGAAAACACATATCCTTGAACTATTAAAATATTTGCATCAATATAAGGGTTTTAAAGGATCTAATTAGCAGTTTTGGTACCTGAAGTAATTCAGCTAGGAAGAGTGGGGGAAACCTTGAGAAGGTAGTTTTCCTTCTGGAAGCTTCCTCTTTTAATGAGTTATTCTTGTAAATTAGGCCCTAAACTGAATTATGTTTGTTGCTGAAGGAGCCTAAAATATGTAGGTATTCTAAATTTTGACACCATAAGTCAAAGGACCAAGTGCTCCACCTTAGTTACAACTCTGAGAGCATAAGAAAATTATTGTCACTATTTAGATGAGAGTAATCTGTATGCAGTGGGGCATAAACTCTTAGATGGTTGTTATAAATCACTACTTCATGCCAGTCTAGCCATAACACAGCGTTGTTCTGCTGATACCATTCATAGAAATGCTCAGTTCTCTACGTCACTGTGCTTTTCTGGAAACAGCATTTAAAAAATAAATCTAAAATAAGTAGTTTACATTAGATTCTATCCCATGGCACATTTCTCTAAGTTAAAAATATCACAGAATGCTGTAAATAAACTATTTTTGTCTAGAATTTCAAACTAAAATGTCCCCAAATGCTTTGAGAATAGAATAATATTCTCCTTTACAATTGTGTTTTTCTCTAGACCCCACAACTTCTACTGTGCCTGTAGATGATACAGAAAAATTATATAATCCAGGACTGAAAACCACTCCTCCCTACACTTCTCATTATCAAACAGCTCTGTTCAGTCTTCAGAAAGGTATTTTTTCCTGCTCTTGGCTCAGTTTTATGATTCATTATCAAGATTTCAGGAAGATATATTTTCTCACAACACTATTGTCATTGTACTTTTGGTCATTGTTGATGATTTGCTCTGATTCAGACATTATAACTTTAAAAAAATGTATATTATCTAAAGAACAAAAGTTTTGGAAGGAAGGACCTCTTATTTGACAAGAACTGTTGTGAAATTCAAAACATACATGTCCAAGATGAGAATTAGACCATCATCATTCAGAGTATATCACAATCTAAAAGATCACAGCATTAATATAAAAAGTAGAGAACAGGGAGGCTAGGGGGTACAGTGAATAGAGCACCGACCCTGGAGTCAGGAGAACCTGAGTTCAAATCCAGCCTCAGATATTTAACACACACACACATAAAAAACTAGCTGTGTGACCTTGGGCAAGTCACTTAACCCCAACTACCCTCCAAAAAAAAAGTAAAGAACAGAAGGAGGTAGGTAGAAGGAGCTATGTGATATAGAGGTGAGTGTTCCACCTGGAAAACATAAGCATACATCTAGCTCAGATACTAGCTTTGTGACTCCACTCAAGACACTTAATCTCTGCCTAACTTTCCTCAACTATAAAATGGGGATGATAATAAAGGCAACTATTTCCCAAAGTTGTTGTGAACACCAAATGGGATAGTATTTGTAAAAAACACTTTGCAAACACTCAAATTATAAATGTTAGCTGTTATTGTTATCATCACTATTATACTTTTCATAAATATGTCTAAGGGGAGAATTATGTTTTATAAAATCTTTTTCTAATTACATGTTAAAACTATTTTTACATTTACATTTTTTCAGAGTTCCAAATTCTCTCTTCCTCCCTTGGTCCCCACCCCCTTCCGTGATACAGCAAACAATCAGGTATAGGATTTATGTATGCAATCACATAAAGCATTTCCTTATTAGTCATTTTGTACAAGAAGACTTGAACCAAAAACAGAGGGGAGGGGGGGAGAGGGAGAGAGAGGGAGAGAGAGAGAGAGAGAATATTTCAGTCTGTATTCAGACAATATCAGTTATTTCTCTGGAGGTGGATGGCATATTTCATCATGAATCCTTTGAGACTGTCTTAGATCATTGTACTGCTGAGGATAGTTAAGTCATTCACAGTACTTCACCATAAAATATTTCTCTTACTGTGTACAATGTTCTCTTGGTTCTGCTCATTTCATTTCGCATCACTTCATGTAAATCTTTCCAGGTTTTTTTTCTGAAATCATCCTGCTTGTCATTTCTTATAGTACAACAATATTCAGTCATCTTCATATACTACACCTAGTTTAACTATTCCCCAACTGATGAACATTCCCTCAATTTTCAATTCACTTTTACCACAAAAAGAGCTGCTATCAATATTTTTCTCTGCAAATAAATCCTTTTTCTAAGGTGAGGAATCTTTTTTTAATCAATTAATTTATTTTTAGTTTTCATCATTAACTTCCACAAGATTTTGAATTCCAAATTTTCTCCCCATCTCTCCCCTCCCCCACCCCAAGATGGTGTGCCTTCTAATTGCCCCTTCCTGCACCCTGTCCTCCCTTCTATAATGTCCCTCTTTTGTCCCCACCTCCCTTATTTTCTTGTAGGGCAAGATAAATTTCTATACCTCATTGCCTGTATGTTTTATTTCCCAGTTGCATGTAAAAACATTTTTTTACATTTGTTTTTAAATCTTTGAGTTATAAATTCTTTCCCTTATTCCCTCCCTACCCACCTTCATTGAAATGGCAAGCAATTCAATATAGATTATACATGTATAGTTATGCAAAATACTCCTGTAATAGTCATGTTGTGAAAGACTATTTCCCTCCATCCTATCCCATCCCCTCACTTATTCTATTTTCTCTTTTGACCCTGTCCCTTTACAAAAGTGTTTATTTCTGACTACCCCTCCCCCAATCTGCCCTCCCTTCTATCATCCCCTCATCTCTTTCCTTTCTTACTTTTCTGTAGAGTAAGATATCCAATTGAGTGTGTATGTTATTCCTCCTTAAGTCAAATCCAATGAGAGTAAGGTTCACTCATTCCGTCTCACCTCCCCCCTCTTTCCCTCCATTGTGAAACCTTTATCTTGTCTCTTGTGTGAGATAATTTACCCCATCCTATCTCTCCCTTTCTCCTTCTCCCAATATATTCCTCTGTCACATAAGGTGAGAAACCTTAATCAAAGGAGACAGAGGTAATTATCAAAGATAAATACTCAATTTGGGTTTCATGAAAAAAAAATTAAAAGTTTTGTACAAACAAAATCAAAGAGCATGAATAAGGAACTAATGTGTGGAAGGAAAAAATCTTTGCCTGATAGCCATCATAATTCAGAACAAGTCAGTAAGTATTTAATAAACATTTACTGTGTTCCAGGTACTGTGCTGAGTGGTGGGGGTACAAATACAGTTGGCATGTGATAGAAGTGGTATTTGAATCCAGGTTTTCCTGGAACCCACATCTTCCTGATTCTGAGACCAGCATTCTCTTACTCTCATATAGAATTGATTCTTGATAATATTGAATTGAATTAATAATCTATATAATACAAAACAAAAATAATTTTCATGTAACATATAAAAGTTATTGAAAATATTTGGTGCAGTGGTGTAGTGGATAAAGTGCCAGACTTGAAATTAGAAAGAACTGAGTACAAATTCTATTTCTGATTCTTAACAGCTATGTGACCTTTGGCAAGTAATTGGATTTCTCTCAGGCTGATTCTTCATAAGTAACTTAGGGAAGATAATAACTGTAGTGATTTCAGAGCTGTTGTGAAGATCAAATAAGACGATTATGTAATTATAAAAAGAGTTTGGAAAACATTATAATTATATAAAGAGTTTGAAAAAACCCACATGCTATTAGATACATGAGTTATGTTTTAATTCTGTTCCATGATTATTTTTCATAGTAATACTAGGTCCTTCTCATCCTTCCTTTTCATTTAACAGGCTTTGAAGTGAACAACAGATAGAAGTTAAAAATGATTCTGGATAAATGATTTAGTTTGTACCAGAAGACACAGATGACATTATAAGGAACTGTTATAGATCTTCTCGACCTTTTACCTTGAGAGTCACTGACTCTATGGGCCATGCAATAATGAGAATTCACAGGCCTTATAAATTCAACTGTTGCTGTTGTAGCTACAGCTGTTGTTATTCAATGATACAGGAGGTGAATGAGGGGAATCTTAAAACATGGACTTCTGCTTTGCCCCATTACAAAATATATTTTGAGGTAAATTTCTTTCAGGTGAACAGATTCTCATTGCTATTCTTTGTCTCTGTGGCAATCAAGGACCTGTGTCATGGAATTCTCAGCAAATGGTAACAATCTATACCCTGGATCTGAATGAACATTCACCAGTATCTATTCTACCCTCTATGGTAACTGAGGCAGTCTTAGTCATAAAGGGATAGGAACATAATTCTTACCAGATTAAAAGCCTCAATCAAAATGGTAACTAAGGTAAAATAATTAGGTTATTACTAGGTTGTAAAATTTAGAGGGTGTCAGATTTAGAGAGCTCTGATGCAAAACAGTTCTCTAGTACATAGAAACATTAGTTACCAAGAATTAGTTAAATTACAGTGCTACAGGCTGGTAATCTGTAATGAATTCACCTAATCTCCTACTTATAATTTAAGGTGTTCTTTTTGCAAATTCCACACAGTAAAGGTTGGTTTTACATGCACCCAGGCACAAAAATGTCTATTTATGGCTCTGAGCACAATCTTTTTGGGGGGTTAACCTTTAAAATACTATTGATTCTGATAGGGTATGATAGTTTTCCTGTCACTATAGTTCTCATCCTTTTATCTTATGAAAGTGTAATTTTAGTCCTATGGGCAGAATTGTTGAAAATAAATAAAAATTATCTTATTAATAGAGTTTATAACACTTTTGCCCAACGAAACAGTTGAATCAACCTGATGATGAGTCTTTCAAAAGACAAATTTGTGGTTAACTGTGTCATCAATCTCCTCTAACAATTCGCATTGGGTTCTATAGTATGAATTCTATGTGTGTTAAGCTTTGGTGGAGGACACATGATAGAAAACTGTCAAAAACATACTTACCTTATGATATTGGTGAGAGGAAAGCATAAAATATGATTGTGACACATAATATTAAAGGGATACAATACAATATCTATAGCAACAAAGTGATTACTGTTTGGTTAGGGGCAGGAATACACATTTACTCACTGAAACAACTAGAAAATTGTTTAAAATGTAAGATTGATTCTAGTCAATTTAGTACTAGTTGAAATTCTAGGTGAAGAGTAGATAAGAAAGTAGAAATGGATGGAATGCCTTGTAATCCCTTCTACCTGTCTGCTTGTGAAGAAATATACTTGGAAAAATAAAATAGTGAAGCAATGCCTTAGACTTCCTATAAATACTCTCAATGATCTTCTAGCACACTTTGCCTATTACCTTTATGGTAGCCTCTGATTTTTTATTGTCCCAAAAGACACTTCAGGGTTGTAATGATTGTGTAATGTGTCTCCCAAGTAACTTTTCTTTTCTAAGCCTGAGGTTGATTCATCCCTGGTTCAGTTCTTGGCTCCGTGTGACAAAATTGAAGCTTTTGTCAAGAAGAATTCAAAATTGAAAATGAGAGGAAAAACCATATGATGAATATCATTTCCCATTGTCCCTGCTATTGCTCAGATACCATCTTTAAAGTAAGAGGTTTCCAGTTATGTTTGTGGAGTTCATTTCTTGGTTTAATGACAACACTTTCTATAATTGACTTGAATGCCTGAGATTATTATTATTTTTTCTTAATAGGGAATTTAAAACACCACAAGATAAGAAGAACTGGTACTTGAGAAAGTATATGGAATAGAGAAGATAAAGATGTGACCTTCTAAGGAAGATCTAGGTTTGAATCCTGAATTTGTTTTATAGTCACTGTGTAACACTGGGAAAATCATTTCACCAGTGCATCTTGGTACCCCTTGTCCCATGTAGTCTTAGATAATAGCCAGGAAGTTACTCTGAACATTTCTCCTGTGAATCATCACTCTAGTCCATTCAATGGCTCCCCAGAGACTTCTGCCTTGATTAAGGCTTTTTCACACTTAGTTGTAATGTAATAGTAGATTTGTTTCAATAAAGTTGCTTATCCATCTAGTGGATGGATTTCCACCAGGATGTATCATTTAAAAATTTACTTTAGGTGAGATTAAGTAATTTGATCTATTTTCTCAACCAACACTTACCTTTACATTCAAAATGGGCATAATAATAATTATACCACTGACCACACAGTGCTCTTTGGAAGATCAAATGAGATTATGCATATAATTATAAATATCCCCTATTATTATTTTGTGGCTAAACCAATATACTCGTGTCCTTTGCTTAGTAAAGATTGTTCCTCTTTTTTTTTTTGTAGGTAACTTCCTTGGCCTGTATAAGATTCTTTTCCATAGGACTTTTAGAACAATCCCCTGATACTCTTAAAACACACACACACACACACACACACACACACACACACACACCTCATATATTTTATGCCCTACTTAAGTTGCGGGCACCAAGGTTTTCAAGGTAATTAAGTGTTTGTAGTGGAATGGATTAAGTTTGACTGCATGCATTGCTCACTTTTTAACATTAAAAATGCGTTTAATGATTTTTTTTCCTTCTCCACTACAGCCCTTTAATCCCAGCCTCTTTTGCTTGAAATCCCCCTTATGACTAAAAAAGACAGTTGAGAAACAGCATCTCACATAGCAACTCTTCTGACAATATATGTATGCTATTTTGTCCCCTGACTATCTGCCATGAGTGGGAAGTTTGTTTCATCATTCATCCTCTAAGCCAGGAGTGGGGAACCTGCCATCTTGGGAACACGTGACCCTCTAGGTCCTCAAGCAGCCCTTTGACTGAACCCAAACTTCACAGAACAAGTTTGTTTGGATTCAGTGAAAGGGTTGTATTTGATGATCTAGAGGGCTACATATGGCCTTGAGGCTGCAGGTTCCCCACCCCTGCTCTCAGACCTTCACTGGTTTTTCAGTTATTCTAAATGTAACCTCGTTTTACTAATTTTTTCATTTGCCAGGTTTTAGTCATAACAAGTGGTATTCTCTTAGTTTTGCTTATTTTATTCAGCATTTATTCATACAAGTATCATATTTTTCCAAGTTCCTCATATTCATTGTATCTTAAAGCACAAAACAATTGAATCATATTCACATATTGCATTTTAGTCAGTAATTAACCAAGCAATGGACACATATTTCATCCACCCCCACCATAGTTTTTTGTTTTGTTTTTGCTTTTTTAGAGGGGGGAGGGCAGGGCAATTAGGGCTAAGGGACTTGCCCAAGGTCACATGGCTAGTAAGTGTTAAAGGTCTGAGGTCACATTTGAACTCAGGTCCTCCTGACTCCAGGGCTGGTGCTCTATTCACTGAGCCACCTAGTCTCCCCAACACCCGTGTTATTTTTTTCTAACCATTAAAATATCTGCTATGAGTATTTTGATCTATCTTGTACCTTTTTTCTATCTATGACTTTCTTTTGGTATTACATGACTGGTAGTAGGATTATTAAAACAAAGTGTCTGGAGTGTTTAGTTTATTTTTTTCCACCTAATTCCTAATCAATATTCAGAAGGGTGGATCAGAAATCACTCCATTGTCCCATTATGTGCTCCACAATAAACCTTTCCTCCCATAGCCACTCCAATACTTTTTATTCCCATTTTGGGTGTTGGTTCCATTTTTCTGGAAAGACATGAAACCTCAGAATTGTTCTAACTTACATTCTTACTACTAGTGATTTGAACCTATTTTCTATCGTCATTTATACTTTGCAATTCTTCTTTTGAAAACTTCATTTGGTAAAATGTATA
This sequence comes from Petaurus breviceps papuanus, assembly GCF_028583685.1. Lineage (NCBI taxonomy): Eukaryota > Metazoa > Chordata > Mammalia > Diprotodontia > Petauridae > Petaurus > Petaurus breviceps. Next base: position 17,758,174 of record NW_027186457.1, on the reverse strand, counting down.
TCTAAGATGGTTATTAAGTAGTTTGTAGGAACGTTTGGGGTAGACCTGAGTATGATATGTCAAAAAGTAAAACTATTTAGGAACAGCTAAAATGAGTATCTTATTCAAAGGAGGCATGAGAGGAATAACTCATGCAAAGGACTTAGATGGGAGATGAAGGCTGTAAGTTCTGGAAACATACTTTCATCAAGAATGGTTTCAAGAGGGAACAATACATATATATCTAGAATAGTATAAAAATCTTCTAAATCAGAAAGAAATAAAATACTAAGGAGCTAGAAGGGGAGAGGATAAAGGGGTGATCTCTAGAGGGCAGTATGAGGGAACAGGTCAGGGTACTGGGAATGGGAGGATAAGGGAGGGATCCATGAAGGGGGAGTAGGTTAAGCAATATGAAGGATTACTTCTAGGAGGCAGAAGTAAGGTAGAGGAGTTAGGAGTGATGGGAAATAAGAGATATGCACAAACATAAGGCAAAGATTAGGAGTAGAAGTTGTTATGGAAAATATAAGTTTATATATGTCTGTATGCATGTACATAGGTATGTATGTATATATATGTATATGCATATGTATCTATCTATCTATATAAATATAGCCATGCTTAATTGTAGCCTGTGAAGGGGGAAAAAAGAAAAAATATAAAAAGTGCACAGTAGAGAACAAAAGAAAACTTACAAGGAAGCAAAGATGGATAGCTTTCAACACAATGCACAGTAGTTGGCTTTTATTAAATGTAATAGGCTTTTATTAAATGGAAATTTATTGCTATATATTTTGAGTCCTCTCTTAGGTTCTGCTGTGCACATGACATGTTTTTTTTTCCTTTTCCTTATTTAAGTTTTAATAGTTAAGTTAATAATATTTCTCTTTCTTTTCTTGTGTATTTAAGTTTTAGAAAAATGAAATAATAAAAACCCTGTTCATCTGTTGATCATTTATCTACTGAGCAATTCACTCACTTTACTTAGAAACTTAAAAAAAATCTACGTTAGAAAGGAAGTCATTTAAAAAAAATAAATTATCTGAACTAGCCAAAACTTTCAAAAATGCATTGAGGCTTGGGAAAAGATGATGAGAGAGCTAAAAGCCTGCATATATAGGAAACCGTGACTGTTGCACTAAGATATAGATCACAAGAAACAAGAAATCTCAATAAGAAGCCATGATCTGCAAAACTACAGGAATTGAAGGGATCAGTAGTATCTTTGCCAAGAAAACTCCACATGAACAAATTAAAGATCAGAGTTAGATTTATGACCTAACATAAAAACTCGGTGAATATAAACTTCAAATTTTGGCTATTGTTTCCAATTTCTGCCTTTAAAATATGTGGTTGACAATCAACTCCAAGACTTTGAGACACTTTAAAGAAGTAGGCAGTTAAGTGAGTCATTATTGATCATAGCAACATAGGCAGAAATAAAAGAAATCAGAAACTAGATCAATGCAATTGCTAGTCTTCACTTCATATGAATGATATTGAAACATTCCTAGTTCCTCTCAAGAGAAAATTGGTAGAAAATAAGTGTGGAATGAGGTAGATATTTCCATGTACAACTAATGTGTTGGAATTTTTTTTTTGCTTTCTTTCTTTGTTACAAGAGAAAGGTGGGGAGATAATTAATGGAGGTGCTAATCGTATTTTTTTGTTAAAGAATCAATGGGATTTTTACCCAAAAAAAAATTTTTCCCATTCATCCCCCCCTAAAAAGAAAGACTATCATTTTATATTTTGCCTTACTAGAAATAAAGATAAGGATTAGACCTAAGATTTCTTCAATATGTGGAACTCTTAGATGAAGAAACTTTTTGTAGCCATGTAAACAATAGCTTCTCTGTAACTTGGTGTCTTAGGGAATTATTTACAACATGGAGAGTCTAGGCATCATTTCCAGAATTTCACAGCCAGTTTGAGGCAGAGATAGTCTTCCTGACTTCTAGGCCAAGTCTCTAACCACTTCATCATGGATATTGTTTATAATGCTAAACCAAGAGTTAGGAACACCTAGGTTCAAATCCTACCTCTGATAATAGCTAGGTAACTTTGAGCAAAGAACTCAGTCACTATAGGCCTCAGTTTCCTCATTTCTAAACTGGGACCAGATAGTCTTTATGGTCCCTTCCAATTCTAGATATGAATTACTATGAGGATTCCTAGCCCACTGCTCAGCATCCAGAGGAAAGAGCTTCAAAAAGCCTAAAGCTTTATGGTATAAGTATCAGGAAAGGGTTTCCTGAGATATTGTTTAAGTACCATTCTTACTTTTTTTGAGTAAACTATTAACATTTTACCATAATAAATATGGTATCTATATCTATCTATCTATCATCTATCTATCTATCTATCTATCTATCTATCTATCTATCTATCTATCTATCTATCTATCTATCATATCTTTAAATAGAATTTTTAAACATTTTTTTCTTAGAAAACTATAACTTCTCATTACTGGAACACTGTTTCTTTAAAGGTAAAATCACTTGAACAACAGATCATGGGGACCATTGTTAGGGAGTGGCCTGGTTCTTCAACCAAGATCACTGCTGATACCTATGACATTCATTTTGAATTAGATGATGTGAAAATGAAAGCATTGATTTGGGTGCTTGCTTTCTCATTGTAAGTGCTTATTTGTAAGTTATATTGTGCCACGTATTTCTAGTGATGTGCTTATAAATGACAATAGACACATGATGACATTCTATAATCAGCTGACCTTCTATAATCCATTAAGTTGTTCAAAGTAGTTAATGATGGATGTGTGTTGTGCAATTCAAGCACTGGAAACCAGATGACATAGCAGATAGATTGTTTGACTTAGAAAGAACTGAATTCAAATTCTGCCTCAGACATTTACTGGGTATATGACCCTGGGCAAGTAATATAATCTTTCTTGGCCCCAGATTCTACATTATAAAGTAGGGATAATAATCGCTTCTATTTCACAAGGTTATCATGAGGATATCACGAATGCGTAAGGAACTTTGCAAACCTGAAAGCATTATACAACTGTCATCTATAGTTAATATTATCCAGAAATTAGAGAAACTTCTGGAATTTTGAAATTATTTAGGATCACTCAACTTCCAAGGCTATGAAAAAATCATTTTAGTTAACTATTAAATACTCTTTCACCTAGATTTCCCCAAGTCATTTGACAAAGCATCTTGAGCTCTTCTTAAGGTCAAACTGGAATAAAATGGGCAAGATAATAGAGTTGTTAGGTTGGAGACCTTGAGGAAGGCTGGAGACAAAGGTCTGCTGTTTTGACTCAGAGAAAGACCTTTAGGGGAGTCACCTGTGTTCTTCAATAGTTTGGCTAGCACCTGTACAGTGTTTAAGGGTTATAAAGTACTTTACAAGCAGTATCTCTTTTTATCTTCATAAAAACCCTAAGAGGCTGATGCTGTTATCTGCATTTATAGATGAGAAAACTCAGGCAGCCAGAGGTCATGTGATTTAGCCAATGTCACACAAGTAGGAAGTTAGTGTCTGAGACTGGATTTGAACTCCAGTCTTTCAGAATCCAGGTTTAGGGCTCTACTGTGCCACCGAGGTGTCTTAAATAAAGACAGAGAGAGCAAGTTTTTCAAATTTGTAGATGATATATAAACAGGGGAAGCAAGAGCCAACATTAGATAACAGTCAGTATTCAAACAGATTTGAAAGGTTAGATGATGGGGTGAATGAAATAAGATACAGATTCTAATTCAATGGAGAGATTTGGATCTGGAGTCAGAGGGCCTAGGTTTAAATCCTGTCTCTTCCTCTTAAATTCAATTAAACAAGTATTTGCTTTTCCTTTTTTATCCAATGTATTTAAAAAGAAATATATTTTTTAGCTTTCTTCAATAGCTTCTACTCATTCTTAAATTAAGCAATAATCTTGTTGAATATAAAATGGGAAGAGTCATAATTTTCCCCTCAAAGTTCCTATCATTTTTACCCTTGCAACTATTGTCCAATCTTGGTGAGAATTACAATTTCTCCTATTTGTTTTCTCCACCTTTTGAAGAATGAAATTATGATTGATTCAAGTCAAAAAATTATTGGCAGCTCTGCTTTTGGAAGCAAGTGAGCTCCCTCAGACTCATAATGGAAAATGCTATCCATATCCAGAGAAAAAACTATGGAGTCTGAATGCAGATCCAACACTATCTGTACTCTCTCTTTCTGTCTCCTCTTTTTCTTTCTTGTGGTTTTTCCCTTTTTTTCTGATTCTTCTTTCACAACCTGACTAATACAGAAATAGGTTTAATATGATTAAGTGTATAGCCAAGATCAGATTGTATGCCATCTTGGGGTAGAGAGAGAAGGAAGGGGGAATTAGAACTCAAAGTCTTATAAACGTGATTGTTGAAAACAAATAAATAAATAAATTTTTTAAAAAGAAAAAAAAAAGATAGAGCTCCTGTACATGTTGGTAAAAAGAAAAGTTGCAGAATCAGAGACCCCCATCATTATTGTATTATACTTCTGTATCAGGTTTCAAATGCATTTCCTGAACGCATCAACATTGTCCTCCTATTTCTGGATTATCTATAATAAACTCCCATGATAGTACACATTTTATTTTAGACTCTACTGATCTTTGTTCAATGCTTTTCACCATGGTACTTGGATTCCCCCAGATGAGTCTGTCTTCTTAATATATGATGTTAATCCACCTCACCTCTTTTTAAAACTATTTTCTTTCTTTTGAATAAGGTATTCCCTTTAAGAACCATATTCCACTAATAGTTCTCTTCTCATGAACTCTCAGGGATATCTAGTGATACCATGCTCAAGAGTGTCCCCAAAAGCTTAGTGTGGTTTTCAGTCTTAGAGAAAAAAGAAAGAAAAAAAGAAAGAAAGGAAGGAAGAAAAAAGAAACGAAGAAAGAAAGAAAGAAACAAAGGAAGAAAGAGAGAGAGAAAGGAAGGAAGAAAACTGCAAATAATTCAGTTCATATTAGTTTAGATTATTAAAGCTTATAATTACACAAAGAATTTGGGGACATCTCACATATGAAAAATGTGTGTATCAAATCCCCAATAAATTTCTTGCACACAATCCTGAGGAATACAATCTAGTTGTTGTATGTTGAATTTGTAGATGACTGAGCATCCTTGATGAAAGAATTCTGATTAATGAATTGATGTTCATCTAGATTAGAAGTTCTTAACCTATAGATCACTCACCTCAAAGGACCTGTGGACATGAATGGGAAACAAATGCTTTTTTATTTTCACTCACCTGTGACAGAAATTTTACATTTCCTTCAATCATTTAAACACTTTATTCTGATAAGGCATCTGTAAGTTTCATGAGGCTGCCAAAAGAGTATCCAACACATGCAAACACGATGAATCCCTGAGAGAGACAGAGGATTCCCTGCTCTACATCATATCTAGTTTGTCCTTCATAAATGATAGCTTGTTCACACACTCTGCAACTATTTCACTGCCATAGGAAGCTTCTTGCTGGTCCTGAGACTTCTCAGACTAATGTCACACAAGTATGACATTTATTCCTTAGTGCAAATAATGAATACACATGTTGAATGTAAAAGTCTGAGAATAGATTCCCATGGCACTCTATGATAATACATTCCCTTCTGTCTTCCCCCAAAGCAGACAAAATTCAACAGCCAAACTTTGCTTTGTATTCCTTTGTACAACTAGTTCTCGTTTCATCAAATTCTGTCTTCCAATTCTCATCTCTTCATCTTTTCCACAAGGGCATAGTAATGAATGACTTGTCCAGAGCCTGCTGAAGTCCAAATAGACTATGTCCATGACATTCCCTTAATCTATTTGCTTAATAACTATGTCAAAAAATAAAAGGAAATTAAACTTGTATTGAATAACCCATGAACCCATGCTGGCTCTCCATCATCATAACTTTCTTACTAAGTCTGAACAACCCATATTTTAGCATTTCTAGGAATTCAAATCCTAAAGCACGAGTTTTTGAAATGGAACTTACCTTTTCCTATTTCCAGTCCTATAGTGTCTCTTCCATCTTTAAGATTTGAAAATGGTGCCTCAGTACATGTGACTCTACAGTCACATCAGCAAATTCTTTCCGTTCCCATAGGCCTGATGGCTTGACCGTGTTGAGTGCAACTAGGTGCTTTTGAAATTTTTCATCTTTCTGCTTTCTCCTTAACTTTCACTTCCCTGTTGATCAGTTATTCTTTACATTCTGAAAATCTCTCTTCTCAGTAGAAAAATACAAGCAAAATAGGAGTTGTGCAATTCAGGCTTATCCTTTTCCTGTTATTTGTCTTGCTCTGTAAAAACTTAAAAGTCCTGTTTTGTTTTGCTTAGTCATTGCAAATTCAGTATGAATTAATGGTATGACACCAAATTCAATAAACCTAATGCAAACTTCGCCATTATAGTGTTCAGACTAAGTGAGATAATAATTCCAGAATATCAGATGCTTGTCAAACTACATTTGTATCAGTCTTTTACTTCTGGCTTCCACATTTTAAAGGTACACTGAGGAAGTAAGGATTGTCCCAGAGTGATGATAACCTACATTATCATCCTTTATGACTCACAAAGCAGTTGTATGACCTTAGAGTTTCCTCTTTGAAAATTAGGGGCTTGTAAAATTCTGTGAATCTGATTTTAAGAAGGCTTTGCAGATGCAGAGTGATCTGGAAAGTATTTCATATAATGTGTGATTAAAGATACTGAGACATCCCAGAAGAATGAACACTAATATTGGCATACTATTCCTTAAATTATGCCACAGCTGAAGGAGTGTGTTGAGAACAGGATGATGAAAGGACCTGAGGATATACAATAAAGCAATTAGTTAATGGAAGAGAGAATGTATAGCCTGAAGAAGGTTTAGGGAAGATATAATAGGTACCTTCACATATTTGAAGGGCTGTCATGCTGAAGATACATTAGGCTTGTTCACCAGCAAAGAGAAGCAGGAACAATTGGTGGAGATTTCAGAGAGGCAGATTTAAGTTTGATATAATTAAATCTTTCTAATACAATCAATTCTTATGATTGTGATACCCTTATTTATAATATGAGAGTTGAAACAAGAAGGACAAGTGTTGCCTGTTTCAACCACATTTGGCAACATTGCCACTGAATTCCATCTGCCTTCTTATTGAGCCAAGAATCCTGCATCTCTCTAAACATGGATTGTACTTTACCTTTGATGGAACCAACTGCTACCTCTTTAAGAGATCCATAAACTATCCTGCTGGAAAACCCTTGGAAGCTGTTGTTTTTTATTTAGTAACTTTTCAATTTTCTCATCTATTTTCAGAAATCAATCCTTATACAAATTATAGGTATATGGGCAAGGGAGGAGCGAGAAATTGAGAGAGAATTGTCCCAAGTGATGGGGGCTAAAACAATACTCTAAAATATTAAGATAAATTAAGATAAATATCTGTCCCTAAATTTTGGAATGGGGAGCAGCAGCATGTATTGGGGAGTAACAGGGGAGAAGTGTCTTTCAGCTCTCAAAGCAAAAGGCATTAGTAGCTAGACACAATGAAAAGAACCATTTGGACTTTATTCACCATCTAGTGGATAGAGAGGGACATGATAGCTGACTGAAAAGGTGAGAGTAGAATTGTTCAAGCAGAGCACCAATGGTGTCTACTTAGATATAATACAATGAATCATTTCATACACACCTGGTTATATTTTTAAAAATATATTTCATTGACATCTTTTGTTTTTACATGGTCTAGCTTTGCCTCTATATTCCCTTTCCTCCCCACTTCCACAGTCATCACTTGTAACAAATTTTTAGAAAAAGAGTAAAAATTAATAAAACTGATCTGTATACTAAAAAATCACATTATATAAAATATTTCATTTCCATGGATCCCCTCCCCTACCTCTGATAAGAAGGGAGCTATCTTGATGAGGCTAGGTGGCGCAGTAAATAAAGCACCGGCCCTGGAGTCAGGAGGACCTGAGTTCAAATCCTGCCTCAGACACTTAACACTTACTAGCCATGTGACTTTGGGCAAGTCACTTAACCCCAAATGTCCCTCCAAAAAAAAAAAAAAAAGGAAAGGAGCTATCTTTCCACACCATGTTTTGGGGTCAAGTTTGTTCTTTGCAATTTTGTGATATTCTTTTTTAATTGGTTGTCTTTATTGTTTTGACTGCATTCAACCTATGTGACACCTGTCCTTCTGTATGTTAAGAGGCTATACCTAGCCACACAAAGAGTTCTCAATTATAAATTTACAAACTTCAAAGGGCATTTATTTTAAACTAGGATGTGCTCCCCTGTTATACATCATGCCCAGCCTGAGCAATGCTTTTTGCCAGTTTCATAAAGATAAGATTACTGAAGGTTGTTAATCCATGAACTAGAATTCATGGTGTCCTTCCAACACATTTCATATAGTTAAGGCTGTAAGGAAATGTAGAGGTCAAGATTATAAAGTATGAATCTAAGGGGCTTTTATTACCAAATATATCTACAGTTACTTACAAGAGCTCATAATCCCACTCACTTTCCAGAGTTTACAATTGACCTCAAATACATGAAACTTCCTTCTTGCTTTGAGAAGGAAAACTGTGCTCTCCCTCTCCCCATCCGCCCCGCCCCACACACACCTCCACAAAATACTTATGATATCTAAATTATCTCCCTAGACACTTTGGGGCATTTGCCTTTGAGTGAGATTGGGAATTCTCTTTGCTCAACTAAGATATTCCCAATGAAAAATCTTATTCACTCTGTGTACCAGCAGGTGTATTCTAAACTGTGAGATTTTACTGATTTTTCTTTGCGGTTTTGATAAATAGGTTTATTCTCTATATATTATTTTTGATGATCTGTTCAATAATTAGCATTTCATGGGAAGGCACCAAGCCTATATTGTTAACTTGCATATAAGTTGGAAACTCACAGAACTTCAAGTAAGTGGGAATTCCCAGATCTTCATTCTTTTTACTCCAACCTCCTCTTGAAAATGTTCAGGATGGATCATCACCAAAGTTCTTCAGAAAATAATACAAACCACTCCTTTCCACTTCTGGCACCAATGCTAAATTGTAGCCCACTGATTTTATCTGAGGGTGTTATGCTGTTCTCTTGAGGCTGTTATTTAGATGTTGGAGCTGCCCCCACCCCCTATCCCTCAATGCCAAATTAATTAAGAAACATTGGTTGTTTTTCCTACCAATGCTAACATGAACAGGCAAGCTCCCATAGTCCCTTGCTTCCTTCCTGTCTACTTCCCTTCACCCCTCTACATTTGGAACAACTTGGCCTGGTCCAGAGCGGGTGGGGAGTGGGGGTGGAAAGAACCATTGCCTGGGTGTTGAGTTGCTTGAGTTGGGTCTGCCAGAATAATTTTTCCAAGCCAAGTCCCAAGGGGTGAGGGGAGAGGAAGAACAAACCAAAACTCTGTCCTGAAAACTGCTCCCTTAGAAGACACTGTCCCCCGAACAGGACTGGCATGACGGTCCTTTCTTCCGATCTGTCTCAAAACATCAGAAGGAGGGGCCCCACAGAACCATATTTGCGCAAGGAAAATGCTTTAGGCTTCCCTTTTGGGACCTGCCCCAACTTCTCCTCCTTTTCTCGCTTCTTTTCCTACTCTTCCGCTTTTTGGGAAACACTCTTTTTTTTTCTCCTCCAAGAATTCCCCACCCTTCCGAGGCGCTTCAGGGAGCAGGAGCTATCAATAGAGAGGGCACGGAAATCCAGCGGTTCCTGGTTGGGCTAGCGGAAGGTGGAGTGGGTGAATGGGCCAGGGTCCTGGCCAATGCTGCTTGGGGAGGGGGGCCGAGGACTGGATGGGCTCTGCCTCCAATTATTTCATTCTGGGGGCGGGACATTTTTCCCTTCCCCTGTAGGTTGGGTGAGGCTCGGTAATCACCCTGGGAAGCCAGTTACTGTCTCCCTGAGAGTTTTTCCAGGAACACAGGACGGGAGAGAAGAGGGGGAAAGAAGAGAACTGAGGGAGGGAGAGGAGGAACGAGGGGTGGAGTCACAGCCCAGCCTTCACCATCGGGGTGGCATCAGACCAGGTAGGGGAGCGGGGGTAAAGGAAGTCATTAAGGACGTGGGCAGAGTTACAAGCTTTCCAAGTGGCTGTGCTCCCCCAGTACAATCTTTCCCTGGTCCCGCGTGGCAGCCTCGGGAGGTTCTTCACTGAAACTCGGGATTTTCGGGAGCTGCTGAAACCCTCCTCAGCCCTTCCCCCTCTGGTTCCGAGAACTCCATCTGATTTGGGGAAAGCTTGGGTTTGCTCTGGAGCCTGCTGCCAACCAGCCAGCCAGTCAACAAGCCAGCACTTGCCAGGTACAACCCTTAGAACTAGGAAAGGCCTAATAGACACACACACACACACACACACACACACACACACACACACACACACCCCTGCTCTCAACCAACACACTCTATGGAGGGATACACGAGCTATACAGTAGAGGTTTTCTAGGGAGACAGAAGGGGAAGGGGAAGCAAAAGTCTTCATGCAGAAGGTGACATTTGGGAACCAAGGAATTAGTGAGGTGGAGGTAAGAAGGGAAAGCATTCCAGTTGTGAGGACAGCTAGTGAAAAAGCCCAGAGCCTAGAGATAGGAGTATGCTTTTGGAGCAAGTGCAAGAGGGCTTCATGGTTGGTTATAGGTTTTGAGGAGTGGGGGCTAAGAAGACTGGAAAGGGAGGAAGGGGTCAGGTTGTGAAAGGCTTAAAACACTGAAGAAAGAATGTTGTAATTGAGCCTGGAGGTAATGGGGAACCACGGTCATTGATGGAACAGGGCTTGGATGTGGTCTGACCTGTGATTTGGGAAAATTACTTTGACAGGTGAGTTGAGCATGGATTGAAATTGGGGAGATGAGGCAGGGAAACTAATTTGGAGGCTGTTACTAATAGTCCAGGCTGGAAGAAATAAAGGCTTGAGCTAAGGAGGTAACAGTAATTACAGAGAATAAGTCTAATTCAAGAGATGTTGTTAGCTAGAAATATGGTTGTAGAAACAACAGGACTTTGTAACTGATGAGATTTGAGGGGGAGGGTAACTGTGGAGGATTTGAGGATAACACTGAAATTATAAGCCTGGGTGTCTGAGAGGATCTTAGGATCAATAGGAAGAGAAAAGTTGGAAAAAGGGAAAGACTGGGTTGGAGATGCCTGTAGGATATCCAATTTGAGATGTCCAAGAGTCAGTGGATAATGCTGGACTGAAACTCAGAGGAGAGATTAGGACTGAATATATAGTTCTGGGAATTATCTGCATAAATATGAAAATTGTACCCTTACAAAAGATGGCATGACATGGGAGCTGGAGTAGAAGGAGGAGAACATAGAGCCTAGGACAGAGCTTTGGGTGACACCCAAGGTGTGCATGGATGTAGATTCAGCACCAGAGACTGAGAAGGAGTGCTCAGCCAGGTAGGAATATTAGAAGAGAACAGCATTTAGAAAATCTAGAGAAGAAAGAGAGCAGATGTGGAAGAAGAGGCTTCTCTCTAATGTCAAAGGCCACAGAAGAATTAAAGAAAAGTTCAGGATTAAGGAAAGACCATTAAATTTGACAATTAGCAGAGTATTGTCAGCATTTTAGAAGGTGAACTAAAGGTCCTGAAGGTAGGTAGGACTGTATGCTGGGTTTAGTGGGGAAACTAACCCTATTTCAATTTAGGCTGTAGTTGGAGGATATAACTGTAAGATGCTAAGTGTAGTCTTTTCATGGGTAAAGGAAGATTAACAATAGACATTTCTCAGTGACTGTGTTGGAGGTTAATTAGAAGGGTGTTGATTTGGAAGGCACTCTAGAAGTAATTTAGTTTTAGCCCTACCTTTTACAGACAAAGAAACAGAGTCAGAGAGGTGAAGTGAATTGTCCAGAGTGACACGGGGATGTAGCAACTAAAGTTCTGGCTTTGGAATCCAGAAAAACATGTTAGAATCTTGCCTCAGACATTTGCTAACTATGAACCCGGGACACGTTCATCAGCACGTTCAATTTCCAATTCTTAGCCACCACAAAAGAGTTGCTATAAATGTTTTTTGTATAAATAGATCCTTTCCTCTTTTTCTGATGTCTGTGGGATATAGACCTCGCAGTGGTATTGCTGGGTCAAAGTTTATGCACAATTTTATATACCTTTGATCCTAGTTCAAAATTGTTTTCCAGAATGCTTTGGATCATTCACAACTCCACCAAGAGTACATTAGTGTCAAGCAACATTCAACATTTATCTCTTTTGTTAAAACTACCAATCTGTTAGGTGCAAAATGATATCTCTGAGTTTTGATGTGCATTTCTCTAATCAGTAGTGATTTAGAGCATTTGTTTCATGTGACTCTTGATAGCTTTGATTTCTTTACCTGAGAACTGCCTGTTCATGTCATTTGACCATTTATCAATTCAGAAATAACTAGAATTTTTATAAATTTGACTCAGTTATCTATGTGTTTGAGAAATGAGGCCTTTATCAGTGATACATGTCACATTTTCCCCCCAGTTCTCTGCTTCCCTTCTAATTTTGGTTGTATGGATTTTAATTGTACAAAACTTTTTAATTTTATGTAATAAAATTATCTGTTTTACATCTTATAGTGCTCTATACATCTTCTTTGTTCCTAAATTCTGCCTTTATCCATAACTCTTACAGATAAACTATTCTGTGCTCTCTTAATTTGCTTATGGTGTCACCCTTTACGTATAAACCATGTACCTATTTTGACCTTATCTTCATATATGGTGTGTGATGTTGCTCTATACCTAGTTTCTTCCATACCATTTTCAAATTTTCTCAGTAGTTTTTCATCAAATAATGAGTTTTTGTTCCAAAAGTTTGGATCTTCGGGTGTATCATATGCTAGATTACTAAAGTTATTTTTTTTTTAAAGCAATTGGGGTTAAGTAACTTGCTCAAGGTTACACAGCCAGGTGTTTCTGGGTGAGTGCTAAGTGTCTGAGCACAGATTCGATCTCCAGGTCATCCCGACACTGGGGCCGGTGCTCTTACTCGCTGTGCTACCTGGCCACCCCTAAAGTCATTTTCTATAATGTAATATATATCTTATCTATTCCACTGATCCCCCACTCCATTTCTTAGCCAGCACCAGATTTTTTGGATAATTTCCTCTTTATAACACAGTTTGAGATCTGGTACAGCTAGACCACCTTCTTTCACTTTTTTTTTTACATTGATTTCCTTGATATCCTTAACTGTCTGTTCTTCCAGATTAATTTTGCAATTTTTTTTAGCTCTATAAAATATTTTTGATAGTTTGATTGGTATGGCAGTGAAAAAATTATCTTAAGTAGAATTGTCATTTATTGACTTGATCTACCCACAAACAATTTTTTTTTCCAATTTGTGTGACAAATGTTTTCTAGTGTTAATACAGTTCTTGGGTTTGTCTTAGAAGACAAGACTCCCAAGTATTTTACAATGTCTACAGTTATTTTTAATGGAATTTCTCTTTCTAGCTCTTGCTGCTGGACATTTTTTGGTAATAAATAGAAATGCTGATGATTTATGTGGATGTATTTTGTATCCTGCAACTTTGCCAAAATTGTAAATAATTTCAAGTAGTTTTATAGTTCATGGTCCAGTATATTTCTAAGTACAACATCATATCATCTTCAAAGAGTGATAGTTTTATGTTTTTTACGTAGTCCAATAATTGTTATTTTATCTCTCCTGGATCTATTTTCTCTGAGTTGTTTTTAAAATGAGAAATTTCACATTCTTTTCTTTTTTTTTACTTTTAAAAATTTTCATTGTATTGTATCTTGATATCCTATAGAGGCATTAAATTTTACTTGCTCAGTTCTAATTTTTTTTTTAATTTTTGGAGGGGGAAAGGTTAAGTGACTTGCCCAAGGTCACACAGCTAGTTTTTGTGTTGAGTGTCTGAGGTCAGATTTGAACTCAGATTCTCCTGACTCCAGGGCCAGTGCTCTATTTGCTGTGCCACCAGCCACCCCCTCAGTTCTAATTTTTAAAGACTTATTTTCTTCACTAGCATTTGTCCTTCATTTCTGTTTCAGCAATTCTTTTTTTAGGAAATATTTTTCTCGGTAAATTTTTGCATATCTTTTCCCATGCTGTTGACTCTTTTTTCATGATTCTCTTACATCACTGTCTTTTCTTTTCCAATTTTTTTTACTTCTCTAATTTGCTTTTTTAAATCGTTTTTAAGTTCTCCCAAGAGTTCTTTGGGGCTTGAGACCAAATTCCATTTTTCTTACAGGCTTCGCATGCAGCCATTTCGGCACCCATATCTTCTTCTAAGTATACACCTGGATCCTCCCTGTCACTATAATAACTTTGTATCGTCACACTCTTTGTGTTTAAACTTATTTTCCTGCCTCTTTTTGTGAGTTGGTGCTTTTATGTCCTGAATTGCCCCCAGAGGTTTTGAGCTAGGGCTCAGGCTCTTACTGTTGGATTTCACTGAGTTTAGGGCTTAGCTGCTTGCTTTCACTGTAGGCTTGGTTACCCTTCTGGTCTGTAATACCGGTGGAGTATTGGTGGCCTTGTTGGCCTCCCCGAGTGTGGGGCTTAGCTACTGATCTGCTCCAAGGGTCCTGCCTTGCTGCTGGATTGTTATGACAACTAAGACTTTCTGGTGGCTGGCCCTGGAGGAGGGATCTTGTTTCTGGTCTTTCCCAGGGGTAGAGCCTTACTGCTGGGTTGTTATGGAAACAGGGTCTATCTGTTGGCAGCCTCAGGTGTGAGGTCTTGCTGTTGAGCATACCCAGGATGAAACTTTAGTATGGGTCAGCAATGGAATCAGGTCCTTGTAGTTTGTGCTGGGGTTGGGGCTGCTGGAATGGGGTCTTGCTGAGTGTGCAGACTAGTCGCACAGGGGGCTGCTGGCTTGCAGGGGGCAGGACATCTACCCGTGTTTCCCTGATAATAAGACCTATCCCGAAAATAAGCCCTCCCCTTACTGTGTAAGATTCCTCTAAAATAAGCCCTCCCCCGAAAATAAGCCCTATTGAGATTGCTACTGTAGTGAAGGTGATCCCCTGCACTACACGCTACATTACGGTACCCTCTGTATGCACTGTCCCCCCCTTTTCTCCCCCCTCCCCCCCGTGAAATGCACACTGAGCTCCGAGCTGCATCCAATCAGAGCTGCAGCAGTGAGCGTGTCATCCTGTTCTTCCCCAGTGATTTGCTTATTGAATAAAGGTACATTTTTTTGTTCACATTTACCTGTTTATTAAAATTGCTGTCAATGTTCATTAAAATAAGCCCTCCCCTGAAAATAGGCCCTCTAGTGTCTTTCTGTCCAAAAAATAATAATAAGACAGTGTCTTATTATCGGGGAAACACGGTATGGAGCATTGCTGGGGGCTTGTCCCATGCTCTGAAGCTGGCTGTTGCTGCTGCTTCTCTTGGGCATTGTTCCCTTCCCACCCTAGTGAGATAGAACTTTCCTTCTGGCTGGAAAACTGCTTCTGTGCTCCTAGGTTCATTCTGAGACAGTTTTCTAGTTGTTTGGAGAAGAACTTGAGAGGCTTCAGAATGTTCCTTCCTCATTCTGCCTTTGTAGCACCAGAAGTCCCGACATACTTTTTTTCTAGCATTTATCAGCATGCTATTCATTATAGTCTGTTAATGACATATTTTGTATGTGAACTGACAAAAATAATTTTTTCCCATACCCATTAAACTCAAAAGAGTCCACAGTAATACCACTGCCCCCTCCCATCTTTTTACTTTTTAAAATTCCCAAACTAGCTTTTGCGAGAATGTATTTTGTTTTCTTTTTTTTCCCAATATGGTAGCTAACTGTCCTTGGCAAATTGTATTAAGTGACCACACCCATCCCATTCCTTTCAGTTCTTAGTAGAGGGAACTTATCACGTGGTCACACTAGCTACAGTCTGGAAATCTTCCAGATATTATATTTGACTCCTAGTAACTCTAATATTACACAAACAACATCCTTCTCTTCTCATTTGTGATCCAGAGAAATCATTTTTTTTCTCACTGACAGGAAAATTGTCATAGTATCTTAATGGTATATTGAAATCTATGCTTAATTAAAGTGTTGCCTGTGAGCTGACTTCCACATCTTTCCCTGCATTTTAACTTCATAGTTCTTTAGTTTGTTTGTGTTTGTGCAGGTGAGGCAAGTAAACACTTCTGAGTGTCTAAATTAGGGGTTCTCAATCTGGGGTCTACATTTTTTTTCAATTTTGATGACTACATTTTAATATAATAGGCTTCCTGTTAATCCTTTGCACTTTATGCATTTAAACAGCATTATTCTGAGGAGTCTGTAAGTTGTACCAAACTCCAAAAAAAGGATTTCTTACAAAGGGTTTGAATCAAAGCATCCAAAAAGATAAGGAAAAATCCCTAAAACAGGATTTTTCTCTTGTCATATTTTCCCTGGAAAGAATTCCTTACATATCTACATGCTATTCTTCTTGCTTTAGAGGGTTGTTGAACTCATTTTGTTAGGGAATGATAGAAAGCAGGCCAGAGACAATGGTTCAGTCTTCATTTTAACATTGCTGTTTCAGCCTCACATTAAGTCCCTAACTAAACTGAATAGTCATCTTGAAGTTTCATGCCGTTGATATAAGATACAAAGATTAAAAAAGAGAGATCAGTTGCCTCAGTCTAACTTATTCTTAATATATGTGGGAAATATTAAAGTTATTATTAAAAATATTAAAAACTTGATATATGGGGAAAACAAACTCTGTGTGTATTTCATTAACTGTGTAGGCAAGTAGTACCAAGTTGAGAACAGACATCAGAGCCCTGGAGTTGGATGGGACCCTAGAGTTCACTTAGACAATCCTTCATTTTATAGATGAGGAGGGCAGGCAGTGGAAAGAGACATTGGCCCTGAATTCAGGAAGACTCATCTTCCTTCATTCAAATCTGGCCTTAGATACTTACTAGCTGAGTGACCCTGGGCAAGTCACCTAACTCTGCCTCAGTTTCCTCACTTGTAAAATGAGGTGGAGAAGGAAATGGGAACCTCCTTCAGTACCTTTGCCAAGAAATCCCCAAATGGAGTCAGGAAGAATTGGACATGACTGAAATGACTGTTCTTATATATGCTTCTATATATTATCTGTCCTCAAGCATGGTAAAGTGGATGAAACATTAACCCTCAAGTCAGAGGTGCTGGGTTCACATCCTACATCTGACACTTAATACATCTTTAACTTTGGGCAAATCCCTTAACCTCCCTGGGCCCCGGATGCTTCAGGTATGTTTGTTATTGTTTCATTTCAGTTGTGTCTGATACTTTGTGAACCCATTCGTGGTTTTTTTTTTTGGCAAAGATACTGACTGGAATTGTTTGCCATTTGCTTCACCAGCTCATTTTACAGATGAGAAAACTGAGGCAAACAGGGTGAAGTAATTTGCCCAGGGTCACATAGCTAGAAAGTGTATGAGGCCAGATTTGAACTTTCCTCTTCCTGACTCCAGGCCCAGCACTTTACCCTCTATACCACCTAGGTGCCCCAAAGACACCATCATATACTAATTAATGTCTTTTTGCCCCTTATCCAGCTCAAGGCCCAGAAACAGTGTCACATATCAGATTTACAAGATGAATGAGTTAAATGTATCTGTGACTCTCCCCCAAAACAGCAGCACACATCGTTTCTCAAAGAGTGAGTTTGGTGAAATGTGGGAGGTGGTCTCTTTGCAGCCTTTTTTCAGAGATTTCCAGGATAGAGAAACCTACCACCTCCTGAGGCTTAGGGTCACAGACCTAAAAGTGGCAAAGGCTGCAGAGGCCATCTGGTCCATCCCTCTAATCTTTGAGATGAGGAAACTGAGTCAAGATGAAATGACCCCAATTTCTCTTAGATTATTATCTCACTCTATTCTCAGCTGAAAATCTCCCAGAGATCCTCATTTTTCATCTTTCCCGTTGTTACCTCTTCTCACCTTTACTGAACATTGTATTTTGTATAATTATCTCCCCCCCCCCCCCGTCTAGGTTAGATATAGATAAAACCATGACATTTTATTAAGAAAAAAAAGACAGGAAAATGAGAAATACAATTTTTTTTCCCATCATCAACAGTATGGGTATCTTAATGGACTTTATTTTTTCTGGTACTGTTAAGGAGACACTTGAGGATTATAATAACCTTACTGGCCCTATACCTCCATATAATATGATTTAAGCAAGTCTATGGAACTTATCTGTACATGCAGCTTGACTCCACATGCTTGGGAACAGTGTTTAAGAGTGTTTAATATTTCAGCATTAAGTCACTCTTACTTTTGTCCTATTCTGACCTTAGCTCTACAGGGACAAAGTAGCGAGCGTTAACCTTGGCTTGCCTGTGACTAAGGATTTTTATCCCGTACCTTAATCATCTAGTAATTGTCTTTCATCACTGGTAACAACTTTTTACCGGCTTGAATGGTATCTCTTTGTAGGCCATTTATAAAAGATGCAGTGGATGTAGAGGTACCTAGTTTTTTATTTCTTGGGTTCTGCATCTCTCTTGGCAAATGGCAGTTATATTTCATCTATTCCTTCCATTTGAACTGAGCTCTCAACTTTTGATTTTTTTTTCCTAGACTCACATTCATGCCTATCATTCCATAACAGATCTCCTGATCACAATCCAGTATTTAGATGCTTTGGCCTTTATGAAGCTTTATGGGTCTGATCCTCCCTTAGTTCATCAGTGCATGAGTTCTAATTATTTCAGGTGGAAACAAAGGGAGATAGTCCTCCTTACTCATTTCCTGAAACTTCTCAGCATCATTACTTTCTATTTCCTTTTCCCTTCTATCCACAGAAGAAATATTTCTGTTCCTCACCAAAACTAATCTTTGAATGATTGATTCCCTTCCCTTCCCATTTTGGGGGTCTTACTCTAGCAGTCAGGTTCTCTTTCTCTTTGTCTCTCTCTGTATCTGTGTCTGTCTCCATCTCTCCCTGTCTCTCTGTCTCTGTCTCCTTCTTTCTCTCTGTCTGTTTCCATCTCTCTCTCTCTCCCCATCTCTCTGTCTTCATCTCTCTCTCCCTCCCTCCCTCTCCCTCTCTTTCTCTCTCTGTCTCTTTCTCTCTCTCTTTCCCTCTCTCTTTCTCTGTCTCTCTCTCTCTCTCTCTCTCTGTGTCTCTCTCTCTCTCTGCCTCTGTCTGTCTCTTTGTCTCTCTCTAACCCCTGTCCTTCTCCCTCTCTCACTCCCTCTTTCTTTTTGCTTACAAGCATACTGTTATTACCCCAATCCTAAGAATTCTTTCCTTTATTACCTAATTTCCATCTATTTCATCTCATTTCTTACTTTCACCTCTGAACTCTTTTGAAAAATTCTTTTATACTTGATATCTTTGCTTAGTTTTCATCAACTTTTTTGCAATATGTTTTCTATCCCCCAGTGTTCTTTCAGGGTTTCTAATAAATTCTTTTTTTGGGAGGGGGAACATAGGGCAATTGGGCTTAAGTGACTTGCCCAAGGTCACAAGGCTAGTTTTGTGTTAAGTGTCTGAGGCTGGATTTGAACTCAGGTCCTTCTGACTCCAGGGCCGGTGCTCTATTCACTGTGCCACCTAGCCACTCGTTCTAATAAACTCTTGATCAACCACATTGAGTAGACCTCATTAGTTCTCATATTCTATGAGGTCTCTATAGCTTCTGACACACTTGATCCCTCCTTGCTACTGGGTATTCTTTTTGCTTCCCCTGGAGCTACAAAGATACCCACATTCTTGTGATTTGCCTAATTCTCCAGCCATTCCTCTTTGATGCCCTTTGTTGGCTCTTGATATTCTTCATTGATTTACTGTATATGTAGACCAGGGTCTACCCTTGGCCCCCTTCTCTTCTTTTTCTCTACTCTCTGTATTGGATCTCGTTCACTTCAGATTCTACTTTTATATAGATGAGTCCCCCATCATCTCCAGCTCTAGTATCTTTGTGAGCTTGTGATTTGGGTGCCCATCTGCCTTTAAAATATTTGAACCTGTGTTTCCCACTTTTCTCTCAAAGTCAGCAGGCCCATAACTGACTTTTTTAGCTTGCTTTACTCTTTCCCCACCCTAAAACTTCAAGGCCTGGAAAGGACATCAGAAGTAATATTTTCCAACCTATTCCTAAATCACAATTCCTTTGATGCCATCCCTAACAAGTAAGTATCAAGCCTATGTTTGAAGATTTCCAATGAAGGGACCCCTCTATCTATAACCCATTGTGCAGCTCTTCCTGACTCCTGCCCCAGTGCTCTCTCCACTGAGGCATTTAATTGCCTCCTTCATTTAGACTGACTCTGCATGATTTATATATGTTTTTAAAAATTCATTTTAGAAAGAGGACAAAATACATTGGATTAGATGCAACCCAGCTAAATCTCTCAATATTTGCCTCAAAACAATTAAAAATTATGACTCAAACCAAATTTTGGTGTGGCAAAACAAAATGTCAGGATGAGACATTTTTCTGACAGAAGAAAACTTAAGACTTTGGCAGAAGAAATTTGTGACGCAGGAGTGGAGGCCTGTCTGGACCCCCTACATGCAAGGGCAGCAACAGCTTCTGGAGCTGTCAGCTCAGAGCCAGTAAGCATCTTGGACAGCTGGTCAGAAAAGATCACAAAGGACCCTTTGCTAGCATTGCATAGAGCCATCATTGATTGGCATTCTATTTCCCATATGCAGTTCTGGCTCACAGTTCGATGTTAGAGGTGACTCAAAGGGAGCAGGCATCGTAGTTGCATTTCCAGTAGAAAGAAGAGCTCTATGCTTGTTCCTACAGGAGACCCAGGGACCCTTTCTGGGTAAAGACAAGAGCGCAGACCAGGAGAACTGTGACCACACCTCTCCCTAGATTGCACCACCTTGGAAGCACTAAAAACTTGTAGACCCCCAGAACTAACTCTGAAAACAACATGAAAAAGTCTACAGCCTGGGACAGTGCCTCCCAAGGTCGGCAGATCCAGCCTTTAACATAAAGTTCATAGTTGAGAAATAAGTTGAAAAAATGAGGAAACAACAATAACAAAAAGAATTTGACCTTAAAAAGCTGGTAGGGTGGCAGGGAAGGCAAACACATAAACTTAGAAGAAGATAATAATGTAAAAAAAATACCAAAAAAAAAAATCCTCAAAAGTAAATGCTTAATTGGACCCAAGCCCAGCAAGAATTCCTAGAGGATTTATAAAAAGAAATGAGTAATAGAAGAAAAATTGAGGAAAAAGGGAGTGTGATGCAAAAAAATAAAAGAGAATTAATAGCTTGGTTATAAAACAAAAGGTACAAAAATATTCAAGAAAATAACACCTAATTAAAACAGGATGGCCTAATGGTAAAGGAGGCACAAAATTCCACTGAAGAAAAGAACTCCTTAAAAATTAGAATTGACCAAATAAAGTTAAGACAATGAAAAAATAAAACAAAGCATCATGTTTCTCATTGAAAAAGTAACTGACTGGAATATAGATCATAGAGAGATAAATTAAGAATTATCGTACTATTTGGAAGCCGTGATAAAAGAAAGACCCTAGACATCATATTTGAAGAAATTACCAAGGAAAATTGCACCATTATCTTAGATTCATAAGGTAGAATGGAAATTGAAAGAATCTGCTGGTCACCTCCTAAAAGAGATCCCTAAATGAAAACTCTCAGGCATATTATAGCCAAATTTCAGAGCTTATAGCCAAATTTCAGAGCTCCCGGATCAGAGAGAAAATATGTCAAGCAGCCAGAATGAAACAATTCAAATAGTGAAGAGATACTATCAAGATCACACCAGATTTTGCAGCTTCCACATTAAATGAAATGGCACATGAATTGGTAATTTTATTTCAAGAAATATATGGACATCCAGCCTCAACTTTTTGTATTTTTGAAAATAAGTTAAAAATAGATGTTACTAATAATCAATCACATTCCAAGACATTCATTTTACTTTATATTATCTCCATTGTGTTGTAATAGAATTTTTGTCACCAAGTCAAAAATATTCTCAATATTAACAGAACTGAAAATATCACAAAATTATTATAGTTTCTATAATGCCTTGCTCTTGCTCCATGACTAGCCATTTACTAGTTTATAAATTGGTTGAGATTGGGGACAATGTTGTTTTTATATCCTTAATAATGCCTGACAGAGAATCTTACACATACTGAAGAAATTATTTCTAAATTTCATGCTGTGATGCTCCTCATTTACAAAAAAAACCCCACATTTTGTAAAACAACATGTGGATAATTTTCTTAGTCCATACTGATTTAGATAAATTTAATAATTTATTATATTTTTACAACACAAATCTTATGTGTATGTATATGTATATAAATATATAGTAACATGAAATGATGTAATCACTGTACAACTTTCACTGTCACAAAAACATAGAATTAGACATGGAGAAAACCTTCAAATTTGTCTACTCAAGGTCCTTCATTTCATGTGAAAAGACAGAATCCCAGAGAAATTAAATAATTTGCCCAAGGCCACACAGATAGTAAGCATCTGATGCAGGATAAGAACCAGGGTCTCCTAAGTCCAGCACTGCTTGTATTGTATACCATGCTGCTCCCCCCCCCCAAGTTTAAGAGGTGGCAGATGGCCCTCTAAATCTTTAAAACTTCATATAGGCATGGTGGGACCAAGGGTAGGGAAAAGATGGAGGGTCCTCACCATGCTCCTAGTGGAAGGTTGCCAGTGTGTTACTGGCCATTGAATATCACTTCAGGATCTCTTCTTCTGCCCTGAGGGAGAAGCATATATAATGCACAAAAGTATGGAGGCCTACTATTTTAGTAAAAAGGGAGAAGACTGAATGGATTTAAAAATCAGTGGCACCTCAGTGCCCTGAAGCATCTTTGGCTTCCTTGTCCATAAGAAATAGCATTAATTCCTACCCTAGCTGCTGCAAGTTGAGAGAGGTGGAAAACATCTTGATACTACTAGCATAAGCACCTGCCCCTTCTTCTAAAGAAAGGTCTCCTTCCCTTTTTTTTTCTGGGCCTCCCACTTAGTAACCAAGGCCTCCTCTGAGAGCAATGAGAGTTAATGTTCCATGTTAATCTCACTTTTGTTGACACTAATTTGAAATTTGTTTTTGTTGGGAAAAGGGAGTGAACTCATGAGGAATTGGACTCAAAATTATGTAATGATTTTGGCCCTTACTTTATGTTCTATGATGCTCCTCCTTTCAAAATCTCTCATATCACTTCCCCTTTGGGGCACATTCCAGTTTGGAAAATTCTGTATTTTAAAAGTTCTTAACTTGGAGTTCTTGAATTACCAAAGAATATTTTGATAACAATATTTCAATATAATCAGCTTCCCTTTTGATCCTTATACATTTAAAATATATATTTAAGGGGCGGCTAGGTGACTCAGTGAGTAAAGCGCCGGCCCAGAGTCGGGAGTTTGGTTCTGGCCTCAGACACTTAACACCCACACACACAAAAAAACTAGCTTTGTAACCTTGGGCAAGTTACTTAATCCCAATTTGCCCAATTGGCAAAAACAAACAAACAATATATATATATATTTAAAAACCTTATTCTGATAAAGGTCTTGGTTGGTTGTTGTCCTTCATTCTCAAAGAGGACCAGAATGACAGCACTATGCTACAATCAAGTTTCAGTGTGTCTGACTGTGACTGATTAGACCAATATGAACTTGGAGTATTCTAACACAGCTCGAGCAAAAATAGTTCATGTAAACATGTATTCTCTAAATTTGTGTGTCTTGTCTTTCTATTGAGCTATTTCAACAGATTCTTTTATTAAAGGGATTTGTCTTGGGGAGTTTAGATTCAGTTAAAGGTCCACATTCAAAGACCTAGAGGGTCACATGTGACCTCAAGGCTACAGGGTCCCCACCCCAAGTCCAACAGCTTCAGCAGACCTCCAAAGGGCTCCATCTCACAAAAAAAAGGTCAATATTAATCTGTGGACCAGATGTCTGATATATGTTTGTTTAATTGAAATATACTTAACATTTTTCCTGGCTTGTCAACTTACTGTTTCTATCTTTAAAAATGTAGATTTTCATATAAAACTTTGGAGAGAAAGAGTAATAATAGAAAGATTTGAAATTTGTACTTTATTTTTATTTGTTTTGCCCTTTTTGTCCTTGCTGGAATGCCCTTGAGGAGCTAATCTTGACTTTAGTTTCCTCACCTATAAATTAGAATAATATTGGCACCTACATCACAGGGTTGTTGTGAAGATCAAAAAGATAGCTTACGGAAAGTACTTCACAATTATTAGAGGGCTATAAGCATTTTACTATTAATACCTCTGGGCCTCAAGTGAATGTCACACTGTGCACCATAAACATACCTCATTATTTGAAGTATGGAGGTGGTCAGGCCAGTCTCTATATAACTTCTCTGCATCACTAGCAGGATTGGCTCTGGCTCCAGGGCCAGCGCTCTATCCATTCTACCACGCTATATAACAGTATCATTGAGAAGTGCTTTGGCACCTTTCAGAAACAGAACTAAAGCACGGGGTGTGGGATTATAGATTTAGAATGCTAATTCCTAATTTAGGGCCTATGGATAAATTTCAAAGAGTCCATAAATTTACATGGAGCAGGGGAGAGGGAGTCTTTATTTGCACTGACATTTAACATTTCCTTCAATTATGAATGTAGGCAACAGACTATCTTAGACTGGGTCTTTAGACTTCACCAGGCTACCACAAGGATCCATGAGACAGAAAAGTTTGAAATGTCTGATTTAGGGCTTAAAGGTGCCTTCGAGGTCATCTAGGCCAACACCTTTATTTAGTATCTGGGGAAATTAAATCCAGAGAGATTAAATTACTTACACAGCATTACACAGCAAATTAGTGTTTGAGGCAGGTTTTGAAACTAGGTCTTACTAACTCTATGCCCAGTGTTCTGTCTACAGTTGTTTAGCTGCTCGGATTTGGGCTTCTGGTGGGCAAGAATTGCCTTTTTGAGTTCATTCTCATTTAAACAGTGACATTGTCCTATGCTTCTGAAGCAAAATCTATAGGTTGAGTAACTAAGATCCCTCAAGGTTTTGGTTTTTCTGTACAGGCCAAAGTAGTGATAAAAAATATCAGTAAAATGACCCTGTATTCTTCAATGAATTGGTTAGAGGTTTTATACTTATTGCCTCCCGCACCCCAACCTATGATTTCATCCTCTTGATGAATAAATATTCTTTACCAATTCAGATCACACCAAATCTGTAATTTATAGTGTTTAATAGTCTCAGCATGTTTCTTAAAAAGTTTCTTAGAGGTGTTATGATTTTTCCATCTGTGTATAGCCAAAACTTGTTTAGAAACAGGACTTTCTGATCTCAAAGTCAGTCCTTTATCCAGTACTTCTAGAAAAGCAAATTGCCAATATTGATTATAACTAATTAGTGGCAATTAATAATTATCTTTTATGCCAAGAAGAATTCAGGTCTGAATTTGCATCTCATAAACTTGAGTGATGACCAATGAAAAATTGAAGCATAAATAAAAATCACTAATTAAGCAGGCTTTGCCCTAAGGAACTTTCCTGCCTTCCCTCTACTTCCTTGGTTTCTTAGCCCCTTCTACTGTTTTAAAAGATGTGATTAACCAAAATATTACATAGCCCAGGCAGATTTCAGTATTGTGCAGTTGGTTGAATTTAACTAAACATTTTCTTGACATTTTTAATAATTTGGGATTTCCCAATCACTTCCAAAAGAGAACCATGGCATTGAAGATAACTGACCTTTCCTTTCATGCCAGACATATATCCAATTTGAAAAGAAAGGAGCATCTCAATGTAAAACTAAGTACAAGCAGTTTCCCAGAGGACTACTACAGTAAACAGCTTTTCAAGGTTCTGATTACAGAGTAGAGTGGACACTCTATTTACTCAATAACAAATCAGAGCAAAACATTCACAGAAAATCAAGGTACAGCATTCACTATATTACAGCTTATCACAGAAAATTGAAATACAGAATTCACAACAACTTATTACTAAACTGGCCACATATTTTTCACCACAGTGGTCACATAGTTTTGAACAAAGTACAATCATTTAGACAATCACTTAATAACTTAATCATTCAATCATAAAGTACAAAAGGTCAAAGTCCTCCACTCATGGGCCACACTAAGTTGCAAATTAGTCACTTATTTATTCATCAATTGCTATTCAATCATTAGTCACTACTCAGTCATCAGTCACTATTCAGTAGTCTCTTAAGGGGTATTGGGAAATACACAAGCCATCCATCCCTCAGTCACAAGTAAAGCATAATTTCATCACTACTCAGTACCCATGGAAAGGTCTTTTCATCTTGGCTCAAGGCAGGCAGCTCCTACCTGAATCCACCAGTCACCTGGCTTCAAAGGCAGACAGTTCCCAGTTCCTTGCCCAGCTCTCCATAAAGGTCATGCTCTACATTGAAGTTCACAGTGTGAAGTCCACCTTAAATCATTCATAGTCTCTGCTCCCAGGAAGTCAAGGCTTAACAAAGCCACCAGCAGACAAAGTACTGACACCACAGTCATGCTTCCTTAGTCTTTGGCAGCTCCATTTGGCCCTTGGAAATCCTCAGCAGCTAAAGCTGGCCCTTAAAAGTCTTTGGCAGCTCCCAGAAGAAATTGGCATTTCCTCAGCAGAAGCTTCAGCTGGCTCTCAGAATCAACATCACTCCATCCAGGTTTTCAAAATCAAAATCATTCTCTCCATCCTGGGCCCCTCTTCCTTAGCCTCCAGATACTGGCCCTCAAAAAGATCTGTCTGACCCAGAAGGGGCTTCTCCTTATATACACACAGGAGGCATCAGCTCTTCCCTGTTTCAGCCATTTCCTGTTTCAACCTCTTCCTGTTATGTCAGAAACAGAGGTTCATACCTTCTGTTTCTTTAACGGAGGCTTGATTAATTACTAAGTGCTAAGTACCTGTTACCCTTGCCAATACAAAAGGATCTTCAAATTCAAATTACATTACCATTACAATCAGTAATGGATATAGTCAATTCACAAGCATTTTCCCAACTTTGAGAAGAGCATCTTTAGAGGATGGGATATAGAGGTCTTCAGAAATAGTGAAATGTGAAAATGCTGAATCAATAATGAAGAGACAAAGGAAGGAAGTGATGGTAGTGGGGGAGAAGAATGGACATTCCTCTTTATAGCTCATAAACTTAGAAATGGAATGGATAGAAGTCATTTAATCCAAATTCCTCATTTTACAGATGAGGAAACTGAAGCCCAGATGTGAAGTGATACTTAAGTTCTCCTTTTTTTATTGTCCATTCTCTAGGCAGTAAAGAGATGGATGACTACATAGAAGGCCTTTGGGCTAGACTGTACTAGAGTCTGGTATGTAGTAGGCACTTAATAAGTGCTTGATTGATTAACTTGAAAAACAGGGTATAAAGATTTACAAGTCAGTCTTAATAACCATGGATCTGCAGCAAACTTTTCCAATCATATTTTTGCATGGCATTCTTGACCCTGCAGAGATCAGGGGAAAAAAATGTGGGCAATAGAAATAGCATTGCGATATTATAAACTCAGATATCTGAAAATAAAAATCATGAATTAAAGCATGTCACTGCCTTGGTGAAGCTGAGGAAAAGGAAGAGGAAGCTGGGTGATATGTAAAGAACTTTGGATGTAGAGTCAGAAAATGTGAGCCTGAATCCCAGTTCTGGTGTGTACTTGCTCTGTAACCTTGGAGAGTTCCTATCACCCCTTTATTTTCCTTCTCTGTAAAATGGAATGATCTGTCATGTCTCTTCTAGCTCTAAGTCATGTAATTCTATGAACCCCTTTGAACTGTTTTCTCAGTACGTGTATCTTAGACAGATACCGAAGGTCCATAGTTGGCTGGGTATAAAATTAAGTAGGAGGAAGAAAACAGTCTTGGTTGCATTTAGAAGGTCACACAGCACTTTCCAAGCTTTTCCCTGTTGTTGTTTTTTTTAAACACCATTCTACTTCTGGTGTTGTTAGATGATTGTAACTGAGGGAATGATATTATTTCTGGCAAAGGAGAACTGCAGGTGACCCTATCTATGGGCAATGAAGAGGGGGAAAAACAGGGCATCAATATTGTGCAGAATATTACAAATGATGAACATCTGCAGGAAGTGATAGAAATCATCTCATCTTAGAAAAGCATGAGAGAAAATGCAATCCTTCTGGATCTGTGCTTATCTGTATTTATCTGTATTTTTCCGTGTTTGTTCTCAAAGGATCTCATTCTATTCCAGAAGGGATGTTTTGCTTCCTACTAGTCCAGTATCTCCAGGGACATTTTTGGAGAAGGGGGAAAAAGATAATAAGTTTTCAAACTCCTCACTTTTGACCCAGAGCAATTGCCTTTCAGGAGCTTGAATCTAGAATCATCCCAACTAGAGCTCTTCTCACCCTCTAACTAGAGGGGACTCACCCCTGGACTGGCTTATTTTTCAAAGTCCTTGAACTATTTTAAGCCCCTCCATGCCCTTGTTGTGAGGCATGGTTAACTTGTTTGGTAAGCCTAGTGGTTCACAATGTTTGGTTTTGGTTTGGTTCTGTGAACCCTTTTGAACCACTTAAAAACCAAAAGTGCGTGTGAATCCCCAGAGAAAATTGATATAGTATACAATATGTTTATATTTCTTTATTAAATATTTATAATAACTAAGTGATAATACTACTCAAAAAGCTACAAATAAAATTTATATTTTTTCACTAAAATTAGAAAATATAACATTTTATTTTGCTTATAGTTATGAAAATTTTAAATATAAAATTATAAATATTGTATTGGAGCATTCTTTAAGAATTAAAAGAAATAATCCAGCAGGACCTCATGTTCACTATATATCTATTAAACTGCATAGTATATTTCTTTTTTTTTCAAATTTCATTGGATATAAATACCATCTTAAAATAAATTACTGTTTAGAAGGTGTTTAACATGATATAGTAATCTTATTTTAACTTAATTTTGATCTTACACCTTTTTATTTAACAAAGGTTATCAATATTTTACTCAACATCAGAAATACACAGTTTTAAATCAGGTTCCAAATAATTTCTTTCAGCATTTTAACTTAAGACAAAAATAAAGTGAAAATATTTACTAACACAAATACATAGGGAACATTGTTAGGAGAATTTTCCAAGTTCCCTTGTTGAGAGAGAAAAATTTTTAGTGGTTTAAAAAAATCCACCTTACCAACTGATGAAGATGAATACCTAAGTATCACAAAATGTACTTACTTTTCTACCAGCTAATGAGAAGCATTGTAAAAAAAAAAAAAGATTAATATTCTTAACATTCAATTGCTTGTATTGCAAAATATGACCTCCTCAAGAAAAAAATATCTTTAGATATTTCTTCTTCCCCTTGTACCACTGGCACCCCAACAGTATTCTCAAAAACCCTAAATAAATGACTGACCAGTGTTTCTAACCGTCTCATTTGAAAATCAAGGAGATAGAAGAATATTAGCAAAAGTACAGTAAGTAAAACGGTTTTTATGACTGAAAGGAGAGGCAATATAAATTTTATCATTATTATTATTGTTATTGTTTTTTGGAGGGCAATTGGGGTTAAGTGACTTGCCCAAGGTCACATGGCTAGTTTTTGTGTTAAGTGTCTGAGACCGGATTTGAACTCAGGTCCTCCTGACTCTAGGGCCGGTGCTCTGTTCACTGCTTCACTGCACCACCTAGCTGCCACCTAGCTGTCCCCTTATAAATTTTATTTTTGTAGAATATTTGTGGTTGTCTATGATGGTTTAAAGATGGTTTTCTCTTATGCTCAACAAGTGAGATTTTCAAACAGTCTTTCATCAGCACTGCAAGAATGCAAAAGTTCTTAATTATCTTGATCACACAGTTACACAGTTAATGAGGTATAGAGGTATGATTTCAGGGTGACAGAAGGGAATATGTGAACTATACTACCTCAATGTACAGAAGACAAATAAGGGCAAATGAATGCACTGACCATCCTTTGTGAATTGTCTTATGCTCAGATGTCCTCCTGTGGTTTGGAAACAAGTTGATGATAGATTGAAAAACTGCAAGGATATGTTGAGATTAGACAAAAACAATCCAAGTTTGATGTCAACACTACACATTGTGTACATTATCATAAAGTTTTTGAAATGCTTTAGAGACAAACTAAATGTATCAAGCACACACATTTGTTGTCACAGGGAAAAATTTTATCTGTAACAATTAGGTAATTGTTGACTACTTTAGGTGACTAGTGAAGAATTTTATCATGGACCTCTTAGATCATCACCACAAACCAAAAAATGGGAACCATTGTGTTAGCCACTCAGATATTCCTTTGTTAACCCAATAAAAACCTTCACATCTCATAAATAGATATCCTTATTTAAATGTTGAAATCTACCTCATGACCTTATATTGATCATCTGAGGTGTTTGTGGTGGTGGTTTGGAGGGAACTGGGGGGAGGGGGACACACTCCCTCTATATAAGAAAGGTGTGAACTTTTATCAGAATAGTCAGTGTGATGTAGTGAAAAGTGTGACCAAATTGGAATCATGGGACCTCACCATGAATTCTGCTGCTTCGTTTCATTTCATTTATTTGTTTGTTCATTCATTTATTCATTCATTCATTTATTTAGTCATTTATCTTGGGCAAACTACTCAATCTTCTAAGCACAATTAGTTTCTTCATCTGTAAAATGGAGATATTAATAAGTACAGGTTTATTTTGAGGAAAAAATGTAAATCTTAAAATATCAATGTATTAAAATGAGATTTTATTGTTATTAGAGAGTTATATAAAATGTGATTGATGACAGGTTCAGTTGTTGCATAGTATCTGGCAAAAGCTAGTGTAATCAAAGGGATATTGAATTTGAAATCCAAAAGAAGGCTTCTCTTAGAATCCCAGTTCTGTATCATCATAGATAAACCACATGATTTCACAGTTTCTGGGATTCACATTTTGCAAATGAGGAATCTAAGTTTTGGAAGGATTTACTTCTTCTTTACTCATCTTCTTGAATTCCCCAACAGGGTCATTATGAGGAAAGGAGTTTAAAAGTATTTAAAGAATTATTTTATTCATTAGTTGTGATTTATTATTAATTGATTAGACTTTTAACATGTCAGTTTATGGATGATTTTAATTTCAGCCTTGCATATTGTAGCAGCAAGCACCCCAAGCACGTCCTCAGGGTTTGCTGCTCACACAGGTTCTTGGATCTGCTTTGTTAAAGGAAAGCAACTCAAAATGGGTTAACAAGCTTACTTTAATCAGTCAGACATATATCGTTTACCTTGTTCAGGGGAAAAAGGTCAGCACCCTGAACTTCAAAGCATACAGGCAGAATTATCAAGACAGAAACAGATCAAGTAGACAGATTTCCAAACTGTCCAACCATTACATCCATACCCAGTCAACATCTGGGTTTCCACATCTGGGTTTTTCAAAGCTGGGGGAACTCTCAACACCGGCTTCCCAGAATTCAGATCAAATCACAGAACACTTCTCAAAGTGAGTCCCAAAACAAAGCTACACATCAGGGCTTATATAGCCTTCTCCTGGCTCAGAGAATGTAACAACCTTATTGACCCACTGGCCAATCAAAAAGTATCTACTGAAAAACAAGCCTCCCTCCCCAGGCTTCTGGTGCACTTTAGCCTAGGGGCAGGGAAGATCTTCCAAATTTGCATTCCCATTACACATATAGTCTCTGAAATAATCTAGAATCTTCCCTTGTCATTTTCACAGACCTTATTGAATATCATTGAACAACTGAATTGTCATCTGTATTTTATAAAGTGTGTCTTCAATACAAGTCAAAAGATTATGGATTAGAGCTGGAAGTGACCTCAGAAGTTAGGTAGTTTAACCCACTCATCTTAACAGGGAGGAAACTGAGGCCCAGGGATAAGTCATTTGCTAAAGGTCACACAGATTTGAGCAAGATTTTCTAATTCCAGTGTTTTCTGATTATACCACCTGGCACTGTAGTACTGTTTATGTCTATGAGTGTTATATACAAAGGAATTTGTCTATGGAATGATTTCTTCTTAGTGAGGGGTACCCCTAACCATGTTGCCTTTCATTCTCTCTCTCTCTGTCTTTCTCTCTCTGTCTCGGTGTCTCTCTGTCTCCGTCTCTCTCTGTCTCTGTCTCTCTGTCTTCCCCCTGAAATACACACACCACACACACACACACACACACACATATATATGTATATATATATATATACACATACATACATACATGTTGCCTTGTGATCTTTGCCCTATGTTTCTATACTGTTAATAATTTAAAGAAATTATTAGATTAGACTAGTTTACATTGGATTGTACTAAGATGACCAATGAGAGTTAGCATGGCATAGTGGATAGAGGAACAGCCAAGAAGTTAGGAAAGTTTATGTTCAAAATGGGTTTCCCATACATACTGACTTTATGGCTATAGGTAAATGAATTAACTCTCCCTTCCCCAGGCAACTCTATATTACCATAAATTTTTTTTGGGGGGTGGAGGCTGGGCAATTGGGGTTAAGTGACTTGCCCAATGTCACACAGCTAGTAAGTGTTAAATGTTTGAGGTCAGATTGAACTCAGGTCCTCCTGACTCCAGGACTGGTGCTGTATGCACTGCTCCACCTAGCCTCCCCTGTATTATTATAAATTGTAGTAAAAGAAGAGTTGCTAGTCTTCTTTAGTGAATTTCCTCACCAGAAATTCTTAATAGCAATGAAATTACAGTTGTGGGGAAAGAAATTAAGTAAATAAAGGTGAACAGTTTTTCTGTAGTCAACAGAGATATAATATTCATTTGAGGACCAATTACTTCTCATATATATGGACTAAAACAATTCTAATATAAATGTGGGCTAATGTTAATGTGGTTTAATAATATATAGTCTAATGTGTAGGAGTAATCTAATTCTATTATATTTTAATGTAAATATTAATTCATAATATGAGTATATATACATATAGATATGTAGATGCATTATACTAATTCTAATGATCAGTAGCAATCTATGAGAATAGAATGTTTTGGGGTTTTTTTTGAGATAATTCAGAGTTTCTCTTACTGAAGGGAGAGCACATTTACTGGACTATTTTGGTTAACTTAGAATTGAATCATGTCATCTCATGACTGATTTAGACTTTTGAACTCCAAATGCTAGCTGCTGTGGAAATATTGCTGGAGATATTCAAAGATAAAAACAAATATTCATAAAAGAAAACACTGAATTGATGGACATTGATTTTAATTGGTCATGTTGGGATTTCTTTTTACGATGGAATGTAAAAAAAACTTATGAGTGATTTGTTATATGGAATTCTTAGAAGTGTTTCTCAGGGCATTAAATAGAAATGTTTTTTTTTCTTTCAGAATTGGTTATAACTCCTAAAAATGCAAGGTGAGTCAGTTTGTGCTCAAGTGCACCCATATATTTTCAGATTCAAGTCAAATTGGTAGTTTTACTTAATTGTTTTACTTTGTTACAAGAGAGATCTCGTGAACTAAAATCTGTAAATATTTATAATGTAAGAACAAAACATATGAAAACTTAAAATGAATAGATAAGTGTATCTAGTGAATGTATACATACAAAACTACTCACAGATGTATACACAAACATACAAATTGAAACATTTCTGTATTTCTGTGAATTACAGTAAAATTGATATTGTTCTGTTACATTTCATTTTTACTATAGTTTGGCTTCTAGTCATTTTTGAGGGCTGTATCCCTGCTGTTTTGCACCTAATAGGCATTATTAAAAAAAATGCTTCTTGTATTGGATTAGACTGGACAAACCCAATTTTTAAACTTTCTCATCAAGATGGTTGGCCACCAAAGATGATTGGTGAGCATGCAGCTCATGCTGGGTGTCTCCTAAAATATGGAGGGATCACAATCTGTGTCATTGAATGAAAACTCATGATACTAATAAAAACACCTATTCTTGAAAACACATTTGCTTCGATATGATAAGTGTTTACAGAGATCTAATTAGCAATTTTGATACCTGAAGTAATTCAGTTAGGGAGAATAGAGGGAAATCTTGGGAAAGATTTCCTTCTAGAAACCTCCTGTTTTAATGAATTATTCTTGCTAATTAGGCCCTAAGCTCCATTGTTTTTGTTGATCACAGAGCCAAAGCATTATGAGTACTCTAAATTTTAACACCCTAAGGCAATATATCAGCTGCCTCCCTCCCCCCAGTAACTGCTCTGAGTGTTATCTATTTATTTGATCCTCATATAAAGCATAACAAAATTATTGCTGCCATTTGGAAGAGATTAATCTGTATGCAATAGTGCATAAACTCTTAGCTTGTTGTAATAAATCAAAACTTCGTGTAAGTCTAGCCAAGATACAGTTTCATTGTGTTGATACAATTCATAGAGTTACTCAATTCTCTATCTTAATTTGTTTTTTGTTTTGGAAACAGAAATTTAAAAATATTTAAAATGAGTAGTTTATGTTTGATTCTATCCCACGAAATATTTCTCTTGAGTTAAATATATCACAGTATGCTGTAAATGATTTTTTTCTAGAATTTTAGACTAAAAAGTCCCCAAATGTTCTAAAAATATAATAACATTCTTTTTTACGTTGTATTTTTTTCTAGCCCCCACAGGTCCTACAGCACCTACAGATGATACAGAAAAATCACAAAATCCAAGACCTGGGGCCCCTCCTAACTATTCTTCTCATTATCTACCAGGTGTGTTCAGTCTTCAGAAGTGCAACATTTTTTTTTTCTTCCCTTGTCTCAGTTTTAGGATTCAAGGTCAAGGTTTCAGGGAGACACATTTTTCCACATCACAGTTGGCTTTGTCAATGTATTGTTGGCCATGGTTAATAAATTGTGCTGATCTGGGCATAATATCTTTTTTTTTTTTTACATATACTGTCTAAAGAATAAAATAATCTGGTGGAAGTACCTCTTATTTGATAAGAATTGTTGGGAAAACTCAAAATCTATTGGGCAAAAATGAGAATTAGACCAGTACCTTACACAGTTTATCACAATATAAAAGGTCACAGCATTAATATAAAAAGTAGAGAACAGAAGGAGATAACTAGAGGGAACTTTGTGGCATAGCAAAGGGACTGGCTTGCCTGGAATTTGGAAAACTGGAGCACAAATCTAATCTCAGACAATTACTATCATTGTGACCCCACTCAAGTCACTTAATCTCTGTCTTTCTCATTTTCCTTACCTGTTAAATGGGGATGTTACTAATAGCAGCTATTTAGAGAGTTGTTGTGAGGACCAAATGAGATAATATTTAATAAGCACTTTGTAAACCTTCAAGCACTATATAAATGTTACCTGATAGTGCATTATTTTAATTTTTAGATTTGAATGTTTAGAGCTATAGGCTCACTTCAGAGGTTCTTAACAAATTCAATTGATTTTAAAAATTGACAACTATATTTCAATATAACTGATTTCCTTTGTAATGCTATATATTTTAAACATTTAAAACATCTTATATGGTTAAAAATTATGGATTAGAGGTCTATAGGCTTTACTGGACAATGTCCAAGGCATTACAATGCCAAAAAAAAAGGTACAACATTCCCAAATTTGACACTAGGAAAACAAGAGAAGTCCTAGGGTAATGGTGCAGAGCTAATTGTCTTAGCTCTAGTCTCAAGTCAGTAGACTAGGAGATTTCTGAACCATTGCACTGTGCTTTGAAAGAAATAATGTTTTCACACATGCTTTTCCTTATGCCATACTCAGGCAATGATCATAACCCTCCTTTCCAGGCTGCCTCCAAGTTTGATCCTCAGCTACCTGTCATAACTCTCAACTTATACCCAACCAAGAGAATACTTATCCCCACACTCTCTGCTAGCTCCATCCCACCCCAGCTCCCCTTTTTCCTTACTTCTAGAGTAGAGTATTGGTCTAACTCAAAATTCAATTTTTCTCTTAGGTGTATTAAAAAGGGCTCTGAACTTGGAGCAGGACATCTAGCTATGTCAACAGTCAGTTTCTCAGAGACTCAGCTTCTTATTACATAAAAAATAGGGACAGATATTACATACACTGACAAATTTGCAGGGTTGTTGTGTGGGAAAGTACTTTGCAAAACTTAAAGCACACTATAAATGCACATTATTCTTAATAACAGGCAGCAAAGAAGGAAATGTATGAAAGCAGCTGCGAGGGTTAGATTAGCAATGAAACAGTGCAGGGTGGGGCATTCATTTCCTTCTCATTATCTAAACAGCTACAGTAATTTCCAGTATTTAGACATTTATATTAAGCTATAAATTATTGTATATGTCAATAGATGGAGCTGCTGCTCCTGGGATTATCATTTCAATTTTATGCTCCTTTTTGGTGAATTCCTGAATTTTATATATCACATACATTGCCAATATAAAATTAGACTAAAAAAAATGCTATAAACTGCTGATTTATTCTGTATAAAACTTTTAGAATTGTCAATTGAGACATTCTTTTTATTTAAAATAATTTCCCTTTAGAGAAATGTATATCTAAACTGTAGTTCTTCCAGCTTAGAAAAATCTGTAAAGAATTCCATTAAAAACATGAATTTACTGTCTAGTGAATATCCAACTGTCTGAGATTTCATTAGAGGAAAAAAAAGATTCACTATGTTCGCCATCTAGTGGTACAAATTGGCATTTATCTGTGATTCCAAAGTTGACACCTTTTGGAATATATGTTTTCATTAAAAATTAATAATTTCTGTGATTATAATTTTCCATTAAGCAGAATTCCAGGCCTAGAGATATGTTTACATGTTGTTGTTACCCAAAATATATTAGAGATCATGCTTGGGAATGAAAGCTAATTAGTAACATATTTAAAGTTGAAAATACTAATAATTCATAAATAAAATAGTAGTAAATGAGTAGTAAAACATACTTTATTGAAATTTAGTTATACATCAAGGAGAGATGGACTCTCTGCACTGCATGATTCATGATTTTAACCTCTAGCCATCCATATAATATAGTGGTCTAGGAGTGACCAAATGAAGGTTACCAGGCTGGTCTTGTAAAAATGTGTCTACAAATGTACAAGCATAATAACAAGAACTCAGATTTGTATAGCTCTTTAAGGTTTACAGCACCCTTTTCTCACAGTTTCCAGTGATATGCAGATGGGAGTATGCAGAGATAAATTTTATAATTTTTTTTAATTACCTATATACAGTATACAAGGCATCCACCCATTGGTGACTCATGAAATGCAATGATGTCCTTAGTATTTTTTTGAGGAGTGTGGGAATCTGTTTTGTTACTAGTAGCTAAGCAGAAAATGACGTAGCTCTTAACCCAAATGAAGTAGTCTGAATTTCAGAAACTAAGGAACAATTTTTGAGGGAAAAGTATGGAAACCCTTTGGTGATCACATTGCAGTTGTTTCCCCAATATATTCTACCAGCATTAAATCCCTGCTTGTAAGAAAGAAAGGGATTAAGCAAAAACAACCAACATAATGACTATGCAAAGAATGGTAATTTGGAACCCCAAGTAAATATTCACTTTTAAGCCTTTGGTATCCTTTAAGATATTAGCCATTTACTCCAGAACACTTAATTTTCATAGCTTATGTAACAATATTTGATAATATAATGACAATAAATAGTGGTTGCTTTTTATTTTCACAACTAGGATTTCAAGTAGTGTTAAATAAAATATTTACACGATATATTATTTTCGTACTTGGGTATTTCATGTAATCTTAGAACTGGAATAAACCTTAGGGATCATCACATTCAATTCTCCTCATTTTTCAGCGAAGAACTGAGGTTCAGAGTGTATAAGTGACTTTCCCAAGACCACACTTGTAGTAAATATGAAAGGCAGGATTTGAACTAGGGCTCTTTAATTCCAAGCCCAATGTTATTTTCTGCTACATCTGTTTCTCTATGTAACTGATTCTCTCAAAGTTGAATAGACCCATAAAGAGATCTAAAATAGAAACATCTGCATATTATTTTATTAATTCATTTAGTTAATGAATGCTAATAAGTCTTGATGTGTACAACATTATGATAGTAGGAGTGCTAGAAAGATGAATAATCTCTGACTAGTAAGGGTGGGAGACATGTTGATCTAGTTCCCTTCTAACACTAAAAATAGCTTGCGTCATAATAGAGTTCCATTGCCTTAATCATTTTGAAAATTGAATAGAGTTCATCTTTAAAATTGCTTTAATTTTTTTTCTTTAAAACTCTAATTATTCTATACTCAGGACCTCCTGTACCAGTCAGTTATCCCATTGCAGGCTATGCAGGCCCCGGTCCTGTAGGTTTTCCAGGTTTGAATCAGCCTGGTGGCTTTCCCATGTATCAAAGTGCTGGCCATCCAGTTGTGTATCAGCCTGGCATCAATATGAATCCAAATCCACCTCTCCAGATACCATGGATGCCAGGACCACCTCCGCTCCCCAACTGCCCACCTGGTCTGGAATACCTGTCTCAGGTAGTGAATCTACTCAATCCTTAGTTCATTCACTTTAAGGTGTATTAAGTATGCATACACTGGATAAATATATACCTTGTTTTTCCATGTTATTAAGATATTTTGTGGGAAGCAATGACAGGACTTGGCAAAATTAATTATAGGAGGTAAGGAACAAGGGACAGTTAAGATCAGCTCTCTGACTTTTCACTGGCTATCCCTTATACCTAGAATGCTGTTACTCCTCACTTCTTTCAAGATTCAAATAAAACTCCACCTACTATAGGAAGGCATTCCCGGTCTCCCCCATGATTGCATTTCTAGATTTATATTGTACATATTGTGTGTTTTCATGTTGTCTGTCTTGTTAGAATGTGAGATACTACTTGAAAACAGACTCCTTGTTTTTGCCTTTCTTTTTCTTCCTCAGGCCTAGCACAACACCTGACCCATACTAGGCCCTTAATGAATTCACAACTGATTGACTGATGGATCCAAGGTTTCCAGATTGAAAGGCTAGGAAAGAAAGTTAGTTTCAAGGGAGAAGACTAAGTGGATAGAGTTTTAGATTTGGAGTCAGGAAGACCTGAGTTCAAGTTCTACGTCAGATGCTTAACCAGCTGACCCTGAGCATGTCATTTTTATTTATCTTAACTTCAGTTTACTCATCAGTAAAATGAGGATGATAATAACTCCTTTCTTAAAGGGTTATGAGGATCAAAAGAAATAAACAACACATGTAAAGTGCTTTACAAACATAAAAGTATATAAATGTGAGCTGTTATTATTGTGATTGTTTGAGATGTGTTGACTCTTAATTGACCAAAGAATAGCCAAGTAGAAGTGTTAGCACAGATAGATGGACATATTTGCCTAGAATGTGAATCAAAGTGAGGAGTGGAGTTTGGGTAGAGAACTTCAGCACAGGTGAAGCCAAGAGACTGAGATGTTAGAGATGGAAGCAGAAACATGAAAGTTGGTACTTTGGGGACATCACCATTGGGGAGTAGGAGGAAAAGGGGCCAGCAATGGAGACAGGCACTTTTATATTTGTCTCCTGCATTTGGCAATATTAACTCATTCAATATATACCTGTTGTCAGCTATGGACCAGATTCTATGCTGTAGGTTCTCTAGGGGATAGATAGATAGATAGATAGATAGAGAGATAGATAGATAGAGAGATAGATAGAGAGATAGAGAGATATAGAAATAGAGATAGATAGATGATGATGATAGAT
>NW_027186457.1:17704215-17718547 GCF_028583685.1 Petaurus breviceps papuanus | reverse complement strand
AGATAGATAGATAGATAGATAGATAGATAGATAGATAGATAGATAGATAGATAGATAGATGGATAGAGAGATAGATAGATAGATAGATAGATAGATAGATAGATAGATAGATAGATAGATAGATGGATGGATAGATAGATAGATGGATAGATAGAGATAGATAAATAGATAGATAGACATACAGACACAGAGAGAGATACATGATAGATGTAGATATAGATAGATATAGAGATAGATATAGATTTATAGAAATGGGTATGATCTCCATCTATACATTTTGCCCTGCCCTCAGAGATATTTTGATGTTCTCTTTGAAGGGAGAATGGGTGAGCTTGAATATTTACATGTGCTGAAGGACTATGACAGGACTAATACTGGACTAAAATTGTGAAACAGGAAAAAAATAGCATTGGGTTCCTCCATTCTATTTCTGTTTTCTTTTTTATCTTTCTCTTTGGACTTTTTTTCAACTCCTCTTTTCCCCTTCTCTCTTCCCCTATTAAAACCTTGCCATAAGGAAGGATAAGCCCCAGATGTTAGGAGGCTGGGGAATTTTCTTTGAATGTGCCAAACTAGGGAGAGTGGACTCTACTGCCTCTGAGTATTCTATTTTTATGACTAGGTCACATGAGTACGAGGGATGGTAGGACTCCTTTGAGTCCAGGCTTATATTCCTGGATATTCATTATTTACTGTAGCTGTCTCTATCTTTGTATGCCCTTTCCTCTGAGTGAAGGGTTGTCCTTGACTAATTGGAAAATACACATTTATCTTTTAGTTTGAATTTTATTTTTAATTATGTTTTATTTATCTTTAATAATACTTTGTTTTATCCCAACAGCTAGACAAAATACTGGTTCATCAGCAAGTTGAAATTCTGGAATGTAAGTATATTTTGTCAATCTCTAAGTAACAGAAAGGGAGTAGAATAAACATTTATATAGGACCTACTATATGTGAGATACTGTATTACGTGCTTTACAAATATCGAGCACTTATTAGGTGCTTACTATATACCAGGTACTGTTGTAAATTCTGGGGAAACAAAGAAAGGGAAAAACAGTTATTATCTGCAAGGGGAATGCATTCTAATGGGAGAGACAACATGGTTAATAACTATCTAGACACATGGTGTATACAGAGTAGATAGAAAGCAAATTCAGAAGGGAAGGCTCTAACAAGGAGAGGATTGGCAAGGACCTCCTGCAAAGGCAGAACTTGAGAAGAGTCTGGAAGGAAGTCAGGCAAGCTAAGAGGCAGAGGTGAGAGAGAGAAGGGCAATTTTGGAATGGAGCATAGCCAGATATGGAGATTGCTACATGGTATAGTGGATAGAGCACTGGGACTGGAATCAGGAAGAAATGACTTCAAATCCAGTTGCTCTAGCTATATGATCTGGGGTAAGTCACTTAACCTCCATTTGCCTCAGTTTCCTCAACTGTAAAATGGGCATAATAATAGCATCTACTTCTCAGGGGTGTTGTGAGGATCAAATGAGATAATTTTTGTAAAGCATTTAGTGCAATGCCTGGCACATAGTAAACACTGTATAAATCTTAGCTATTTCCACTCATATTATTATGGAGACAGGATATGGAGTATGATGTTCAAGGATCTGAATATAGGAATCATTGTTGTTCATCCCTTGTCCTTGAAGAGGACCAATGATATCATGAGGGTGATGTCTTGACTTGCATATGAATTAGCCTTAAGTTAGGCAGTGCTGCACAGTCATCAGCTTCCCTCTCTCCCCCAGAGTCACTGAAGTCCAAAAAAGCTGTAACAATTTACTTTTTTTTTGTCCTGTGCAATGTTCATTTATGTTTTCTTGAAATATAGCTCTGAAAAAATAGGCTTTTAAAAAGCCCATTGTGAGGGGGCGGCCAGGTAGCACAGTGAGTATGGAGCACCGGCTCCAGTGTTGGGATGACCTGGGGATCGAATCTGGGCTCAGACACTTAGCACCCACCCAGAAACACCCGGCTGTGTAACCTTGAGCAAGTTAACCCCAATTGCTTTAAAAAAAAGCCCATTGTGTTTCAAAAGAAAGTACTTGTTAGGGCATTATAGTGGAATCACAGAATTCCTAGAGGAGAGAAAAGTATGTAAAAATTGGAAAAGAAGGAAGGGGTCAGGTTATAAGAAGCATTAAATGTTAAACAAAGGATTTTCTATTTTCTGCAGGTCATTGAGAAGGGTGGATAACATAGTCAGATCTACATTTTAGAAAAATCAACTTTGGAAGAACAAAAAGAAAAAGCAGTCATGTTGGCAGGTAGAGGATAGATTGGAATGGAAAGAGACTTGAGGCAGGGACAAGACCATGAAGGCTATGGCAATAGAAGTGATGAAGGCTGGAAGTAGGATTGTGCTTCTGGTGGTGGAGAGTAGGAGACCTGTGCAAGAGATAAGGGGCCAGGCAGAAACAATGGGACTCAGTAAGATATTATGTATATGGTGTGAATGTGAATAAGGAGCCAAGGATTATAGTGGCATTGTGAAATATGGGACTTTAGCTAGCAAAGATGGCAGGAATAAGTGGAGGGGTTTTTGTTCATTTGTTTTTGTTGTTCAGATGCAGGAGATATGGGTGCTGTTATAGGCAGCAGAGAAAGGTTGGGAGGTGATGAGATCAAGTAGAGGGGTTACCTTGGCAAAGAGAAGGGCTGCCACTTCATCCAAGATGAGAGTGAAGGAGAAGATGGTGGTAGAAGATGTTTAAGTGATATGAGATGATTAAGAGGGGAGAAAAGGAAGCTCTTGGCCAATGA
Organism: Petaurus breviceps papuanus; assembly: GCF_028583685.1. Taxonomy (NCBI): domain Eukaryota; kingdom Metazoa; phylum Chordata; class Mammalia; order Diprotodontia; family Petauridae; genus Petaurus; species Petaurus breviceps. The sequence continues at coordinate 17,715,776 of NW_027186457.1, read as the reverse complement.
TCACAATTTCAATCTAACAGGTAGCATTTGATTATATTTTGGTCCAGATCCTACATTGTACTGCTATTTTTCAATGTCTTAGGGAAAGAAGGATTGTCATCTACAATGCCTTTTCTCTTAGAAAAAGAGGAAAGAGGTTGTTTTTTTATTATTATCATTAAATAACCATTCATAAAACATGGAAATATAGCCTCAGTGTTGCAAGGGATGGATGAAATGAAGCAGTTATTTCTTGAAATTTTATACCCATAGCTTCCTATGATTTCATGGACTCATATGTCATTTAATTCAAACTCCTTACGTCAAACTTGAGAAAACCAAGGCCCAAGGAGAAAAAGATATTTTTTCTAGATCAAAAAGCTAATTAACAGAAGCAGGAGCTAGAACAAGAACTCTCCTATTTTCAGACCAGAGATCTTCATATGATAAAAAGATTTAGGGTTAGAAACAGAATAAGAAAAATTAACCTAGAACTGTTCTCAATAGAAGTATTCCTTTCTTCATAACTGATCTTTCTCATCATTCCTTTGATCCCTGAATGAGAACATTTTCCTCTCAATTAATCAGTCTTCTCTAAGTAGCTATTATGATCACCGAAAAATAGAGTATCTTTTCTAAAATTGTCTGAGAACTATTTTTTTCCTCAATTATAATCCCTTCTTCCTTGATACATTTAAAAGCATCAATAATGAAGGATATGGATGTGAAGTATAGTACAATTCTACCTCTTCAACAGAACTTGGGACCATTTGCCAGGAGTTCCCCTTCCTTAATCCCTCCCCCCCCCAATATTCATCTCACATCATTCAGTTATCTTCCATCCCTATCTCCTTCCTTGATCTGGTATTGAATGAAGAAGTGTCCCTTCTTTTTACCAAGTGCAGATCCTCCAAATGCAGCCTGAGGCTTCCTCAAAAAAGAATGTGTTTAAATGTGTATTACATGGAAGAAATATGATCTTATATTATATGGCTGTTAAGCTTTTTAAGTGAGAGTCCACATGCTATAAGAGATAGAGAATTTACCCTACGATCATTTAAGACCTGGGTTCATGTCCTCTCTCTCAATATACTGACTGTGTAACCCTGGGTAGATCATTTCAAATCTCACTGCCCTAGGAAACTCTTGAAAATTGTGAATTACAGATGAGTTACTAATTTGTGATTTCTCATCCTCATTGGTTGAAATTTCTCCACATCAATTAAATCACTAGTCAGTTGGGCCCTACCACCCAACTCTAAAATAAATTTCTTAGAATGATGTACTTTTCAAAATGATTCATCTATATGATAATATATTAAAATTAACAAGCTTGTAACACAATTGTCTAAAATATTACATACATTTCAAATGTGATCATCAAAATTGGTTTTAAAAGTATATCAAAGAAAGACATTTCTTTAATTTTTTTTCTAGAATTGTGATTTTTGTTTCTTTTTCTTTTTTTGGTATAGGAGGCCTCCAGTGAGGCTTCTCTCATAAAGGAGATCAGGACCTTCTATAATTTATAGTCATAGAGAGTTGCTTGAGAAACTGAGAGTTTAAATGATTTGCCCAGGGTCACACAACCAGTTTGTGTCAGAGAGAGGCCTTGAATCCAGTTTGCCTGACTCCAAGACAGGTCTCTATTGACTCTGCTTCTATTTATTTATGCCAAAGCAAATTGCATGTAAATAAATAATTACTTCTCATTTTATTTTACAGTGATGACACGATTTGAAAGTAATAACAGATATGAAGTTAAAAACAGCATGGGACAGATGGTGTACATGGTACTTGAGGACACTGACGACATTACCAGAAATGCTTATCATTCTTTACGTCCCTTCATCCTTCGGGTCATTGACTGCATGGGTCGAGAAATCATGAGAATGCAGAGACCCTTTCGGTGTAACTGCTGCTGCTTTTGTTGTTCTTGTGCCATGCAAGAGGTCAGTGGCTCAAGTTCCAGCCTTTTTTTCATGTTTGATGATATGGTTTTGAGAAACTAAATTCTCTCATCCTTTTGGAAAATCAGAGAAATTCTTCCTGTAGGTTTATGTTCTCCGATCGCCAGTAAGAAAGTTGAATGCTCACACTAAGAGTGAGCTACATATGGTCAGTGACCTTAATAGGAAGGGCACTTCTTTCCTCTCTGAGTGATGCTATTTGGGAATCAAGATGAGGGCAGCCTAAAAGATTAAGTCTCAGGTATAAGAGAGAATTAAGGATGCTAGGCAAAATGTTGTCTCATTGCCACAGTGTTTTGGTCCATGGCCGCCTCCCTCCAGTTTTTCTTTGTTTTTGCATTTAGAAGTCATTGCTAAGTGTGGTGGTGCACATCTCTAATCCTAGTTGCTGGTAAGAGGGAGGCTGAGGGATCTCTGGAGCTCAGGAGTTTTGATCTTTTTGTGGGCTAGGGGTGGGTGTCTGCCCTAAATTCAGCATCAGTAGGGTGAGATCCCATGAGAAGGGGGCCAAAGGAAGAGTAAACCAACCTACCCTGGAAATGGGACAGGTAAAAGTTTCTGTGCTAATCAGTAGTAGGATCAGGCTCATGAGTGGTCGCTGTGCTTCTAGCCTAGGTGAGAAAGACCTAGTCTTTAAAATACAAAAGAAAAACACCAAAAAAAAATTCCTGGGGACAAAAGGAAGACAGTTTCAGTGTTAAGGGATTGTTTTTCCACTGTGGGATGCAGTGTAAACATAATCATTTGTTTGTTTTCCAGAGAACTCCCATTGTTATTGCCTTAATGGCTCTTCACAATAATAGAGGGATCCATGGCATATGTGACAATGCTTCCCAGACAGTTATGATTACTATTATTAACTTGTGCCTAGTGAATCCAGGAATATATCAACAAGGGTCTCTCCCATGACAGGAATAGCCAGCTATCACATTACTTGGATCCAAGGCAACAAGTCACCAGAACAAAAACAGTGTCATCTACTGTAAGTTATGTAACTAGGAACAGACAGACCCAGAAAATCATCTTCCTTTGATGAGTAAACCCAGAATTTGTTGGTCTTTCTTTAATGTTATAGATCATTAACTCCACAAAGGAATTGGATCCAAACTCTGCCTTTTCTAATGTACCAATATGGTAATCTTGAGCAAGTCACTTAACCTCCTTATGTCTGTTTTCTCAACTACAAAATGAGTATTGAACTAGATGATGCCATGAGCTCCTTTCTGGCTCTGTAACTATGACCCTGTGACCCATTGTGGAGATTCTATAGATTTATCTCAATATTAATGAAATATTTCTCTTCTGAGGTTCTATAACAAGTTTTCTGGGGTTGAACAAACTTGGGGAGGAATACGACAGAAGTTAGCAGAATCGCTAGTCTATTTTTTATCTTTAAATCTAAAGATTGATCTGTTATAAGGCTTTAGTGCTATAGAAGACTGCTAAGTAAGTAGACTGACAAATCAGAACAACTTCATTGGATGTCATTTAGTGCCACAAAGGCTTGATGATTTTATGCACAATCAATGTCACCTGACCAAAGAACTGTTTGCAAACTAATACATAATTAGTATATCACATTTGGGGTCCTGCCACGATTTATATGTACATATCATGTGACATTCTTTTCCTCCACTTTATGTCTGCTCGTGAGACACTACTACTGTGAGCCTGGTTTTCCTATTAGGGAAAAAAAAGCTCTGCTTATATAAAACAACTGGAAAAGATTATTGAAGTTCCACATAGGACCTATAGATAGGGTGGGATGATCAGGTCTTTGTCCTATGCCCCTGATTACACTTATACTACAGTGACACAGAAACAACTTGACAGAGAGTACTTAGTTAGAAAGAATAATTAAAAAAGAAAGGCTTCTTTTTTGCCCCTCCCTACTCCTTTTTTTTTGTGGCAAATCAGGATGAGCTTTGGGCTTCATTTTGTTTGTCCTGAAAGGAGAGTGTTGTATATTCTCCAGAAACAAAAATTCCTTGAGTAAGAAATGTAAATTTGGGGGTTTTTTTGTTTGTTTTTGTTGTTGTTTTTGCATTGGAAATGTCCACTATTTATCCCAAAAAGTACACGGGCAGATTTCTGAATTGAAAGTGCTTGGTAGATAATCTTTTAGAATCACTCAGAAAATGGTATTTAATAAGTCCAAATTGTTCTATAAAACATGAGGTCTTTTGAATATCCCTTTATCGCCTTCTATGGCCATATCCACCTGAGCCCATTCAATTCAGGGATGCTTTTATATTTCAGTTATTTTTCTGTAGCTTAACTCTATCCATCCTTTTTGTTTGTAGCTTGAAGTTCAGTCTCCTCCCGGTATGGCTCTTGGTTATGTCACGCAACAATGGGGCTGCTGCGTGACAAAATTCAGAATTGAAAATGAGAAGAAAGAGCATGTGCTGAACATTGGTGGCCCATGTGTACCTAGCTGTGGTTCAGATACAGTTTTTCAGGTAAGATAGAGATATAGGCAAGAATGTGAGCTCTTGGAATGAATGGATGTTTGAATAAAGAAGTGAAAAAGTATTTATTAAGCACTTACTATATATGAAGCACTGTGATTGGCACAGTGTGTGCAAATATAAGCCATCAAAATAGTCCTTGTGTTGTAGGCATTTACACTGTAATAAAGAAAGGTAGCACAAAGAGGGGAACTAAAGCTGAAAAACTGCCATGGGTCTAGGGAATGGGTGTGGTGGGATGGTAGACGTAGCCTGGAACTGGCAGGGCTGGTGGGTTCCAGAAAGATATGGCAAATGTATTTCATATTTACATCATTCGTCAGGGGCCAGGGTCCCAGGGTTGGAGTTTTATGTTCTGGTAGAAGGAGAAGGTGGGCCACAGGACAGCAGGATGATGTGGTAAAGGCTAGGGAGGGGCACGGAGGCCCCACTCCAGGCAAGATAGCTTAAAGCTCTCCTATTAGAACCCAGCTTCCAGGGGAGCAGAGTACAAGCTCTGGTGGGAAATAGACAGGAAGGGGAAGGTAGGAACTGTTTCACATTTGCCTTTGTATTTCCAGATTTTAGAGCAGTTCCTTGAAGTCAAGAAGTATTTAATAAATGTTTGTTAAATGGAATATTGCAAGTATCTGTCTCTAACTGGGCTGTAAATCTCCGAATGAATTGCTTGAAAACTTTTACGAGATAAAGAAAATTTGTTTGTCGTTGTTCTTAATTTTCAGTCATGTCTGCCTCTTCATGATCCCATTTGGGGTTTTCTTGGCAAAGATATGGAGTGGTTTGCTATTTCCTCTCCGAGTAGTGCTATTTTACAGATGTGGAAACTGAAGCGAATGGGGTTGTTACTTACTTGCCCAGTGTCACACAGCTAGTAAATGTCTGAGGCCATATTTGAACTCAGGTCTTCCTGTCTCTGGGACTGGGAAACTATCCTTTGCGCCAACCAGCTTCTGAGATAAAGGGAATGAAATTCATAAAAATGGCAACATGAAAATGTGTGAGCACTACTTCACTGTTGAGTAGGCTGTTAGTGCAGCCACAGTGAAAAACAATCCTGTTTCAATTGAAAAAAATATGGCGACAGGGAGAGTGTACTATATTATTTGATTTATATCCCAGATGGGCTTACTCTTTTTACAAGACCTCAATAAACACTTTGAGAATGAAAATTCTGATGTAGGCTTATATATGTATATCTAATTGGCTGGCTTTTGTTCCAAAGATTTCTAGAGTGAGAAAGCCGGGGTAGAAAACCTAAACACCCTTTTCTTTGAAATAAGCCAGAGCCCACTTTCCAGGGTTCTCCAGACTGTTACTCAATTATAGGAAGAAGAATTTCAACTTTCACTCTTATTATTAACCCTGGGTAGCAATTTATCTTTTTTTCTCCATCTTTTTCTCCATTAGTTCCAGAAATCTAACAAAAGTAATTCCTGGAAATTTATTTCTAGAGATAATTTTAAAAAATTCCTTGCTATTTAAATTCTGTTTTTGTTGTTCTGCAGGCTTGCTCTCTGAAAGATCACCAATGGGTCACCTCTCTGAAACTGATAATGACTTTTAAGGTTTTCACCTTACTCAGTCTCTCTGAAACATTAGACATAGTGTACCCACCTCCAATTTTTTGAGACTCTCACTGAAGTATCTATGATACTTCACCCACTTGGTTCTCTTCCATTTCTTGCTTATCTCTACTTTAATGGGCTTTTTCTCCCCCAAACCTCCAGCAATGGCTATATTTGTGCCCCTCGTATCTTTTTTCTGCCTCAAAGAATTTCTCCGTCTACATGTTGTCAGCTCTCATCTCTTTGCAAATGACTGTTGGAATATGTTTTCAGTCTCTGATCCAAATGCTCATAGAACTTCTGCACTGCACCATTTCCTCAAACTCAACATGTCCCAAAGTAGGTTCCGTCACTTTCCCAACACATTGTGTCCCCTTACTTTTTCCTCTCACTCTCTGGTATTGATACTATCATTATCCTTAAATCACAGACTATTCACCTGTTGCCAGTGACTCCCCCCTCTCTTATGTCCAATTCATTATCATACCTTGCTAATTCTTCCTTTGAACCATCCTTGGGATTAGTCCATGTCTTTTCCTTTCTCCCTGACACTTCTGTAGCTAATGTCCTGATTACTTTACTCCTAGGCTCTTATTGTAGCCACCAAAATTCCCCTCTAAGCAGTCCTACATCCTCATGCTAGACTAATTGACTGATCTTAAGGCAGTACTTACATTTATGACTTTTGAGAATATTCATAATAATAAATCACATTTGCTTAGCACCTCCAAAGGAATAGAATTCTTAGTTCGATGGCAACCTCACTAATGTGTTTACTTTCAATAAGTTTTGATAAATGATAGCCTCGTAAAGTAGATATGCAGGTTATGTGATCTGGTTTTATATAAACTAGCCTTCACAAAGTGGACAAAGAACTTTAAAAAGATTCCTACAATGAAGCAATAGAATGAAGATAGTATTAATAAGCATAACTGGAAAAGAAACCATAGCAGAACTGACACTTATTGTATTTCTAATGCCAGCTCCTTGTTAGTCATGTGGTGGTGAAAATGACAGCCATCTGTCTAATAGGATATGAAAGAAATGGGCCAAAAAATTTAAAATTATAAAGTGGATTAATTGTAACAATTTATATATGCTATTTGTTGAAAAAATAAAAACTCAACACCTGATTACTTTGTAAGAGTAACTGAACTGATTAACATTAAGGAAGATGGAAATTTATCAGCCAAATTTATAAAAAATGTAATATAACTTGTGGATGGAACTAAAATTTGGTATCATGATTTATTAAGTGCATCCGATGATGCAGTTTTACATTTGGTTAAGAGTATCTTTATGACCAGAAGAGAAGGCTGGCTTTCAAAGAGAAAGAGGATCTGGAGACCTAATTGCCAATATTTTACTGGATTATGGAGAAAGCAAGGGAGTTCCAGGAAAAAGAAAAGAAAAAAAATCTGCTTCTGCTTCATTGACTACACTAAAGTCTCTGTGTGGATAACAATAAAATGTGGCAAGTCCTCGAAGAACTGTGAATACCAGATCATCTACTTTGTCTGCTGAGGAAACTGTATTTGAATCAAGAAGCAACAGTCAGAATCAAACATGGAACAAATGATTGGTTCAAGATTGGGGGAAAAACAAAGTATGACAAGGCTATATATTGTTACTGTATTTAGTTAACTTATGTAAAGAGTAGACCATTTGAAATGACAGGTTGGATAAATCAAAAGAAGGAATTAAGGTTGCCAGGAGAAATATCACCAACTTCAGATATGCAGATGAAACCATTCTGATGGCAGAAAGCACAAAAGAATTAAGAATCCTCTTGAGAGTGAAAGATGAGAATGTGAAAATTAGCTTGAAGCTTAACATAAAAAAAAACAAAAAAACTAAGATCGTGGCAACTGGTCCCATCACTTCCTGGAAAATAGAGGGAGAAGTAATGGAAGCAGCATCAGATTTTATATTCTGGGACTCAAAGGTCACTGTAGACAGTGATTGCCATCATGAAGTTAAAAGATGCTTACTCCTTGGAAGGAAAGCTTGGAAAATGTGGATAAGATACTAAAAAGTTGAGACACCATCTTGCTGATAAAGGTCCACACAATCAAAGCTATTTTCTTTTTCTGTTAACATTGTATGTCTGTTAAGTTTGGACAATAAAGATAGCTGAACACCATGGTATCAATGCTTTTGAATTGTGGTGGTGGGAAAGACTTTTTAGAGACCCTTGGTCAACAGAGCAACCAGTCAATAACTTAAAGTAATTCAGACTATTCTTTTGAAGGTAAAATAGTGAAGGTGGTGCTAAAATATTTTGGCCTATAAAGAATAGACGTGACTTGTTGGAAAAAAAAAAAACATGATGATGGGAAAGGTTAAAAGCAAAAAGGAAGAGAATGTGGCAGAGAATGAAATGGTTAGATGGAAGTAATGAGCATGAACTTAGGCAGATTTTGGAAAATAGTGGAGGAGACAAGGGCTTGACGTGCTATGGTCCAAGAAATCATAAAGAGTTGGATATGACTGAAAGACTGGACAGCAGCCATCTTTGTGATATATCTTACATCCATAACTGTCATTAAAAAACAAACATTGAAGCAAATTTAGAACTATATATAGAGATTGCTGTATCCACAAAGTGTATAATCAAGATATTTAAAAAAAAATAATGAAGGGGGCTGCTAGGTGACACTGTGGATTGACCACTGGACCTGCATTCAGGAGGACCTGAGTTCAAATCCAGCCTCAGACACTTGACTCTTACTAGCTGGTAAATTGATTAACTCCAGTTGCTTCACTAACAATAATAATAATATCAACAATAATAATGAAGCATGATCAATTAGCTAATATTTTAGCTAAAGCAAAATGATTCTATATACTTTTAAAAATAAAATATTCATTTTAAAATGTCTTTCACTTTTATCTTAACCTTTTTACTTATGTTTTGCATATTTTATATAATGGATATATTATTAATATGATTTTAAATAATAACAAAAGTAATAATAATAATAATGCTATAATATTTATATATGCCAGGCACTTTACAATTATTACCTCATTTGATCCTCACAACAGCCCTGGGAGGTAGGGGCTATTGTTATCCCCATTTTACAGATGAAGAGACTAAGGCAAACAGGTTAAGTGACTTTCCCAGGGTCACACAACAAATGTCTTAGGTCAGATTTGAAATTGGGGGTTCATGACTCCAGACTCAGTACTTTATTCACTGTGCTACCTAGCTGTGTAAATAAATGAACAAATAGATGGTTGGATGGATATAGAGATATAAATAAATGGTAGATAAATAAATGAATAAACATAAATAAAAATACACAAACATTATTTGCTTATAGGTGTATAAAAACAAAAGTTTAGACACCACTGCTAGATCAGGAATTCTTAACCTGGAGCTCACTGGGTCTTGTGAACTTGGATGTGAAAAATACATTTTTATTTCATGTAATTGGCTTCATATGTAAGCTTGCATATTTTATTCTATGCATTTAAAAATGATTTTGAAAAGAGGTCCATAGGCCTCTCCAGACTGCCAAAGATATTCAAGACAAAAAAATAAATTACTTTTGCTCTGGAGTCAAGATAGTGTATTCACTAAAAAAGTATTCTGCTTCTGCGTTTTGTTCCTTCTAGATTTTGTAGGATGACTAATTTTATAATTTTAGGTAAACTAATTTACTCTGGTATTAATAGCTTTTAAGGCCATGTATGACAAATCATGTGACTTCTATTGTTATTGAATCGTAAAATGTCCTCTCTTTGAAATAATGTCATTAGCCAAAAGGAGTAAATGTCCATTAGGAAGAATTTTAGACAAATTGCTAAGTCAATGGGACGGGAAAAACTTTTAGAAGGAGCCCCTACAATCAACTGCTGCAGGAAGTGCCTCTTCTACTTCTATCTCTGAGTGAACTCATTGGATTTCTGCCAGCTCTAGCATAAAATACCTTTAAGGAGATGATGGAAGTCACATTTCATTTCTCTCTTTCCAGATTACATCACTGAATGGAACCAATGTTGGAAGCATTTGTAGACAGTGGCCTGGCTTTCTACGAGGAGCAATAGCAGATAGAGACAACTTTGAGATCACTTTTCCACTAGACCTCAGCATAACGATGAAAGCTATGATTTTCGCAGCTACCTTCCTCATTGTAAGTCTTTCCTTTTTAGAATTTTTTTTATTCTAAACTTACACACCAGAAAAATGAGTATTTCCATATGCAAAGGAGAGCACAAGGAGATGAATATATATGGAACCATCAATCTCCTTTTTTATACTGCTTTCTTTAAAATAAACATATATATATACATATATAATTTATATTTCACATATTAGTTTGAAGACGTTACTGCTTGTTTGCATTTCCTTCTGCATTATCTTTTATGCATTAAAAAAGACACTTCAATGTCTTGAAAAATGAAATGAAAATGAAAATGAAAATTTTAGGGATTTTTATTGCTATTGCTACTTCTCTCCTTCTACTCCCACCCCACCCCCAATTAAAAAATGAGAAGAGGGGGGAAAGTGTTGACATAGTGAAGCAAAAAGAAATCTACAGAGTGGTCATGTCCAAAATAATATGTCTCTTTCTGTACCTCGAGTCTATCACCTTTCTGTCAGGAGATGGATAACATGCTTCATTGTCATAGGTTCTCTATATATGCATCAGTCACAACATTGATGAAATTTCTTAAGTCTTTCACATCTCTTTCTCTTTCCTAGACATATTTCTGGTTTTGTTCACACCATTCTGCATCAATTCATATAGCCTAGGATGCTCTGTCTTAAATACAATATTCAATTATATTCTTAGAATTTATTCAGTCATTTTTCAATTGATGTGTCTTGACCCACCCTATCCCCTTCACATGCATACACCTTGGATTTTAAATTAACTTAAAAAAGAATCCCTCCTTTTAATCTCTCCTTCAGGGTCAGGAAGTTTGTTTTTCTGGCTGCTATTTCCTCTTAGTATATCATCCATTTTTACCATTTTATGCCATGCCCTCGCCTCCCCCCAACTTCTTGCCCAGTTGAGATTGTTGTATTTCTATACCACATTTTTTGTGTAATTTCAGTTCTCCTTTGTCCTTGGTGGATAAGAGTTGAGTTTCTGAGGTTCAGTCTCCCTACTCCTTTCTCTCTGTTTCTGTACATTTCTTATCATGTCCCCCTTCCTTTCTATACAAGTAGATTTCTTTTACCCTCCCTCCTAAAATCCCCACACAGGCGGAAAAAACCAACACCAAAAACCTACTTCAGAGTACTCTGTTTTTCTTATTTAATTTTCTCAATAATCTGTAAATATGTTAAGGCTCCAAAGGGACACTTGTTTGCCCTCTCCCTATTAGAATGTTAGCATTATGCCATCATAGAACCCTTTCCAATTTCTCAAATAAAATTACCATTTTAGGTTTCTTAGGACTCTCGTGTTTGTATTTCAGAATTCCCATTGAGCCCCAGTCTTTTCGTTACTGTTTTTTTTTCCTTTTGGAGGGCAATTGGGGTTAAGTAACTTGCCCAAGTTTACACGGCTAGTGTGTGTGTGTGTGTGTGTGTGTGTGTGTGTGTGTGTGTGTGTGTGTGT
>NW_027186457.1:17620401-17704205 GCF_028583685.1 Petaurus breviceps papuanus | reverse complement strand
TGTGTGTGTGTGTGTGTGTGTGTGTGTGTGTGTGTGTGTGTGTGTGTATTAAGTGTCTGAGGCTGGAACCGAACTTAGGTCCTCCTGACTCCAGGGCTGTGCTTTACTCACTGCACCACCTAGCCACCCCCGTTACTGTTTTCAAGGCCTCTATTACATTGAAGATTCATTAGTTTCCCTGTAAGATTAGACTTAACTTTATGAGGTTGTCACTCTTGGTTGCAAGCCTATCTCTTTTGTCTTTTGAAATATTTTATTTCAAGGTCTCCTCCTCTTGTGTGATCTTGACTCTTTCACTGATGCCTGAACTGTTTCTTTCTTGATGCTCAAAATATTTTTTTCCTTAATGTGAAAGCTCGAGGTTTTGACCATGACATTCATGGAAGTTTTCCCTTTTCTGTTTGTTGTTTGATCTTGTTGTTGCTGTAGTCCAGGAAGTGAATTCTGGACTCATTCTGTCATCATTTTGCTCTCTTATTCTACTGTATTTGGGAAGCTTTCATTTGAAAATTTTTTTAATGTTTTTTTTTCCAATTACATGTAAAAATAATTTTTAATGTTCATTCAAAAATTTTTTGAGTTCCAAATCTTCTTTATCCCTGCATCCTCTTTGCCTTCTATAAGAAGGCAAGCAATTTAATGCAGAATATGTATGTTCTGCAATGTAAAACATAATTCCATATGAGTCATGTTGTGAAAGAAACACAGACATAAGATAAAAAAGAAAGTAAATATACATACATATATATGTATATGTATGTGTGTGTGTGTGCTTTGATTTGCATTCAGACTATCAGTTCTTTCTCTGGAGGTGGGTAATATTTTTCATCATAAGCCCTTCAGAATTATCGTGGATCATTTTATTGCTAAGAATACTTAATTCACAGTTGATTACCATATAATACTACTGTTACTATGTTCTATGTTCTTCTGGTTCAGCTCACTTTTCTTAGCATCAGTTCACATACATCTTTTAAGATTTTCTCTGATATGCTTCTGCTCATTTCTTATAACACAATAGTATTCCGTTGCACTCATGTACCACAATTTGTTCAGTCAATCTCTAATTGATGAACATCCTTTCAATTGTTAATTCTTGGCCACCACAAAAAGATCTGAGACACATATTTTTGTATATACAGCACCTTTTCCTTTAAAAAAATCCATTTGAGATACAAACTTAGTAGTTTTATTGCTGGGTCATTTATAATTTCTTAATATATTGAGTCTAGGATTTTTTTAATCAAGTCTAATGATTCTTAATTTTTATCCTTGACTTCTTTTCTGAGTTAGCTTTTTTTTTAAAAAACAAAATGGCTTAAATTTTCTTCTATTTTTTTTTCATTTTACTATTTCTTATTCATTCATAGAGTCATCGATTTCTCTTTGATTTATTCTACTTGTCAGTGTGTCTGTTACATGGGTAAGATACCACTTTATCCTTTAACCTCTTCTCCTTCCATTTCATTCAAGAACTCAATTTAATCCTCCATGTCTTTATTTCTTCTAGCTATTTATGTAGTCATTGTGGAAAATCCATTTTTCTCCCCTTTGAGTCACTTATTGAAGTTGTTACCGAGTTATACTCTACTTTGGGGGAACTTTTAGAGCTACAATAATTGTTTATATAATATTGTTTTCTTTGATTTCTTCCTCTGTCCAGCTTTAGTTCATGAACTGAGGCTTTCTGTCAATGTTTTGATGTACTTTTGGGGTTGGGTGGTCAGCCCTGCTGGATTGTTCTCTTCCTGGGCAGACATGTCTATCCCATCTTCCCTGCCTCTTTCTGAAGGCTCAGCTCCCTGGATCTTTGAGGGTCAGAGCAGTGGCTTTTCATGGTTCTCTCAGTCATCCCAGGATAGTTTTAGGGACCTTAGAGTCCCTGTGGGCCAGGTCTCAGAGCTTCCATATAGCTCTCCTTACTTTCCTTTCCCGAGGCTTTCAAGAGGTCTCTGTCCTGGGCTTTTTGATCATGTTGGGACCTTTGGAGATCCTTACAGGTGACATATATCTGGTCTTCCATACCAAGGACTGGTTTTCTTATTTGTTTGTTTGTTTGTTTTAAACTGTACTGGCATTAGCTTTCCTTGTAACTCCTTCTTTTCTTTCTGTGGCCTTCTGCCTGTTTGTGCAGTTGTACGTAGACGTCTTGTATTTCCTTATTCCTTCCTTGATCATTATTTAGCCTGGTGAAGATTTCATGTTTTTGCTTTAATAGGCAAGTTGGAGCTGGGTGGTGTGCATCCTCTTTGGGAAGCCATCCTGACTGGAAATCTCCCACAAATGATCAGTGTCTTCACTTTTGAGATTATGACATGAATTAGGTTCCTCTGAGCCAAAGTCTTAGGAATGACGGTGATTTTTTAATTTAATTAGTTTTTTGTGAACATTTGCATGTAGGGATTACAGCATCTTTACCCTTTAATATAGAAAAATTAATATCTATAATCTACATATTAGAGTTGTTTAATTGATGCCGTGCTTATTCAGCTCTTTCATATAACATTAATTAATTTATTCTTAAGTTGTAGATCATCACATTATACAAAAAAAAACCAGAGCATTTGGAGTCAGTGGAGTTGAGCTTGAATCCTACCTCTTCCATTTATTACATGTGTAAATCAGACTGGTCGCGTAGGTTTCAGTTTCCTTGTCTGTAAATTCACAGATTTTGATAAATTGACATCTAAGATGCCATCCACCTCTAAACTTATTCTATGAATTTACATATAAAAAATTGGGAAGAGATTAACCAACACATTGTAGGCCACAACCAGAGCACTGTTTTTTGCTGTTCTATATTTATTATGTAAATTATTTGAAATATACTTAAGGAATAAAACAGAACAGGAAAAATGGTGTGTTTATTTGAGACAAAGAAGAATACAAACTGTACTTTTCTGTTCATGGAAAGAGTCCTGGATTTGGAATTGGTGGACCAGTGTTTATATCTTGTTTCTTCAGGTTGCTTTCTGTATAAACTTGGGAAAGCCAGTGAATATAATATCTCTGGGCCACACTTTCCTTGCCTATAAAATAAAGGAGATAGATTATATGGCCTCTACATGTCTGTCCAACTCTAAGTTTATGGCACTATAAGCTATAATCTTATAAAAATAATGAGAAAAAAATAGTTGACAACTCTCATTACCTGTTATGACAGATACCTTAAAATTTCTCCAAAAGAAAATGCTGTCTTGAAAATCTTATTAGTACAGTTAATGAAAATTAGTAGGGCTAATTGCCAATAGTTTTCTGTTGACACATACATGTATTTTCTTTAAATCCTAGGATTTCATGTTTTTTGAAAGCCCTCCAAGAGATGAGGGCCGCCGCAGACGGAACTAGTAAGAAGAAGAGAATGTCACAGTTGGAAGGAGCCCTAGTGGTCATCTGGTGAAATCCATCATGAGCAGAATCATGAGATAGACCCTGCCCTGGAAATGGCTATCTAGTTTCCATATCAAGACATTCAGGGATGAAAGACTTGGTACCTTCAAGAACAGACCATTCCATTTTGGAACATCTTTCATTGTTAAGAAATTTTTTTTCCCACTTATATGGGACTCAGTATTGATTAGATTATCTGTATTTTCCACTCAATACTCCTAGTATTGCTCTCTAGCAGAAGGGAAATCAAGTTTAATCTTTCTTCCAAATGACCTGAAGAAATACCTGAAGTTCTTCAAATATATTTGGAGAGCTATCACATCAATTTCCTCTCCATGGACTCCCCCCAAAAGGGTTTTGTATATTCTTGCTTCTGTTTCTGTTAAGCACTCTTATAATATCACTGTCATTGTCCTATACAAATCCATTTTGGGGAGCATTCTTCTGTCATCTTGATAACCTATTAGCTGAGGTAATTAAAAGGTGACCAAAGAGAACATAAGAAATTCAAACTAGAACAATTGCTCATGTAAGACAACAATTGGACAGGATCTCTCAATAGCTTTATTGAAGTAGAGAGTGTGTGTGTGTGTGTGTGTGTGTGTGTGTGTGTGTGTGTGTGTGTGTCCAGGGAGGAAGGGAGAGAGAGGCCATATTATTTCACTTTTCTGGGCCTTGGGTTTTCCTCTGTCAAATTAATCCACACGCATTAAGTACCTACTCTGAGATAGGGGATGGGGATCCAAAAATGAAAAGCAATAAACTCCCCTCAGGGTACTTACACACTTATACATACAATGTACCTGTGTGTGTACATACGTATATGTATATATACACACATATGCACACTTATATAAGTACTAAATCAAATAAATACAAATAAAATGAAGGGCTCTAATGAAGTGATCTCTAAGGTCTTCCAACTTGAGCTTTATATAATCCTGATTGTTCCTGATCTAAGACAAAACAAACAGGCTAATTTGTTCCCCTTCTACCAGGAAAGCCTGCCCATCCCAAGGCTATTTTGGTAAGTGAATGCAAGTTTTATCTTATGTTCCAATTTAAAATGTATCATTGTATATAACCCTTCATGAAAATGCAACATACACATACATATATTTTTTCTGTAATATTTTCATTCAGTTATTATATTATATGAGAGTATATCCAGATTAGAGGCTGGAAGACACAGTGGAAAGAGGGTTGAATTAGAAACTAGGAATCCTGGTGGTGACACTGATTAGTTTGGTAACTTTGGCCAAATCACTTCTCCTTTAGGGGCCTCAGTTTCCCCTTCTGTAAAATGAAAGGGCAAGACTAAATGTTTACTAAAAACCCTTCCAACTCTATTAAAAAAAATCTGTCATGCAAGAAAACAAAGCCAACAATAGCTGAAACTCAGCAAAAAGCGCTTGTTGTTTTACCTGAAACTTATCTTTAGCAATAGTGAGAAAGAGTAGAAAGAACAACGTCTTTGTCATTGAATGACCTGGAGTAAAATCCTAGAGCTTTCGCTTCCCGTTTATTTGGTCTTGGGAAATTTGCTTCACCTTTATGGGACTCAGTTTGATCAGTGGAAAAATGAGAGGATTGAACTAGATGACCTCTAAGGTAGTTTCTAGATCTAAACCGTAGGATCATGTAGAATCAACAGCTATAAATATCCATATCAATTGTATAGTCATCCGTTTCAACCAATAAAATCCACACTGAACAGAGGGGGGCCATTTTCCCTGAATTCATTTAGTCTTCACTATGATTGGAGTGGAGATAAAGACTGTGCATACCTTTAACACTGCTATTATTTAGAATTTAATAATACAATCCTACATCCTGAGTGGGAAGGGACCTGGGAGGTCATCTAGTCTAACCTCCGTTTTTTTCAGATAAGGAAACTGAATCCCAGAGATATTGAGACCTACTCTAATGTCAGATAGGTATCAAGTGGCAGAGCTCAAATTTGAACCCAGAGTCTATAATGCCAAGTTCATTGCTCTACAATATAACCCTTCCTTTAAAAAAAAAGTATTTACTTTCAAAAATATTTTCTGCTTAGTGCAGAATAACAGATTACAGTTTTATAGTAATGTTTTAGGTTATTTCTTTTAAATATTTTTATTGATAAATTTTATTTTTATATACCACATTTATGGCCAAGTATGTTCTCCCCCTTCCCTACCCAGTGAGCCATCCCTTGAACCCTCAATTGACCCAAATTTGCTGTCCAGTCAAACTAAGCAACTCATCAGCCATACCTAATATCATACGTAAACAACATTTTATTCCTTTATTTTGTGAAGTTAAGTCATCATATGTTTCTTTTAACAAAACAGTGAATTATAATGTATATTTAACCCTATATTACTAAGCTTTGGGAGATTTATATGCTATTATTTTTCATAATGATATATTAAATGGAAAGGTGATTTTGCAGTAATAATATAAACAAAAACTTCAGATTTTATTGTAGAATAGCCTCACCAGAGGCTAGTGCCTTATATTCTAAATGCCTTTTGACCTTCTCTATAGAAGAAGTGAGATTTCTAATCTGTGTACAATATTATTATAATGACCTATCCTTTGACTTACCATTGCTTCAAAGTACTTTCATGTGTATGGTGCCAATTTATACTGATCATGTATACATTTTTCATTGTGTGGTAGAAACATAGAATTGCTCATTTAGAATAAACAAATTGGATTCCATTTTCTGAAATTCAGTTTCATGTTCATCTTCTTTACTTCCTCCAAATACAATCCCTTTCTTGACCCTCCACATCCATGCAATCTCTTTCTGTAATCTGCAACTTTCTTATTCCTTTTGAAGAGCACACAATTTGGCACAGAGTTAGTATGTCATACCTTTTTGTTTATGGATGTCTTTTCTCCCATCGAAACTGTGAGTTCATTCTTTTTTTTTTAATTTTCATTCAGGCATCTTTGCATACTTAAAAGCTGAAACAAATCATTGCAACGATCTTTTCCTTAAAATTGACATACTTTGTTTTTACATAGATGCTGTATCTCAACAAACATCCAATTACATCCCAGTGGTGATTATTAAACTTGGTTTTATGACATCTGAAGATGATTTTTTAAAGTATAAATTTCAAATTCATTTACCACAGAAAACTTGGCTTCAAATTTGAAAGAAATTGTTCTCTTGCTTCTTTTAATTTTTGCCCAAGTTCTTTAAAACTATTCGAATGTTTCCCCACTCCTTCCCCTTGTGATTTTCTCTCAGGTTTGGAAGCTAAAATTGACTTAAGGAGAGAGGGGGAAGGAAAGGAAAGGGGATGTGGGGGGAGGTGAGGGGAGGGGAGGGAGAGAGGGGAAGGGAGTGGAAAGGAGTCCCAGGTTGCCTCTTTGGTTTTGTATTTCTTTCCCTGAGCACAGGTGACCATGGGAAGCAAAAGGAAAGAGAATAAGCATTCATACACCCCCTTCCATGTGCCAGGCTTTCTGCGAAATTCTTTACAAGTGTCTCATTTGATCCTTACAACAACCCTGGGAGGTAGGTGCTGTTTTATAGTTGAGAAAACTGGAGCAAGCAGAAATTAAGTGATTTGCCCAAAGTCACGCAGGTACCAAATGTCTGAGACTGGATTTGAACTGGGGTCTCTGTGACTCTAGCCCCATCACTCTTTCAACTTCATGACCTAGTTGTCTCAGTAATCGTAAGAGTTCAACATTTCAAGATTTGGCAGCTACCTTAAAAGTTTGAGAATGCCTGCATTCCTGGTTTGGCAATGGATCCCAGCAGGACATACTTCCCTACATTTTCAACCTTTCTACACTTTAACCACCCCTATCTTCTCCACCCTACCCTCTTCCATCCTACCCTCACCCCCCACAAGCTACTATGCTATCTAGTGACATTGACCTCCTTTCTGTTCCTCTAATAAGACACTCCATCTCCTGAATATAAAAAGCATTTTCACTGGCCATCTCCTATGGCTGGAATGCTCTCTTCCTTCCTTGTCTTTGCCTTCTGGCTTCCCTGGTTTCCCTCAAGTCCCAGCTAAAATTCTACCTTCTGCAAGAAGCCTCCCCCAATCCCTCTCAATTCTATTTCCTTCCCTCTTGCTTCTTTCCAGTGTGTCCTATATATAGCTTGTTGGCACATAATTATTTACATGTTGCCTCCCTTATTTGATCCTGAGCTCCTCAAACTGGGACTCTCTTTTAACTTCTTTGTTATCCCCAGTGAGTAGCACAGTGTCTGGCACATAGTGATTGCTTAATAAATATTTCTTGACTGACTGGCACTGCTTCTCATAGAAGATGATGCTTGCTGTGGGGAAACTGCATCTAAAAAGAAAAATTCCAATCCGTGTCTGACCTGGTAGAGCAAGCAAATTTGGGCCTTGTGAATTATTACTCAGGCAGTAAGGTCTTAGGTGAAAGTAAAGTATCTGTCTCTAGTACCACAAGGTACTAAAAGTTGCAATACATAAGATTAAATTGCATTGGTATAGGGAATTTTCTAATCTTAGAATTTTCTATACCAATGAAATTACAGCCCCTTTTCCAGTCCTTATTCCATATATCTACTTTGTATTTTGAGTATTTTTTTTTGCAGAAGAAACCTTGTTAATGCCTTTTAAGGGAGACCCTAAATTATTTTTTCTGGGACTCTGAGGAGGGGACATAGTGAGCCAGAAAGATCAGGAAAAACCTGATCCCTTCTCTTTAGGGAAAGCCTCTATCCCCTCCCCTACCTCTGAATTAATTCCATCTATATGAAAGTATCTGAAAGTCATACACATTTTTCTAGTATTAAGGTCCTTAATAGTAGGGGACAGATACTTCATTCATTCACACATATACACTGTAGTATTTGTCACAGCAAGAACTTGCAGGACATTGGACAGCATCACTTGAATATTCAGCCTATCAGTGCTTCTTTGTCTTCACAGTTCAGTTGCTATGGTGCCAAATGTTCCAGAATTAGAGATCATCTCTCCAACTACAAATGTGAAAATGTGTGAGCAATGAATTTATTATTAGCAGGAGAAGGCCTTTGCACATGGGGGATATAAATATGTACTTTGAGAGTAGAAACATATGTTGGATCACAACAGAGATGCACATTGCTTGAAGCTAATCATTTGTATAGCTAAATTTTGAACCAAAAGGTGTGCATTATTGAAAGACTAAGATTAAAGCATTGGAGGGAGTTAAATGAATTCATTGGTGTCCTTACTCCAGGTGACTGGATAATTCATGCAGGGGGAGTTCACTGATCTTTGGAAGTCACAAGAAAAGCTTCCCCATAGAAGTAGCTGAGGTAGAACAAACATACGCTCTGGCCATAAAACTTAACTTAGGCAGCTTGTCTAGTGTTCCTTGACCTCACAGAGGTTGATGAATCAAACAGCTAATTTTTCATTCAAGAGGACTGATGATGAAGCATGCTATCCACCTCCTGCACCTGAGAGGGGATGGATTTATAGTCCAAAACTTACACATATATTTTTGACACAGTCAATGAAGGGTTTATATATTTTTTGCTCGATTGTGTATATTTGTTACCTGACTGTGTATTTGTTAAAAGGAGTTTATTTAATTTCTCCAATGTAGTCAAGAAAAGAGGGAGAAAAAATAGATTTCTGATAATATACAGTATGTATCTTTACTTTGCTAATTCTTAATATTAGTCAATTTTTTGAATTGACAAAGCAGTATTCCCATAAAGAGGGTTAATGAAAAAGGCAGAAAGATTTAGAAAGTAATTCCAGGCTAACTATTTGGAAATCTGGCCATAAATTGAGGGGGAAATAAGACTTTTTAAATGATACATTGCTTAAAATCAAGATCACCATTAGTGTTTCTACAGCTGTAATATGGGATGTAATTCTTCAGGATATAAAGTCTTAGATTAAACCTGGCCTTTAGTTTTCTCTTTTTAACAAAGTTTGTTAAGCCCGTTCCTAATTCTAAATCATTTTTGACAAACTGTTTTCTCTGGTAAAATGAAGGCAGGCAACTTTCATTTGTATTTTTGTGTCTCTAGCACCTAGAGTAGTGACTGGCACATAGCAGGCACTTCATGAATCGCTGTTGGTTAAGTTGGTTGGGAAGGTAGTGAGTGGAGCTGCTTCCATTATGGCAATGGTTAACACTGCAGTGTGGTGTTCTGAAAAGAGCAGTGGATCGGCTATGAGGGGCCCTAGGACTGGCTTGTCACTAATTTGCTGTGGAACTTTGGCCCAACTGCTGCACCTCTCTAGGGTTTCAAGACACCCATCTGTAAAATAAGGTGACCAAGTCAAATGACTTTTATGGGCCTTTGAAAACCCAATCCTTTTATTTCTAGAGAAAAAAAACTTAACCTCTTAGAATCTCTTCCTGTACAGTGATTGATTGATCTAGGGAAGAAGTTGAGTGTGATCCTTACAGACTGAGACCTGGTGAAGACTTTAATCCAGAAAAGCCAAGGTCACCCACTGAATCCATTCTGAGTCACGTTCCGTTTTCTTGACCTTTTTTTGTCTTGATACATTGGACTTTGATGACTCTAAAGGAGAGAAGGAGACTGTGGACTCCATGCAACTCTGCCTCACTCATATCCAGCTTATACACAAGTCAAGACATGACCCTCATCATGTCACTGGTCCACTTTAAAAAGGAAGCATGAACAGCAACAACAGAAGTTGCAAAGAAGCAAATTTAGACTTTCTGAAAGAAAAAAAACTTTCCAACAATCAGAGCTTTTTAGAAGGATGAGGAAGGCATAGCAACATCCGGATGACCCCTTGTTGGGTATGTGGGAAAAAGCCGATTTTGTTTTTCCTCCAGTTATAGGTTGGACCAGATGGTCACTCTTTTAATGAATTCTGTAATTCATTAAAAACATTTTTTAAAATCATGGAGTATTGTTGGAGTTTGAAAGATCATCAGAATTTGATTACTGAATCTAGTCATAAGGTTCTAAGAATACATTATTTTCTATTTACCCATAAATTATAACTTCTCAAATATGAAAAAAATAGATGGAAGACAGTCTGAGAGAGTTAGGTATTAGCATCTGGGAGTCAGAGTAGAGGAGAAGGAAGTAGTTAAAAGGCCACTGAGAGTCAGTGGGATCTGAGATAAGTCTTGAAGGAATCAGGGGAAAGTAAGAGGCATAGATGAAGGAGGAGAACATTTTAGGTGTGGTGGAATAGTCTGTCTGATAAACTAAAAAGAGGCCAATATAGTTGTGTAAGAAGACTGGAAAAGTTCAGATTATGAGAAAAACTTTAAATGTCAAATGATGGAGTTGATTTTTAATTTAATAGGGATTTAACAGAGAATCCCTGGAGCTCAGGAAGCAGGGGTATGACATGGTCAGTCTCTTGCTTTACTTCAGAGGTGTTCAAGTAGAAGTCAGGTGACTTCTCATCATACAACATGACCTGTTACAATATGAATTATTTTTTTGGTATTAATTGGATTAGCGGTCCCTTCTAGCGCTAAAATTCTGTGAATTTGTGATAACATAATATCTGTGAAAGACAGAAATTCAAATTTTGACCCCCGAGATCATTCTTCAGAATCTGAATTTAGTTAAATAATTTTGAACTTGCGTAATATTCTTGGTTGTGGGTGCTAATTTCTATCTTAATTCTTTTTCATTTTCTCATAAGTAGCATACACAACATTTATGTCGATACAATTACTCAATTGTCATTTTTAAAACAAAAACATTTCATTGTTTCTATCATCATCATGAGATATGTGAAACAATCAGTTCCAATGGCAAGATATTGCTGCCAGCAATAACCCATTCACAGAGCGATCTAATTTGGGAAAATTATCCAAATACAATTCCTTTATTATGAAAAGCATTTTTCTTTTGGGGAAAAAAGAATAATGAATGGCAGCTAATTTGTTATACATAACGTTTTTGTTTTTTTACATTGCTGTGAAAGTAAACAAGCATATTTAGGAAAGAAATACTATGTTTAGAAATATTTATTCCATAATAGATAATTAGAGAAGCAATTAGAGTGACAAAAAGTTGTAGTTGTCTACTTGTGCAAAATTTTTGCTTCAGGCATTTTATCCTCTCTCTTATCCAAGCCAAATAATTCTAAATAAATAAAATTTTCAGTAGGGGGCAGCATAACCATGCGTTATCTTTAAGATATTTCATATGTGAACAAATTTCATTTTGGATGATAGAATTTGGGGAATGCAAGAAACTTTTAGGGATAAGCAGATCATCTCCCTGATTTTACAGATGAGAAAAATAAGTCCCAGAGATCTTAATGATTTGCCCGGTGTCACACAGCTGGTTCATAGAGCAAAGAGGAAAACTTTCGGTCTCTATTTCCACTTGAGGACATAATAGTGCAAATGTAGGAGAGCTGTGCTATTGCAGGTCTTTTTTAATTTCTTTGTAAAGCAATCATATACTTAGTAGCTTGAAAAATGTTAAAAATTGCAAAGTGAAAATACTGAAGTCTTTTCTACATCATCAGCAATCCTCCCTTCTTCCACGAACTCAGACACTCAAGGGCCACCTCTGAAATCCAGGTCCACATCAATAAGTCATATGACTTTAAGGTAATGCTGCTTTACTCTGGTAACTTAATGATAAAATATCCATGTAAATAATAACACTGTCAATACAAAATACTCTGAAAGACTTAAGAACTCTGATCAGTATAAGGACCAACCCTGATTCCAAAAGACCCACAGGGTGGTAAGGAATTGGTTATGCCTCAACATTAAGTATTTGTTACAAGAATTTTGTGTTTCAGGGGCTGCCAGGTAGCACAGCGAGTAAGAGCACCGGCTCCAGTGTTGGGATGACCTGGGGATCAAATCCGGGCTCAGACACTTAGCACCCACCCAGAAACACCTGGCCGTGTAACCTTGAGCAAGTTACTTAACCCTGATTGCTTAAAAAAAAAAAAGAATTTTGTGTTTCTCCATTTTGTCCATGGGGAAGGTAGGAGGGAGAGAAAAATATTTTTTATTAACTGAGGAAAATAAATTCATTTTAACATGTATTTTTGTGAAATAGAACTTAGCTTATTTCATTTATCTATCCCAGCTTCCCCATTCTCCACTTGTCCTTCATGTCTTCCCAATGATACCAGTAAGTCATTATTTCATTTAATAAAACATATGGTTAGTTTTTAAAACAAAAGTTATCATGTTTTGCTTGGTACATCTATCTGTAAGATTTAATAGTCGTTATACAATGAAAAGGAAAGCAAATAGGTGAAGAAAAACATCAAAATATCAATTTTAATTGAAATAGATTTACATGTTATGTTCTGTAAGCTTTTAAATCTGTGCTTAAAGGAGTCCTGTCTTGCTTTTTTGCTTAAACAGGTAATTTGCATGGATGACGGTGTGCATGTGAAATCCAGGGTTTAAGCAGACCAGAGTTCAGACAGCTCCAACCTCATTTAAGCTCAAACTTGACTTCCCAGCAGCACAAACATGCCCTGCCTTCATCTCCTTGAATTACTTCAATATTATAGTTCTACTACTTATATTATATGCTACTCCATTTTGTCCCCATCTCTCCGTCTGCTTCCTGTGGCTTGGAGTCTCCCTTCTGAACCCAGCACTTTTGCAGATTTCTCTTTCTTTCTGTCCCTGCGGCTTGTTTTGAGGTCTGGCCTGGAGGACCTTCCTGGCAGGGGCAAGTAGGGAGAAAGGAAATATAGATTTCCTCACTGACTTCCATTAGCTCTCATTTACTCCTTGACTGATGGATTAGATTAGAAATTCCTCTCCCTCCCCTCCCCCCCCACGCCAGGAACTAAATTTATATATTTCAAATTACAAAAATATCCATATGCCATTTAAATATATAAATCACAAGATGAGTGATCCTAATTGAAATATGCTTGATAAACAACTGATAAATATAACCTAGGAAATTTTAGATATAGTAGTCATATTTATATTTAGTAACTTTTATCCTAGAGCATCATATCATTAAAGATATTATATATAAACAGTTGGTATTTTGGACTTATCTGCCTATCATTTGGCAAATGTTTTTGCATTCACAAATATAAAAAGGAAATGTGTGGGTATTTTTATTTTCCCTTTTGTTCTCAATTCTTATTGGCTACTATAATATTAAATTCATTTTGTTTCTTTCTTTTTTTCCGTTGTAATTCAGGAATCATCTATATGCTTACTCTGCCCTTAAAATTTCCTTGTTCTTATCAAACATATATTGGTATATGTTATATGTATGTATATAAATTGGTAGTTTATAAATGTACATATCATCTTTCCCCTTATCACTACAGAAATGTGCCCCTTGAGGGCAAGGATGGCTTGGTATTTGTCCTTTTATCACCTGTGCTTAGCATAGTGCCTGATACACTAATAAATGTGTTCATCTTGCTTGATTGCAAGGGCCTTGCTTTATGCTGGGAATTCAAAGACAAAGAAATTAAAATTTAAAAAAAAAACACCCTGTTCCCAGGTAGCCCATGTTCCTCCAGCTCCTTCTATCCTATTCCTTCCTCTGCCAGTTTTCACTGCCTTTATCATTTTTGACTGCTGACAGCAGAAAAAACGAGTGATTTCCTACCCATTGTCCGAATCCCAGAAGTACTAAAAAGATTCCCTTGCTTGCTCTAAAATCAGGCTTGACCGTAGAAGGTAAAGTTGTCAGGTCCTGTCTATGTAGTGTGATTTGGTGGTAGGAGTGTTAGGCAAGAAATTCTACCATGACAGCGTCCTTAGCTTGAATTTAGAAGGTTTAGGCCATTACCAGTGAGCAGCTTAGGGAAAACTCAGAACTATGCAGTCAGCTTCCAGAAGGCCATTGTGGGAAATGAGACAGACATAAGGCAAATCCTAGGGTGATGAGGATAGGGCAGAGGACTACCAATAAGGAGCAGAACATCGACTTAGGAGGTAGGAGCAGACAAAGACAAATTTCACCTACCATTAAATGTTGCCTGGGGATGACTGCCCATTAAACATGTTCTCTAAATCAGCATCTAGAGTTCCTTGCAATGTGAGAAAGTGTTAATGTTAATGAACTTCCCCTCTTCACCAGTCATTCAAGGGCACCATCTTAAAGGAGATCATTTCAAGGTCACAGAGCTCTCCCCCCTCCCACTCCTCAGTGCTAATTCTAAATCTACAGATCAAGGTCAAAGCTGTGGCACTGAAAGTAAAGTGTAATCTGGGACAAGACAAACATCCTATTCCTGATGGAGCTGTAATTAGAGTAGTTAATTTAGGTTTGTGAAGTACTTCACATATCTTATTAGAGCCTCAACCATCTGTAAGATATCCTTTTCTTTTTCTTTTTTTCCTCTTTTTTGGAAACAATCAGGGTTAAATTAATTCCCCAGAGTCCCACAACTGCTAAGTGTCTCAGGCTGGATTTGAATTCAGGTCTCCTGACTCCAGGGACAGTGCTCTATGCACTTCGTCACCTACAAGTCCCTAGATGCTGTCGTTTAACAGATGAGTAAAGTGAGGCTCACAGTGACTCAGCCAGTATCACAGGTAGCATCTGAGGCAGGTTTCAAACTCAGGACTCTCCTGACTCTTAAATCCTACACCCTAATGACAGACTTTGGACTCTAGAGTTAATCCTCTTTCCACCCTTCTATGATGCCTCCTGACTCTCTCCCCTGAGATTCCCACTTCTACCCTGACCCCTCACACACTGTTCACTCTACCTCCCCTCGCCCCCAAATAAATAAAGAAAGATGGAAGGTAAAGAACCTCCGTGGTATTCTGTGGCCTAATTACTCTAGGTAATGCTGTGAGAGTTCTTCTCACTAACTGAGGGGGAACAATCTTTCCAGTGCAGCAGCTTTGCCCATGGGTATAGACTTGGCTATGTATGCCTTTTTTGTTAAATAATTATCTCAAATCCCTTTCTGTGGAAATAGAAGTTAAACCAAAAACCCAGCCAGAATCTCTATAACATGGTGAGTGGAGAGAATTTTGGAGCCAGAGGTCCTTATTCAAGTACAGACTCTGTTACTTAGTACCTGGGTGACTTTGGGTAGGGGAAGTTTTCGAAGTGAATGTTCTCTAAAGTATCTTCTGAATCCCTAAGACTGAGAATCATTGCATCAGGTGGTAGATTTCCACCCAAGTCAAAACACAAAACCAAAACCTTCCTAGCATTTAGAGTTGTCAGAAACTGAAAGCTGAATGAATCAATCAAACAATAGTCATCTATTAATCAATTACCATGTTACTAGTCACTGAACAAAGGGGTTGGTAATGCTGGCCTCAGGGAGCTTATGGTCTAATGGGGGGGAAAGCATGTAAATGTCAGTATTATTATAGACAAGGAAGTAGTTAGCTGTAACATAATATACTAGATTAGTGGGCTTGCACCAGGAGATCTGAGTTTGAATCTTAACTCAGCAACTTCTAGCTGTGTGGCTCTGGACAACTGTACCTCTCTGAGTCACAGCAGCCTCACCATGGAATAATTGGGGTACTAATAGCTTTAGCACCTACTTCACCACTGAAGTTCCTCACAATTCCCTATTCTCATGATCATATAGTTTTTCTCCTGAGAATTATGATTAATTAGTATTAGTTTCAAACCTAAAAGACAAGGCCTCCTACAATATATAAAACAACAAAACTCTAAATATTAAAGTTGGCACTAAGCAAGGAATTGGAAATGGAACTTAGAATTTCTTTCAAGAACTGAATATTTTTTACTTTAAGTAACAAGGAAAGATTTCTTGTGAGTGAGAGTTATTAGTTAAGGGAATAGACCACCCAGGGAGCCAATGACTCACTCCTGGTCAATGGTATTGGAATATCTTTTACTGAACCAACTCTGCCAGGAAAGAAGGCACACATGCATGACATGAAAAGTTTATGGAACCCAGAGGTGACTTCCGTTATGGCTGGATATGGTAGTGAGACCTGGAGACATGGCTGTCTGAAAAGCAGCTTATGGAAAGCTTACCTTGCTCAGCAGCCTCTAAATAGGGTACCCTTCTAGATTTTGTTGCTGTTAAATTGTGGTCAATTCTTTGTTACCCCATGGACTGTATCATGTCAGTACCACAGTACATGGGGTTTTCTTGGCAAAGATACTAGAGTGGTTTGATGTTTTTTTTTCCTCTAATGGATTAAGGTAAACAGAAGTTAAATGACTTGCTAGTAAAGGTATGAGGTCAAATTTGAACTCAGGTCTTCCTGGCTCCAGGCCCAGTGCTCTTTCCACAGAGCTACCTAGCTGCCTTTAGACTTTAAGGAAAAAAAATAGGAAATACAACCCTCTGAGATGGAAACTAATAAGATATGATGATACTTGTAAGTAACAAGGGCAAATGTAAAGCTTAAGTTCCTCATGGTGTCAAGGAAAGCTGAGTCAATGGATAAAGATTTGTCATGGGCTATCTAATACTGTATGAGGGGGAAAAAGAAATATTTTTGTTATCAGTAAAGCAAAATATATATTGGAACAGAACTAGCTTCTCAGCCTCTACTGAATAAAAATAGAGGACCATAAGGCCACATAAGTGCCTTTGCACCAATTCCATATTTGCCAATATTCTGAATATTCCTTGCTTCCTCTGGCTTCCAGGTACTTTTTATGCAGAAAAGTCTGGTCTGATGGATAGCTGACATGATTCAAATATTCTCGTCACTATAAGGGTGTGTGTGTGTGTGTGTGTGTGTGTGTATAATCACTCATTGTAAATTAATAAACTGGCATTTGAATTTGCTTTCCCAGGGGCTGAGCACACCTAGGTAACTTGATAAATCTGCTTTTTATGAACTTGCCATGCTGAGGACCATATTCTGGATCTTGGATGAACCCATAAAGATCATGAACATTGCAAGTTATCTCTCCTTCCTGCTGGCTCCTTCTTATTCTTTCCCTCTTTCTTTCTCACTTTCTCTCCAACTAGCATCTCATCTTATCTGCAACACTCTCTATAACTTCAGCACTGCCACCATCTGACCTTGCTAACCTGATATAAAGGGGAGTAGCTCAATTATTTGCAAATCTGGACTTCTTTGATCAATGTAATAGATTATCATTTTCTCATTTTCACAAGCTATTTATATTGAATATCCAAAACAAAAATTCAAGAATTGGTTTTCTATTACTGACACATATTAACTCTGACCCTTGGCAAGTAACTTAATTTCTCATTGCTCTAGGCAAATTTCTAATACTCTAAGTCAGAAATATGCCAATCTGCTTTGGTAAGTGGGTTTTCCTCATCTGGGCCTTCCCTATACCAATGAAATCACAGATCTAGTTCATATTCCTAAAAACACTAGAAAGATGGTCACATCATACATTTGCAATATTGTTAGCAGAGTACATCATGTGTTCTAATTTGAGGAAGAAGGCTTCCTCACAGTATTAATATAACCACCATTTTGGATTGAGGATTTTTGTTACTAGGAGTTATTTGACTCCCAATTGAATTGAAAAATTATTTTCTCAGTTCTCTTAATGAGAACATTTGGAAAGATTTCCACAGCTTGTTGATGGTAAATGGGATCTAGGAAAGGTAAGCTTTGGTGGGGATATGAGGTCTTCAGAGTGGAGTGAAATCTTAGCCCAAAGCATCAGGGATCCCTGGTAAACTGCACATAGGTTAGACTTGAAAATGAGGCAAGAGGGGGACAAGGAAGGTTTAGAAGCTATGTTCCAAACACAAACTGTACACATTATAAATTTCTCCAGGGATGTCCTGACCAAAAAGAAAACAAGATAAAGAACCAAAGGACCGCAGGAACACATGATAAAATATGGATGGGGATTTCATCTTCAACCAGGTGAGTGTGAAGGGAAAGGAAGACATCATGTTAGTACAGTTCCAGATGTAGAGAGGGAAATGATGAGTTTTTCCTGTAGATTAAAAAAATCAAGGAAATGGATGAAGATGGTTTTGTGATACTTTATATAAAAGAACAACCCTTGGGCATTATGGCAATTCAATTTAACAAGCATTTATTGAGGGCATCCCATACACTGTACTAAGCACTGAGAATGAAGAGACAAAAAAATGAAATAGGCTCTATCCTCCCAGAGCTTAGACAACTTCTTGGGGTTGGGAGGATTTAATTACTAAGTCACTATGATTGTATTTAGGGAGCCCAAATAACTAAGGGAATCCAGAGAAAGATGCAGCACCTAAGATGAGCCTTGAAGGAAAAGAAAGATTCCAGGAGGGATACAGGAGGAGAGAGAGCATTCCAGGGAAGCAGGACAGTCTGAGCAAAGAAGGCACCAAAGCGGGAGATGGAATTCTAACTTCAGGGAACAGAAAATAGACCTGTCCAATTGGAGCTGAGAGTATATGAAGGGGGATAATATGAAGTAAGCCTAGAAAAGGTAGGCTAGAGCCAGACAAGGGCTTTCAATGCCAAGTTGAGGAGTTTGTTAGCAACTATCACAGCTACAATGACCCAGGACTACCCTCAAGGGATGAAAGGAAGCCCTGGTTAGAAAACCAGATATACACTCCGATTTATTCAGAAGAATAGCATCAAAAGCCAATCCACAAAAGTATCCCTTTTTGTGGCCTCTGGCATTCTAGCCGAAAATCATGGCCATGTTAAACAGCAGTTTTCCCTTCCGTTGGCTATATCATAGCATTAAGTCATTTGAAACTAAAGTATGTCTAGTCCTAAACTCCAGGATGCTCCCAGCAAGCTACTTGGTAAAGTAACTTAAATGGAGAAAAAATATGTATGGCTTACATGTGTTCACAGAGCTGGGTAAAGCCATTTTCAATTTCATGTCTGACTCATCACCAACTTGGCTGCCTTATGGTGATGAATTTTTCAGGCCCAGGATGATCTCAAAGACCATCTAGTAAATTGCAAGAGGGGGAATGCAGCCTGCAGGAACTGGAAGAAATACCCATGTGAAAAAAATTAAGTGATCCTAGAAGCACTGAAATATTTTGATTCATATGCTATATTGTTTTTAGAGTATAGTAAATACTCATTAATTCAAAACATATGCTAATTTATATAGGTACTAGTCTATAGGTTAATTACCTTTGTACTTCTATGAAGAGTGATACACCCAAGATTTCCTGGCATGAGCATAAGCTCCTCGAGAAATCAAAAGAAATCAGTAGCTTCTGTTTGTAAAAAAATTGTTTCCAATATCATAGGGACAGAGACGGGACAAATAGGGATTTCCCTCAGTTGGTTGATACCAAGTCATTGATATTCTCCAAGGCCCTGGAATCTTCCATATCCTAAATTCTGAGCACCCAGTGATTGGAAACAGAGGGATAACTAGCAATTTTTGTGCCTGGGGCAGCACAAACCCCACCCAGGTGAAATGGACGTAAATGTGCCCACAAGTGGACTTTTTAAGCTATGATGTTAGGTCTGTGGATGGAGACTCTGAGGCTCCAAGAGGCAGGGCATGCTAGAGGAGGAATGATGAAGTGCCAAAGTCTTTTGTTCTTATGTTCCTAAAGCGCCACCAGTGCTTTCAGAACCCTCTAAATATGGTGTTCTGGTGCAAAGCTCTATTTACCCCACTCTAATTACAACTTTGTTTAGGATGTGGAATTTTACTACTCCTTCCACAAATGTGTCTGGAAAGCTAATAGGTCACAGACTGGGCACATAAGGCCCAGATAGTAAGAGCTGCTTTTATGAGAGCAATCTGAACAAAGCCATGAGTCAGAACGATTCGGCTCATTCTTTGTTGAATTTTCCATTTCTATGAGGTAGCACTGTCCCTATGCTTGGCAACATTCTGAGCCCAGTAAAAGAAGCCATGAGGTCCTCTGGGCCTAGAGGCAAGATGGATCACATAGTAATGGTATGATCTATCCTACCATAAGGTAACATAGTATAATATAAAGCTCATGGCTCTGGAGTCATAGGATCAGAGTTTAAATCCCACATCTGATATTTACTACTGTGCAAACTTTGAAATCACTTAATCTCATTGGGTCTCAGATTCCTCATCTGTAAAATGAAGGGTTAGAGATAATCTTTAAAGCCCCCTTCTAGCTCTGGATCTCTGATACCATAATCTCAGTAAGAAAACCTTAGAATGATAAGCTTAACAAAGGCCAGAAGGATGAGTCAGGAAGAAGGGGAAGGAAGAACTTTCTGGAATCTGTAGTGAATATAAGAGAATTTTCTGAGCAAGGCTCATAAAGAATGATGGATACTTCCTACCTTTTTCTGGGAACATGCTAGGAGGGAGGCAGAATAAAACAGAATCAAGAAATAACAATAACAATGAAGGTTTCCATTTATGTAGCAAAGTGTTGTTAAAATCATGATCTCACTTGATTTTCCTAACAGCCTTGTGAGGTAGGTGCTATTATTGTCTTCATTTTACAGATGAGAAAACCAGGAATCAGAAAGTCCAGGTTCAGTCAGCTGGTAAATGTCAGAGAACCCGGGAGGTCCAGGAAGAGAGGGAAGTGGAGCTCCCAGTTAACAAGCTAAGGGATCAGGTCCAGAGGTAGAGACTGGCAATTTCAGGCCAAGTTTGAGCACTGAGTAGGCAGGCAGACCTAACAGATTCCTGAAACCTTGGCTGTCAGGGACAATTCTAACTGGCCAAGCCTTTCCTGAACCTCATACATTTTCACTCCCTCTGATCTTAAAGAGACTAATCCCAGCTGACCTGATAACCAAGCCAACATCTGACATAGACAAGCCTTTGAGGATTGGAAGAACAAAGTTTATGCCATGGAAACCTCACACCCTATACTAGTCGTGTCTCTGATTTGTCAAAGCCTGCTTCTGACTCCCTGGAACCACAGAAACCCATCCCTGCTGTATCTATTCCCTGAAACCTAGCTGTGGGGAATTTGGTTTCTCCAAATCTGCTTGTTTCTTCAAGTCCCCTAGGACAATTTTCTTTCCCCTCTGAATCGCTGATCTAAACTACCCATGTCCCCTGAACTGTTGAAATCAGCTTCTGTCTTTCCTAAGAAACACAATGCTATCTCCATCTCAGGTTCTCAGGGCCAGTGGAACTCTATTCTTGGGGGTCTCACTAATTGTAAAGGAATAGGAATCAAGTAACCCTCAAACTCTGTAAACTTCCCTTGCCAAAAGCCTCATATCCAGTTTCAGTCTGTCCCTAATCTACCCTGCCACCCTTATCTCAACTGCCAGTGTGGTTCCAGGTAGGGAGCCAACCTCAACCTTTCTGCTTAGCCTGACAAAAAAGGTTGCTATCTATGACTTCCCAGAATGAAGTATCCCAGACGTCCCTTAAAAGAAGGATCTCAAATACAGGCTGACAGTTCTCAAATAATGCTCACACATTCACTTAACATTTTTTTTTCCTGATGATAACTTGGCTAGTTCCCTAAGAGTGAAGTGCTTCTCTGACTCCAGTAATGGAGTAATTTTCCATGATGCTTGAGTACAAAATTATTTACTTTTTTGGATACTCCAAGAGTGCGTTTCACTTGTTACCTAAAGTCTGAAAGGGTTGTTTTAGTTACTCTCCTTCAGCCGCTACTCGATATAATATACATTCTTAAACACCAGGAAAGACAGCATAA
Source organism: Petaurus breviceps papuanus (assembly GCF_028583685.1). NCBI lineage: Eukaryota > Metazoa > Chordata > Mammalia > Diprotodontia > Petauridae > Petaurus > Petaurus breviceps. Next base: position 17,682,327 of record NW_027186457.1, on the reverse strand, counting down.
TCCAGTCCAGAGAAAAGGAAGAAAAACCCCAAAGCACATCCTTCCTAAATTTAACTGGAAAGTGAGGTATGAATTCTATTTAAATAAAAGGCCAAAGATTTCCCTTTTACAGACTAGGTAGAAAAAGAGCACTGAATATATCCAACAGTAAGCCCCTGAATGCTTACAATTTACACTTTACAAGTCCAGGTTGTCTATTAAACTCACTGGACTACACCTCTTCTCCTGTGATGGCTTTGCTGACTGCTCAAAGGGATCAGAATTGACTACCCAATAGTTTATTTAAGTTCTGGAGCCTGTGCTTGCCTGAGAACATGGTAAATATGCCAAGGCCTAGAACATTATAGATTTAAAAATGTAGAAAGGTTCCAAAACCATTATTTTGCAAATGGTGGAACCAAGACTAAGAGAGATTAAATGATTTGTCCGAGGTAGTATGGTGGTGCAGTGAATAGAGTGCTGGATCTGGGGTCAGGAAGACCCGATTTCAAATTTGGACTCAGATTTTTACTAGCTGTATGACCCTGGACAAGTCCCTTAACTCTGTCTCAGTTTCTTCATCTGTAAAATGACCTGGAGAAGGAAATGGCAAACCATTCCAGTATCTTTGCCAAAGACAGCCCCAAATGGGGTCACAAAGAGTCAGATATGGCTGAAAACAACCCAGAAAAAACAATGGAGGTACTAAGAGGTAGAGCCAGGTTTTGAATCGAGATCTTTTAACTCCCAATGTATAACTCTGACCTTGGAATGTACTATCTACTCTCCAAAGATGGAAATAATTTTCGAACTATACTAAAAATAAGAATCTCTAAAGAAATTAATGGGGGAGGGGACACCAAAAGCTGGTAAAAATAAATGAATAAAAAAAGCATTTATTAAGAGCTTTGACTTTCCAGATGCCAGTTCCTGGGTGCTAAGACACCCAGGTGATGCTTGGTCTGAAAGACCAACTTGGATGTTGTGAAAGAAAAGTAATAACTCATCTCTAAATTTTGCTTTAAGATTAACAAAGCACTTTTTTTCTCATAACAGTTCTGTGAGACTGGTAGCATGTTTTGTCTTTTTCCTCAGATCTATAACACCAATCCTCTCACTACATGAAACCACTGTTCTTGTACTCTTTTCCAAACTAGAACTTTCTACCTTTAAAGTTTGCTGCAAGAAACTTCAGATTGGTCATTAGAGCCCTCACAGCCAGCTTGGGAGAGCCTGAAATCTACCCTGGTAAAGTCAACCCTGACTGAGATTACTTTTAAACCACGATAAAAGGAACTATTCTGGACTCAGAGTAAGTACTTAATCACATGACCAAAATCAGTGTAATATCACTTCTGGAACTAGCCCCTCAATCCCACAACTTGAAATAGGCACAATCGTAGGGAAGGATGTACCTACCTCAGGTTCAAGGTACTCAAGGACTCCGTATTCCTAAAACTATAGCTTATGAGCCCCCACCAGCATATTTATCTTTTAAAAGACAGTCAGAAGACAAAATTAGCTCAAAGCAAAAACATTTACGAAAATGTCATAGGAAGGCCAGTAGCAACAAAACATCTCTCCTGGAGAGAAAGCCTTGAGTGATGGGTGCTCTTTGGGCATTCTCACTCTCTGCCTGACACTCCTGAAGTTGGGATACTGTCTTTGACAATCCATGAAGAGACACAGAGAAATACACTGTTCATATTCCTAGAACAGCAGACTTCAATATGTGACAGTGAACTCACCAAGTAGGCATACACAAGTTTTACTATAAGAATTGGAAGCAGAGGAATCATTCCTGGCCAGAAGTGGGGACTAAGTATGGTGGACTGATTTCTCCTTCTACTGTTAAGCTGACAGGGAGGACAAGTGTGTTTGGATGATCAGGGTGTTTCCCTTTGGGTCTTTGGATTTACCTTTTAAAATTAGATATAGAAGATTTGGTAAGGGAAATTAAAGAATTCAAATTCTAACAGTGTGTGAGGCTTGCTTGAGTTATGTTAAGTTTCACACATTAACATGAACTGTTTAAAAAATAATTTCCATAAATGTATGTTAGCAAGAACAAAGCTTTTCTATAAATTTGGACTACCATGTCCCACAAACACACAAAACATCAGTGGGAAGTGTAGACACAGAGAGAGTTAATAAATGGTGATGAACACATGAGTTAGTATCGGAGACATACGCAAGGAGAGGGAACCCATGCTCCCATTGCTGCCAGGCTTCAGGGCTGTTGAGGCTGGCTCCTGCTGCCTTTAGTCTCACAGGCTCTGCCAGCCGTGGCTCCATAGTGTGCCAGTGGATGCTGATGTGAAGCAGTTAGCTCAGGGCTTGGCTATAATCCCCATCACTTCCAGCCTCAGGCATATGCTGGCATATGCTCTCAGGGAGCACGAGAACTTCTACCTTAGGACCAGGCTCTGGGACCTGCCATTCCCTGAGCAGGATCCCAGCTGAGGGCCCTGGCTCTTGGCTCCTTGGCTCTGAAGCTGGATTCTGGTGCACTGGATGCTGCCATGTGCTTCAGATTCAAGATGACATGGGAGGTGGGAGCTATTGCTGCACTACTCTCCACAAGGCAGAATCAAGTCCTTCTGAGGTGGGTTCCTTCTCAGTGCCTTTCTTCGTCTGACTCAGAGGGGGACAAGACTGCTTTTTAAAGCCCAAACTGCCTATATTATAGAGGAAGCTGGTGGTACAGTGGATAGAACCCTGGGCTTGGATTCAGAAAGACCTGAGATCAAATCCAGCCTCAGATATTTCCTAGCAGTGTGATCACGGGCGAGTCACTTAACTTCTGTCTACCTCACTTTTCTCAATTGTAAAACAGGGATTATAATAGCTTCAAAGGATTGTTGTGAGCATCAAATGAGATACTTGAAAAAAGCACTAACCACAAAGAGTAGGCACTAAATAAGTGCCCCTTTTCTTCCTCTAACCAGACTGTGGTTCACATGCAGCCAGTCCCCTTCGTCCAATGGTCATAGCCTTCCATATAATCATCCTGTTTGTATTGGTATCACTTTATTCAGATAACTCCCTTATACCTTGTCATGGAATACTTAGTAAACATTCTAAACCTCTTCCTTATACCTCCTTTTCATTAGAACATTGGACTTCAGTTGAACCATAAGAGTTACATGAAGATTACTCTTGGTTGTAGCCTGTATCATGAGGGCATTATGTACAAGAAGTGAAACTTGAATTCAGGTCTTTCTGACTCCAGGGTTGGCTCTCCAGACACTCTACATCTTGCCTCTTAATACTTTCTGTGTCTTCCAATTGCTGCTTCAGGTTGTCAAGCATTGCTTCTTGTTCTGTTTCATTTTTTGCCACATGAGAATAGATGACCTCTGAAATTTCTTCCAGGTCTAGATCTCTGATCCCATAACTGTTTACAAATGTCATACACAGGACCCTGCTCTTCTAACTCTTTTTTTTGTTTTTGTTTTTAAAGCAATTGGGGTTAAGTAACTTGCTCAAGGTTACACGGCCAGTTATTTCTGGGTGTGGTGCTAAGTATCAGAGCCCAGATTCGATCCCAGGTCATCCCGACTCTGGGGCCAATGCTCTTCCTCACTGCGCCACCTGGCCACCCCTAAGCAATTGGGGTTAAGTAACTTGCTCAAGGTTACACGGCCAGGTGTTTCTGGATGGGTGCTAAGTGTCTGAGCCCAGACTAGATCCTAGGTCATCCCGACTACTTGCTGTGCTACCTGTCTGCCCCGATCTTCTAACTCTTGGGATTTGCAAGTATCATTAACTTATCATTTGTTTAGGGTACCATAAGATTTTATACCTAAATTCCCATTAACTAGCCCCCTAAATTGCCACTTGATGGCAGTCAATCAGCTACTATCTTAATTAAACTCTTTGGGAGAGGACAAAATATAATTGCTACATTAAAATAGTTATTTACAACACTCAAAAACCTTCAATGGCTTCCCATTGTTCATTGGATGAAGTATAAGCTCCTTATCCTTATTTCCAAGGCCATCTATGGTCTGGCTCCAATTTCTTTCCAGTCTTGTCCCACACCAATATCATTTTTGTGCTTGACATTCAAAACAAAGTGAACTATTATCCAATCCCCTTTTTTAAATCACTCTACCCTCTCCCATCTGCATTTTTACCACCTCATGTAATTGATCTCTGTCCCTCCACTTTTATAATTGCCTATTGATATCTTTCCCACTCAGCTCCTAGGGATTCAAGTATCATGTCTATGCCCATAATTCTCAGATTTATTTTTTTCCAACCCTAACATCTCACCTAACCTCCACCCTTACATCTCCAATACCTTCTATTAGACATCTTGAACTGAATGTCTTGTAGACATCTTAAAGTCAACATATCCCAAACTGGATTCATCTTTTTCTCTCCCCAAACTACCCTTTCCTAACTTCCCTGTTACTGTGGAGTACACCGCTATCCTCCCATTCACTGGGTCCTCACCTTAGGTGTCCCTCCTGACTCCTTACTGTCATTCATACCCCATATCCACTTTCAGTTGCTATTTCCACTTTCTCAACTTCTTTTATGCCCCTTCATTCCTCTGGCACTCTCACCATCCTTGTGTAGACCTCATCTCATGCCTGGACTATTTCAGGTTGGTCTTCCTTCCTCAAGTCTCTCCCCATTCCACTCCATCCTCCACTTAGCTATTAAACTCTGACCATTTCCTCCTCTCTCCCCACTCAACAAACTCCAGGATCAAATATAAGATCCTCTGTTTGGCATTTAGAGCTCTCTACAACCTGATCCCTTCCTTCTTTTCTAGTCTTCTTATACCTTAAACTCTATGTATTTGTTCTCTTGCTGTTTCTGTCACAAGACACTGCATTTCCCAACTCCAGGCATTTTCATTTACTGTTTCCCATGACTCAAACTCTCTTCCTCCTCATTTCCCTTCCTAGCCTCCCTGGCTGCCTTCAATTCCCAACTAAAATCCCACCTTCTAGAGGAAGTCTTTCCATATCCCCTTAAAGACAATGCATTCCTTCTGCTGATTAACTTTAATTTATTTCAACCATGTAGCTATAATTAGTATACCTCAATTTTATCCTATATATATAGTATTTATATATATAATTATATATATATAATTAGTATACCTCAAATTTATCCTATATATATATATATATATATTTTGTTTGTACCACCTACTCCATGAAGCCTTTTCTGATTAGTCTAGTTAAAAAAGAATTTCTTCTTCCAAATTCCCCTAAACCTTTTTTTTCTAAACCTCTAATTAGAGTTTTAGATGCTCTACATGCATCATTCTTATTTTTGTGTGTTTTCTGTCCTACTCCTCAGACTGTAAAATTCTTTTTGGACAGCATCCATACTATTTTATGTCTGTATCTCCTGTGCCAAAGTCAGTGCCTTCCCTGGAGTTAATAGACAGTGCTTCCTCAATTCTACCTCTCAGAAGTTTTATCTTGTATCTCTATTTATCTTGAATAACACATCCTTTGTAAACCCATCATTGGTCTACTCAGTTATTAATTCCCTTTCTTTCCTCATTGCCTCTTACTTTTAAAAATCTGGGTACAGGTATTCTCCTTTCACCTAAGAAAGATGTAAGGCCCTGGTGGAGAGGAAATGTTTGGTTCTTGTCTTTGTAACCCAATACCTAGTGTGATGCCGAGGCTCATAATAAGGTCTTGATAAGTATTTCTTAAATTATTATTTATTGTGTTGAAGAGATACACCTCTCTCTCTCTCTCTCTCTCTCTCTCTCTCTCTCTCTCTCTTTCCCTCTCTCTCCCTCTGTTTTAGAGTTCTTATAAGAGAGCTATGTACTAATTATTTCAATACTTCAAGAATCTATAATTTTGGCAGTCTGGGTGGTTTCTTCAGCAAAACAGATAACAACCCCTCTATAATTTAGTAGATGGTTATTTAAGAGTTTCCAAAGTTGAAAAATTCAGCATTCTGAAGCTATCCCAGAGTTGAGTGTCTCCTAATTTAGGTAGTTTGATCCTTCCACCCCAGCAAATCTGTCACCAGGACCATCATGTTATGGGTCCTTCCAATTTGTCTAGACCTATCAGAACTTTCATTCTACTGACACATATTTCGGGACATACAAATACCTTGTAACATTTCAAAAATGCCATAATAAGGTTTTGGAGTAGGACTATAGTACAGGAAGTTATAGCCTGAAATTTAAAAATCAACCTATTCACTATTTGACATTGTAGATGAATTAGAGTGGAACCTTGCTAAGGAATGAAATATGATAGGAGAATTATCCTGTACCCCAACATGGGGTTTGGCCATTGAGCTGAGCAGATGATAAGCCTATCATCTTCTGCCTTGTTTAGATCACAGCCAATATATTGTATTCATTTGTGAGTGCTACATTTTAGACTTTGACGTGCTGGGGATAATCCAGAGAGGATCCTTGGACGAGGAGATGGGATAGACCTCAAGTTCATAACCAATGATGATCAGTTAAAGGGCCATAGAGATGTAGGGTATAGAGAAAATTAGATTTGGTGAGAGATATGAAAACTGTTTTCAAGTAGTTGGAAGGCTGGCACTTGGAAGAGGGATTCTTGTTGCTTTGTTTGATTCAAAGAGCAGAGTTAGGGAAAAATGGGTAGCAATTAAAAAAGGGCAAATTTATTTTGTCATAAAGAAAAATTTCTTAATAACTAGAGCTGATGAAAAGTGAAATGAGTTATTCCAAAAGACAGTGGGTTCTCCCTTATTTGGAGGTTTCCAAAAAGAGGCTGCATGGCATATGTGAGTGATGGATACTTGGGTACAGGTATGTATTGGGTTGGGTGACCTCAGAGGTCCTTTTCACAATGAGATTGTGAGAAATGCTAAATCATATTATAAGGAATTAGTCTCACATCAACCCTTAGGGTAGTTTTATGTAATTTCATTGTATAACAACTAAAGGCCTCAATTTATGCATCTTAAACATTAAAAGGGAAGAATGAACACTGTCCAAGTTTTGAGCCATATAAACAAGTTATCTTCCCATGAATTTATAGATAATTCATATAGTTTGTTGACAGATATAACAAGCACACATTGATTCTAAACACTTAAAACACAATTCTCTTTATTCCTCCAGTGAAAATTGTGTAGAGATGAGTATTGAGTTTTTCTAATAACTTCCTCAAATGTTTCTATTTCCATGATATTCTTCCAGTCTACTCCTATCTTTTGACTTTACTTATCTCATGAAAACAAGGAAGTTATTGTATTGTGAGCAAACTACCTTGATCTCTCAGAGGGACATATACCAGTATAGTAGAAGGCCTCTTTTCAACACATCAGAATTCCATCAATAGCTTTCATGCCTATCTACTCCAAGGAAAATTTTACAAGGAGTCACTAATCCAGGCCACTGCCCTCAGAAATGTATTCAGGCATCATAGAGGATTTGATCTTTAATAATAAGCATTTAAGATTAAAATATGGACTTGAGAAGCTTGTAAAGAAAGAACAGCAAGGGCATATGGTCTACTCACAGTATCAAACCAGATGAGATCTCTTAAATCTTTCTACATATTTGCTAACTAATGAATGAATCCTAAAAGGCATAATTGACAATTCTGAACTGTGGGAATTTAAAAAAGACAAATGACTTGTTAAGAACTATATAAATGTGTACAATTATTTTGCATCTCATTTGTAGAATACTTATGTTCCTAAGAAATTCTCTGAAGAATCAATCTATATCAAATCCTTTTTGCCTATTGACGCTCGTTATAAAAATCAAAGCTACATTCCTCCAGAGAATATGGTCACCAAGATGTAATGAAAACCAAACTTTGAAATCCAGAGTGTTTTTAATCACATGCTCAAAGAAAGCATGCTGATTTTCTGATAAAGTAATAATATTCAATTTAAGAAGACTGAAACTAGAAAGCTTTAAAAATATTATTTGTCACAACTCAAGAGTGTAAAGGAAAACAACAGCTTAACTGAACAGACGAAATTGGGTTGAAAAGTTCTTAGCTTCCACCAAGCTCTGCTCCTGAGATACTGCTGTGTGGTAATACTTTCCAGTCCTTCCTGCAAGGTGCTGTTTTATTGTTTGTTTATTTTGGGGTTTTATTAAACACATAGGTAGAGCTGAACTAAAAAAAGAGAAGATATTGGAGAAAAAGCAGAGATAATTAAAAACAAAGTAGCATGATACATAAAGAAGGAAGCAAAATCACGATGAGACAAAGGTAAAGGGATTTTCTATACAATGAGCTATACATGTGCAGCTCATTATACTGAGAGGCTGATTTAGCATCTCTTGGGATCTCCTATCATGGCCCCCAGTTATCTACTTCCTGGATCCTTATATTTAAGATATAATAATTTATCTCCATCAGCAAGTCATGTTCCCCATTTCCTTTGAACTTCCTTCAGTTAAGTTAGAATGAAATAATTTACATCATAGCAATTTAAAGGACAATTACATATGACAGTCAGTAAGGGAAACAACACAGGGAAAAATTTTTTTTCTAATTTGCCATTTACCAAAATTATCACTTCCTGAGATTCTAGGACCTGAAGGTCTCAAGTCCACTTATCCCTCTTTCTTATGATGTTTTTAATGGCATGTTGTAAGATATAAAATATTAAAGTGGTATAACAGAATTACCAATTGAATACTTACAGAAGTCCCAAGGCCTAGAGAAAGATGTTACTTCTTGCCCCACAAACACCGCCGTCTCAATGCCTTCTATCGTCATTTCTACTAGAAGCACTGAATTCACCAGAAGTTAGTCATGTCCCACCTCCTCTTCTCCCTGGCATTTTCTTCTCTTTCATTAACCCTCTCCAGAGGGTTCATTGCCAGTGCTTTGACACTTCCTCCAATGGGTAATCACATATTACCCATTGGCTGGTGAGGTTTCTATATAGTGAAATCCAGCATAATCTTTTAGGGAATGTAGTTAAGTGGTATAGTGGGTAAATTGGGAGAGGCCTGTAGCAGCAAGCACCCCAAGCATCCTCAGGGTTTGCTGCCAACACAGGTTCTTGGATCTGCTTTGATAAAGGAAAGCAACTCAAAATGGGTTAACAAGCTTACTTTAATCAGTCAGACATATATCGTTTACCTTGTTCAAGGGAAAAGGTCAGCACCCCGAACTTCAAAGCATACAGGCAGAATTATCAAGACAGAAACAGATCTAGTAGACAGATTTCAAACTGTCCAACCATTACATCCATACCCAGTCAACATCTGTGTTTCAACATCTGGGTTTTTTCAAAGCCGGGGGGCTCAGGACAACGACTTCCCAGAATCCATATCAAATCACAGAACCCTTCTCAAAGTGAGCCCCAAAACAAAGCTACACATCAGGGCTTATATAGCCTTCTCCTGGCTCAGAGAATGTAACAACCTTATTGACTCACTGGCCAATCAAGAAGTATCTACTGAAAAACAAGCCTCCCACCCCAGGCTCCAGGTGCACTTTAGCCAATGGGCAGGGAAGATCTTCAAATTTACATTTCCATTACAAGGCCTTGAATCAGGAAAGCTCATCTACTTGTGTTCAAATCTGACCTCCGACACTTATTAAGTATGTGACCCTGGGTAAGTCACTTAACCCTGCTTGCCTAGGTTCCTCATCTCTAAAATAAACTGGAGAAAGAAATGGCAACCAATTCCAGTATCTGTGCCAAAATCCCAAATGTCATGAAAAGTTGGACATGACTGAAAAATGACGCAACAGTATTCCCAAAGGACATGATTTCTTTATTCTGGCCATTTGGAATTTGCTAGAAAACAGAACTGGGAAGCAAATGTTTCCATTCACAGATAAGTATGGGTAGATTAATAACTACTTAACTTCAACATGGTATTGTCAACAGTGCTAACCTGATGTTTTTCTTATGAGATGTTTTTATTAATGAGACAATTTAAGAATGTGTTTTAAAGAAATGTTTTCCTGGGGAAGGGGACTGGGTAAAAACAAGAGAGACACTCAACCTTTATAAATATTTTAGAAAGGGTCAAAAACTGAAACCCATCACTTTTTGGACAACCAAAATTTCACCCAGTTCCTAAGCAGTAGTCTTGTTAACAGAAACATTTGCCAAAAAAACAATTTACCGTTCTAACTATAATAAAACAAGCACTTGATTAAAACCAGAATTTCTACTTAGGAAATGTTTGCCTGGGAATAAACTGTTTGTCATGGAAGAAAATGAATACTCAGTTACTAAGATAAACACACTGACGATAATGTGGACTTATAAACCCCTATTTCAATTATTGGTAGCCCCTATACCCATATTTCTGTATGTGGTAGAAATGAGATTGTGTTAAATGTGAAAATGAAATTTTCTCTTTATTATTATTAATCCCAACTGGGTACTAGCTGGACAAATAGGAGAAATCTCATATCGCCTCTCCAGTTCACTCACCACCCAGATCTAAAGAGACTAACAGGAGGTGATGCTATGATCAGGCCTTTTCCCCTAAATCTTCCCATCAGTATCCCTTTCTCCTTTACCCTTGCTGACTATATGGTGGCATCTCCACTCCTACCTCCTTATTCCACTCTGACCCTCGGATCCACTATCTTCTTCTCAACATCTCAATGGTCATAGTTGGTACTGAAATGTGACCACACGTTCTGAATGGAGAGTCAGCAACTATAATCTTAATGGTAATATGGAAGACCACTGAGACTTACCATCTTCCTGTAGATGGTAAACTCTTATATGAGCCAACTAATCAATAAGTATTTATTGGTTAGGCACTTACTATGTGCCAGACACTATTAAGAAGCTTTGGAGATACAAAGAAAGGGAAGAAAAATTTCTAATTTTGAGTAGCTCACAGTCTAATAAGATAATCAAATGTATTGTTTACACACATATGTGTCTGTGTGCATATGTGTGTGAGAGAAAGAGAGGAGGAGAAAGAGGAGGAGGAGGAGGAGGAGAGAGAGAAGATGGAGGGTCATCTCAGAAGGGAAGGCACTAATAGGTGTCATGACTAGAAAAGGATTCATACAGAAAGTTGGAACTGAGCTGAATTTTGACAGAAACAAGGGAAAGTAGGAGGCAAAAGTAAGGAAGGAGGGAACAGCCAGTTCAAAGGCTGAGAGAGAAAAGATAGAATATCATGTCATAGTCCCCAATTAAACTTTGAGATTCTGGAGAGAAGGAACTATTTTACACTTCTATTTGCATCCCCAGGAATGAGAACAGAGATTGGCACTTAGCAAGTGCTTAATAAATCTTTTTTTTATTCATTTGTTCATTTATTGAAAGAAAGAAATAAATGATGAAAGATATAATGAAATATATGAAAATAATGAAAGAAATAAAATTATACTGACATATTTATAGAATAATTTCTCCCAAGAAAGTCAGTTTTTTTTCTAATGTACTGTGGCTTCATAGTGTGCAAACTGAAGCATTATCTGAGCTTCTTATTGCCTCTTCCCCTTTACCCTGGTATAAAAGATTTACTCTAGAATTGATGATGCTTACCTATACGATGTAGAAAAGGTCCTCATGGTCCCCACTGATGAAGACTTTTCACTGGCATGGATGGCATTAACAGTTCCTTGCCTTGTTCAGCACTAATTCAGTACTGATGATTGATTCCTAGTCAGTTCATACACTTGGGTTATCTCCTTAGACGTGGCCTCTTTTTGTTATTGTTGAGTTGTTTCAGTTTTGTCTGACTGTTTCTGACCCCATTTGGGGTTTTCTTGGCAAAGATACTGGAGCGGTTTGCCATTTCCTTCTCCAACTCATTTGACAGATGAGGAAACTGAGGCAAACAAGGTGACTTGCCTAGGGTCTGAGGCCGGATTTGAACTAATGAAGAAGAATCTTCTGGGCTCCAGGTCTGGAACTCTGTACACTATGGTGCCACCTGGCTGCCACTTTCTAATCTTAAGAACTAGGAATGACAAATGAACTGTTTGGCGTCTTGAAAGCAAATGACGGTAAATCTGGTTGTAAATAAATCTGTGATGTCAACTAAATATATATTCCATTTCTTAACAATTTTCAGATTATTTTTCTTTTGATGATATTCTGATATTTCAATAAATTTGTGATCATATTGGTATGGCTAACCCTTTAATATTAAAGATCATGACCCATCTTTGCATGTTCATCCCATGCAGCTCTCCTCTATAGCCCCCAACATATCTTTCATTGAACATTCACCCTAAGGGCCTACCTTGTATCTTCCACCTTAAATGGATGTTAATGCAACACAAAGGTATCTAATGATAATTCCTCCTTTTTACTATATAACTATCTGATTTTAAGATCTATCTATCTATCTATCTATCTATCTATCTATCTATCTATCTATCTAATCTATCTATGTATCTATCACAGAGCAAGGTACATATATCTATATCTGGGTCTGGAAGAGTGAGTACCTGGTGAGAGGGAATCTTGTTCCATGGAATCATGAAGTTGAAACCAAGCAGAGATGCACATGACAAGTGGAGTGTATGAGTGTATATGTGTGCATATCTATATCTATATCTATATATAGATATGTACACACACAGAGACCATATAGTTATTTGATGATTTTCTTTATTATTTACTATAATATCTTCTACATAGCAGGTGCTGAGTAAATGTAAATGAATGACTCAGTGCTAGATTTAAGTAAATCAGAATTTAGATTCTTTGGATGATTGATTTTCAACTGTTTAGCTATAAGAGAGTTTTCTAATTTTAATTCAGTCAAGACAATCAGCTTATTGAGTAACTAAGAGAATACTCTTATGAACTAAAAGTTCATGTCCAAGAATATCTAAAGGCTTGGTTCTTATGAACTCAACTTTTAAGTTCACGACAACAACAAAAATGGGATCTTCTAGAGATTACTTGATTACAACAGATCCCACCAGGATCTTCTGTTATTACACACTATAAGTTTTTGATACCCCTCCCCCCAATACCATTCTTACTGTCAGTTCAAACTGGAGTTAATTATCTGTAAAAGATGAATTGGGTTTGTACATTAAAGATTAGGAAAGAACACTGAAGTTGGTATGCTAGCTAGCAAACTTCGAAGTATCAATTAAGATAAATTTCCTGATTGAAGTTGAAACATAAAATTAAAAGGGCGTTAACTAAAATAACTGTCTTCTCTCTGTGTCTTCCAGAACATAGTTATCATAATGTCAGTGTGCCCTTTCACGAAATGAGATGTCTGGCAGATGACTGAGCAAATGTCTCAGCTGGAATAATAGTAAAAGACTCCAAAGCCCACAGTGAGAAACTGTATTATGCTAATCTTGCTCATCCTTGAAAAGTATTTGAGAAATATTTCTGCATGTATTGTTTTGCTCAGCATTATATGGAAACAGTTACATTGAGAAAGACCCTATTTGCTAGAAGATTAAAAACTGAAGCCATACTGATGTGAACTGACAGAAAGCTTTAAGCAGTGGTTTTTGGTGCATGGGGCAAGGGGCATTAAACTAACTTTTAAACTAACAGTGAGGGTGGGGGAAAACTATGTCTATATATATATAGACATAGAGATATTACACAATACATATACATAATACATACATATGTATATTCCATCCATGAGGGGAAAAATTGGGCAGAGATGAGCTTGGGAGAAGCTCAGAGAGGGGCACTGTTCTGAGGTGGGCAATAGAGATCAATGACGTGTCAACTGACAGATTCCTAGTTTAATACTTTGCTAACTAGTTTTATACTGCAGAACTGAAAATACTGTCAAAATAGCAGCATTTAAAATTGTACAATCTATAAAATTTTGTCCCTTGTAAATTTCATTACACTGGAAAAAAGCTCCAATTCAACCCCAGTTCTGGCTCTAGACCCACACATGTAAAAGAGAAAAACAAACAAACAAACAAATAAATGAATAATGAATGAATGAATGAATGAATACTAGAATATAGATGTAAAGCCTGTATGCTATACCCAATATATGTGTATTGCAGTAATGATCACAGTGGTAAATGAAGAAGTGGGAAGAGAACTCAGGAGTGCAGGCTCCAGATTTTCATGATTATACTATGTAGGGCGCATCATAGTTGTCACTTCAGTTTCAATGAAGTATTTCTGTTAAAGCAATGTGTTATAACATAGATAAATTATTAGATGTGGAGTCATGATGACCTCGGTTAAAATTCTACCTCAGAAATTATTTTTGTGACTGGCCCAGTCATTTAGCCTCAATGAATCTCATCTGTACAGATGTGTTCACTTTGTAAAATGTGGGGGTTAAACTAGATGAACTTTAAAAGTCTGTTCTAGCTCTACATTTATAATCTGGAGGTAGGGTGGGGACAAAATTCATCATCATTATTATCTCATTAGAGTACCAATGCATGATGGTAAAATATGTAATATTATGAAATTTTGGAAAGAATGAATGGAAAAGACCACAAATGCATGCTCATACTGCTGAATCTACAGAATGAATCATTCCCTAGGCAGCATAGTCCTTTCACTTTGCCATGTCATAGACCAAGTATAAGAAAAAGAGTTTCATTTGTTTTGACCTATGGGTCTGTCTGAATTCTGGAAACATTTTCTGTCATTCTGGTGATGTCTAGCTTTAAAGGGTAATGTCTAGCAATAATAAAGAATTACGATCTGACATTACTGAGAGGGATGGCTTGGTCAAATACAACTAGGTCCTAATAGTTTGGTATAATAAATCCCCTAAAGTGGGAATTAGAATTCACATTGTTCAAAGTTATAATTATGTAAAACAAGGTCATTGATTCTAGCTCAATAGGAATTTTCAGTGACAATTCAAATAATGCCATTTCCTTAGAGATTCATTATTCGCACTAATTGGGACCTAGTTGTACCCTTTCTGAATTTTAGATGATATGCATTTAAGACAGAAAATTTTTGAAGAGAAAACTATTTGCATATTGAGGGTCAGATGATGTGCATTACCAAATCCTAGCTCTGCTAATGAGTACTTTTATTATTCCCAGAAAAGGATTTGATTTTTCTCTGACTCAGTTTGCTCCTCTGAAAAACAAAAGAGTGATATCAGGCGACATCCAAGATTCTAGACTTCCTGGGTCCTGTTTAAGCCCAGTGTCTAGCTAGGTATTGCTTGGCTGAGGTCACAGGGGCTGGTGACCTATCCTTGACCTTCCATTGCAATTTGGTCAGTGTTTCCATCTGGTGAGGTCAGACCTCTCAATAGTTCTCACAGGCACTACCTTTTATCAACACCCCTTCCCCTCATTCCAGGGACAATTATCCTTTACCCTCTTGTTTCAGACTTCCCCAAAATATGGGGAAGAGGAAGTCAAAGAAATGCCCAATGAATTCTCTGAATCAGGTATAGGATGGGTCATGTGATAAATGGAATCATTAACCAAATGACTTAAACAGAACTCAGAAAGTCAACTGGTAACCTGATTATACTCTGCTGGGGCATGAGGGATGTCTGACTATAAATTTTATCAGACACAATGGTTTGGTAATGCTTCTAATCCATCATTTCACATTTCATATCTACTGAGTATGGTCCAGTCAAGTGCCAAACATGAGCAGACCCTGCCTCTATCTCAAAGCTCAATCTTCATGTAGAGCTTATATTAGATTGCACACTGTCTTGGGGTGGGGGAAAAGGAGGGAGGGGGAAAAAATTTGGAACTCAAAATTTCATGGAAGTAAATGCTGAAAACTAAAAATAAATCAATATTTTTTTTAAAGGAAAAACCAACCTGCTGCTACTGCAATCACAAACTGACCAATCCACTTGACAATGAACTTGCTGCCTCAATAGGCTTCCAGGTCCTCAAGACTTTCTGAAACTTACATGGTCTTCTGGTCTTGTCCATCTTGAGGTTGCTGCCCAGTCACATGGTTCAGTAAGAAAACAGTAGAAAAAAAGAAGTAAGCCCATACCAGGCATAAGGTTGCCTGGGTAGAGCATGTTCTCAGGACATTGTATGACTGTATGGGGTTAGAGAGAGGCTAAGGCTTCCACCATTCTCTCCACCCTCCCTCCCCCAAAAGTCTGAGAATAGTTTAGTCACTATGATCCAAAAAAGAAAAGCAGCCATATGATTCTTGGCTTAGAAGCCCATGGGGGACTCAAACCAGCATTGAGTCATACTTAGCTGGAAGCAAGCACTCTCAAGTTTCACTATGGTCACCAGAAATGGGGACTGAGTATGCTCCCAAAAGGGGTGGGTAAAAGCACCCAATTCAATTTGAGCTCCGTTAGGTTTCATTTAACCCCTGGAATCTTTCGTTTTCTCTACATGTATCTTGTAATATACAATACAATTTCTATCCCTTAACCATGCCAGCATTGCTTCTAAAAATTGTAATGGGAATACCAAAATGATAAATTATGTGATCACTGGATAACCTTCCTTTAAACTCACTTTAACAAATTAAGGATTTTCTGGCCCTTCTTTGGCTATGATTAGGGAAATCAGAAGAAATACTATTTTTTTTTTAAGCAATTGGGGTTAAGTAACTTGCTCAATGTTACACGGCCAGTTATTTCTGGGTGTGGTGCTAAAGTATCTGAGCCCAGACTCAATCCTCAGGCCATCCTGACACTGGAGCCAGTGCTCTTACTTGCTGAGCCACCTGGCCACCCCAAGAAATACTATTCTTAAGAGATAGCCCCTATTACCTGAGAAAATAAGATCTTTTTCTTTAAGATTATAAAATCTTTTTTCTTTTGCTAAATAATTAACTTTGTTTAAAAATCCTTGCTTTTTATAAAAACTGCTAGTACTTTAAAAAAGGCAGTTTGCTCAGTCATCAATCTAGCTTTAACTTGAAGGATTTAATTGAAATCAGCTGGGCCAGTGTCCTCATCTATACACATATCTCCTATAAAAATGGCAGCTCAGAGGCTACATGTTTAATCTCTTCCTAGAAGTAGAGAGAAGACTCATCCAGGGATCTGTAAATAGACAAGTCTGATTAAAAATGAAGAACCATGGAAGGATATTCTTTAAAATTGTTTATGTCAAGAACAGAATGTCAGGAAGGGCTGAAAACAGGGTTGTACTGGCAGATTTTTAATACTTTGTTTAAAGGATGCATTTTTAGTTTAATTTTCAGTTTTAATATCCTCTCTATCACTTTATCAAGTCTAGGCAATCAGTAAAACAATAACTGAATCCCTCATTCAGAGTGTTTGCTGATTTTGGAGGTATAAATAGTCACACAAAAAATTTACAATCCACTAATTGTTCTAGCTGACTTCAGCACACCCTTAACTGAAAAAGGATCTCAGCGGTCATCTAACTGAATCCTCATGTGCAAAGACAATATAATTAGTATTGTTTTGTGAGTTTATGCATAGATGAGAAGATCAGATGGGATACACATGAGGGAAAAACCACGTACAGTATTAGGCATTGTATGATAAATGCTATGAAAGGTGTCACAATAATGCTTACATTTGCATAATCACAGTTGTATCTCATCTACCTAATGTAGTGAATAGATAGACCTACAATGCTTACCTCACAGGGTTATTGTGAGGATCAAATGGATTTAGGCATATAAAGAATGTTGTCAACTACATACATATTAGTAAATTATCATTATTATAGCAATTATTAACCCCAGTGCTATGTATGTAATAAAAGAAATAAACTCTAGTGTTTCCCTATTAACTCCAGGATCAAATAGAAAATCCTATTTAGCTTTTAAAGTCCATTATGACCTGATATTTTCCTACCTTTCAAGATTTTCTTAAACCTTTATCCCCTTCAATTACCCTTCAGTCCTGTGGCCTGGGTCTCCTTAATGTTGTTCAGACAAGACATGTTATTGCCTAATTCCTGGATTCTTTACTGGCTGTTCTCAATGACTGGCATTTTCTCCCTCCTCATCTCTTCCTCTTGGCTTCCTTCAGATCTCAGTCTCACTTTCTGCAAGTTCCATTTCCCCTGTCCTCCTTAATATTAATGCCTTTCTCCCCCTGAGACTATCCCCAATTTATCCTGGACATATCTTGTTTGTACATATTTATATATACATGTACATACATTCTATGTACAGACTTCTAATTTGTACATAGCATGTCATCTCTCCCATAAGACTGTGAGCTTAAGAGGGAGTTTTTTTTGTTGTTGTTGTTTTTGGCTTTCTCTGTATTTCTAGGGCTTAGCACACTGCTTGCAAGGAATAAGTGCATAATAAATGCACGTCAACTTGACTTGATCTCAGTGTCCTTTTGGTACATTTAACTTAACAAAACTTTTATCCCTTTCACTTCTCAGGGTCTCCCGTAATGTTTCCCTATTTCGGTTAATGCTATGACCAATCTCCTAATCACCTAAAACCCATTCCTCCAAGTCATTTATGACGTTTCCCATACCCATTCACCGTCCATCTCTCATTCCACTTGATCCCCCTTTCCAAATGTCTTTTCCATCTGTCTCTTCTGCAAATACCCTCATCAGGCCCTATTACCTCATGCTTGAACTATTGCACTAACCTCAATCCAGCCTACACACCACTGAGAGATAAATCTTCCTGAAGAACTCTTTTGATCCTGCCACTTCTTTGCTCAATTTTTTTTAATAGTTCCACATTGGCCTACAGGATGAAATCCAAACTCTTCAACCTCAAGCCTCTATACAGCCTGGCCCCAATTTTTCTTTCCAGTTTTATCTACTAAAAATCTTACATGAAAGAGCTACTCTGTTGCTTACTTACCTTAAATTACACCTTGAATTTTTCTAACTCTATGACTCCCTTTCTCCCAGGCTATCATGGTTTCCCTTTTCCTCTATTGTAATCAGATTTTACTTCAAGGCCCAGATAGAACCAAAGTTGTCTGGGAAAAGTTGTTTAAATATTTCATTCAAAAGTATCCATCCTCTTCTGAAATACTAGAGAAAGAGGAAGGCATGGAGTTAGAAAAGCATTCTGGATCATGAACTAGAAGGCTGAGTTCTATTTATGATTCCTCCTTTTATTGGTGATGTGACAAGTTTGTTCATCTGTAAAGTGTGGAAAATAATTAAGTCCTGTCTGCCTCACAAGGCTGTGAAGATCAAAAGTTACACTATGCTATACAAGTATAAAGCATTATGTATTTATTCATCAAACATTTGTTAAAGGTCTACTGCAGGAGACAGAGGGTGTAACATTGTCAGCCTTGTGCTTTAGGAAGATCAGCTTCATAGCTGAGTGGAAAGCAGGAAGACCCAGCAGCAGGTTGCTGCAATAGTTCGAGTCTGATGAGGGTGATAAGGGCCTGAACCCAGATTGGAAGGAGTGTGAAGGGAGACAAGGGGATATATGCAAAAAAATGTCATGAGGACAGACTACCCAGTAGGCAGTCATAGGTAGAGGGCTCTCCAAGGGAATATTTTACTTTTAAATGGAGGTTGAATGAAGCCTTTTTGAGAAAGCTGACTAGCTCTTTAGAAAACTCTAAAGAATAAGATGATTAGAACATTCCTGACATTGTAGTTATTAACACAGAAATGAATAGAAAAGAAAAAAATAAATAAAACAGTGATCATTTGGAATTCTCCAAGGAATTGGGAATTAAAAAAACCAAACAGAGCAGGCAGCTGTGAATGTCATACAGTGGGATATACATGGCACTGGGTCAAGGCTGACCAGGAGATCGGGACTAGAAATCTAGCTTCCAAGAAAGGTCATGGGAGCATAGGATATAGATACAGGGCTTATAAACTTTGCCTCATGGATATCTTTGGTAATCAATGAAGTTTATGGGATTTCTTCTCAGAATGATATATTTAAATGCATAAAATAAAATGCCTAGCATCACAAAGGAAACTAAGTATACTTGAAGTGCCCACTAGAAACTATACACTAAAGCCCCCTGCTAGAAGGGGACCCCTACCAGGTTCTCTGGAAACCACCTAATAGGCTGTAATAGTGAGGGAATATTTCACCTGTGTTGCTAGAAACATACCCCAGATACAAGTCTGTTCTTGTTAGGTACCCAAGACTTTACTAGAAATGGTACCCCCCCCCCCAACCACATTTTGTTGTTAGCAACATATTACACTATAAAAATGTATCTTTCAGGAGACTGGAGGCTGCCTTCCCTACTGGGGGGGAGGCAGTTATCAGCTGCTTAATAAACACTCCTATCAAATTATAATTGACTTTGCTGTCCTGTTTCTCGGTTGTCCACTTCATACTGAAATACATTTATCAAAATATTTATAAATTTAAAAAACCCTCAAAATTAAAAAAAATGTTAAAAATGTCTTTACATGTACTGGGGGGAAATAAAATATTATTGAAAAGATGAAAAAAAAACTTTTCATGGAACCCAATTTAAACATACCTGGTTTGGAGATTGGTAAGAGATGGTCTGGTCTAGCTCTATATGGATCTATCACCTGATTTTTTAGATGAGGCCCAGAGACTTAAAGTGTCATGCTCCAAATCAAATTTACCATAAACAGCAGAGTCAGTATTAGATTAAAACCCCACATCCTCAGACTCCAAACCCACAGTTCTTTGTATGTTATGCCAACTTACTTAGCAGATCCTACAGGTCTAAGCAGAGGAAGGCTAATGATGATAGTTTGCATTTATAAAGCTTTTTTTTTATTTTTAGAATGTCGTCTTCACAACTACCCTGTGAAAAAGGTATTGAAAAAAATAAAACACTCATTTTTCAAACGAGGTAATGATTTGTTCATGGACAAACTGAAAATGAAATAAATGGAGGACTAGAACCCAAAGCCAGGTGTTCTGACTTGAAGTCCAGGGAAGTCACTAAGGCAAGATGAAACAAGGAGGAATGGGTCCAGAAGTTAAGGGGCATGGAAAGTCAGCAAGAGCTGCACTCCTGAGCAGGGTGAAGTAATTCTGCTGACTGTCTAGCTGAGACATTCTTTCTTCAGCTTTTCCTTCTCCAGACTAAAGGACCATGATTTCTTTCTTTTTCTTCATAGGCTGTGTGTGTGTGTGTGTGTTCATTCCATAGACCCCAAGTTCCTTTCTCTTTTATATTTCTCTGAATCTTCTATATATTTTCCTTATCCCTTTTATGATACCTGAACCAGAGGCACCAACAGTTAACAATGATCATATCAGTAAAGGGATATTTTCTTATGTGAAGTTTTCCTCTCCCTTCTCAGTTTCTTAGTTATTAATAACATTTCAACTTAATACCTTTATTTTAGGCTCTGTTGATTTTTTTTTTTTTACTAAGATGTGAAAATAACCAGATTGTCTTTTTCTAAGCACTATATGTGTTTTCAACTAATTTCATGGACTGTATATATAACTTGTTCTTCTCTTGGAAAACTTCCATGTTTTACCTTTATAGAACATTCTATTGGCATATGCCCATGCTTATAAAATGTACCTTGGACCAGAAGAGAAAGTAGGCCAGAATAAGCTAAATGACAGGCAGTTCCAACTTTATTTAAACACGGAATATAACAAGAGGCACCACAAAAAGGAAGGACGGTTCCAGGTGTTTTTTTTTTTTCCTTTCAGAGAAATTTTCCACCCAGAACTGAAAAAGTTTAAGAGATTCCAGTGTTCCAAGTCTTCTGAATTTGTAAGCTTCCTTACTGAGGGCAGAAAGTGGGAAAGAAGAAACGTTCATGAGACAATAAAACTTTCATTTTATACGGATTTAAATACAAGTTAAATATTTCCTTTTATAGGGTGATGAAATGTTGCCCCCTGTATTATTGAGAACAGTTTATTTATTTTTTTTTTCTCAAAGCATGGGAACTATCTGGGTCCCAGTTCAGTGAAGGGTAGTAGGGTTAGGGACAGGAATGGAAACTTGTTGGCCAGTGAGCAAAACAGGCCCCAATTAGGAATTGAGAGGCTCTGAGTTCAGATGCTGACTTTGCTTGGGCAGGTTACTTCACCTCTCTGGGTCTCAGTTTTCTCATTTGTAAAAGAAGGGAGTTGGGTTATAAAAACAAAACAACCAACAAACAAACAGTTACCCTTTCAGATCCTCTGAATTCTGATCCAGTATGGGCCTGGTGAAGTGCAGAAAACTGAAAGTTGCCATCTGACCCACTCTCACCGAGCTAGAGAGAAGCCAGTCCCTACTTGCCCTCCGCTTCCCTCTCCCCCCACCCCTTTATTCACTCTCCCCAGGCTTCCCAGAGTTCGGGCAGATTTGCGTGCTCTGCTACACGTAGCTGCAGCCAGCTCTTTAAATAATGTCCGCGGTGAGCAAATACAACCCAGACACAGGGGAATGGAAAGTGAATGGGAGGGAGACGGACAGATGCCCCACACCCACCCACCCACCCACCAACCGTCCAGGCGCGCACCCGGAGAAACTTACACAGACTCTTCAGTGTCAGTCCTGCGGCCAATAGCCAGGAGGGAGGAGGTGGAAAGGGATGGGAAGAGGGAGGGGGAGGAGAAGGGAGGGGATGGACAGCCCAGGCTCTGACCCCTCCCACCCCCGCCCGGGAAAGTTATAAATTACCCTCCAGCAGTGAATCTGGAGGTTGGAAGTTAGTTTGCCGGTTGCACCCAGCTAGGCTGGGCGAGATATTTCTACCTTTTACGGACAGGACTGAGTCATCTGTCTCTACCTACCCGCCCCGTCCCCATATCCTTCACTACCCCATTTCTCCTCTCTGTTGCTGAACCGAAGGGTGGGCAACGCTTGGAACCCGCCTCTCGCACCCCACCCAGAGGCTGAGCAGCTGGACTTCAGCATCTGTCACACGGGCCGGCGGGCGGACCTGGGGGTGGGGTGGAGTGGGGGGACCTTGTCTCGCGAGAAGTACAGCAGAGTAGGGGAGTAGGGGGGCGTAGGAGAGCTCCCGGGCTGCTCCGGCTGCTCCTTGCAGACCCGAGCTGGACCTCTCTCTCCGGAGGGGTGAAGATGGCGAAAGACAAGCTCAAGCCCCCCATCCTCCTCTTGGCCCTCTCCTTACACCTTGTGAAGCCTTGCGCCGCTGCGGAAGACCAGAAGCTGTCCATCATCCCCACAGGTGAGTGCTCCCCACCTTCCAGGAGAGGTGGACCTCATGCACACGCCTCTCCAGCTCCCCCAGACTCGGGGTCTCCCGGGCTACTGCTGCAGGACTGTTTAGAAGGGACCACTCTTCTGGAGGTAGGTGGGATGGGCTTTACCACCCAGGTGATGTGTGCAGTTCTCTACTCTGGGGAAACCTGACCGACTCCAGATCTTGCAGCTGTAAGTGAAATACCCAAGTTGATGCCTAGCTTTGCCTGGAGGGTTCCATCTGAACCAAAGCTGGGAGGCTTTCATTCAGTCTTCTGTCCCCAGGACTCACATGCCTCTTCTGGTGCCTTCCTCCTCTGTCTCCTCTTTTTGCTTTCTTTTTTCATCCAGGGGTAATGTGCCCCCAAACCCCCTTTCTCCCCTTAAAGTACGAGCTTCGCCTTGCCCAGAGGACTTAAACTTGCGGATCAATGGGCTGATTGATGGTGACTTTCTTCCCCGCGCCCCATTCCTCCCCGCGCCCCAGGAAGCAGCCTGTAACACTTAGCTCTTGCCAAGAACAACCCTCACCACAGGGCTTGTTTTCTGTTAGGCTGCTTCGCTTCCCACCACCTAGCCGCCGCGGTTTAGCTCCAGGGGGACTCGGCTGGCTGGAGTAGACTCTCTACCCCTCCTTCCTCCCTCTGACCTTTATTTTATTTCCTTCTTCAAGGCTTGGATTGTAGCTTGCCTTCTTCTTCTCCCCTTTTCTCCCCCTCCCCCTCTCTCCTCCCTTTCTTCCCTCTCCCCCTCTTTCCCTCTCCCCCTCTCTCCCTCTCCCCCTTTTACCCTTCTCCCTCTGATTTTCTCCCTCTTTCCCTCCCCGGCCCCCCCTACTACTATCCTTGTTCACAGGAGCTGGCTTACAAGCGAAGAGTCCAGTCCAGTGCATGTAAAACAAAACTTTTTACGTTCATCTAGTTTAAAGGGAAGCGCCCAACACATGTTTGTCAAAACACGTCCTTTTGCCATTAGTTGGCGATGAGACGTCGGCGGAGTTCCCTGCCTTTTTCCCCCAGTTCCTTCGAACTCCAACTTTCAACTCTGATCCATTTCTGAAATTAGATCTCATTTTAAAATACTTCTCAGCTGCACTGATTTTTTTTTAAAATCTGGTAATACTTTCTGACCCACTCTTTTATGGAAGTTAATAAGGGCTCTTGTCTGCTGAAGCAGTCTTTAAACATGAGGAAGGAAATTGCAATTTCAGGGTTGGCTTTAGTGGGTAGTAGGTAATATTTGGGCTAATACATGTAGCATTCACTTTTTTGTTCATTTGCAAAAGATCCTGAAGACATGAATGAACTAAACTGTTCATTCTTCTACATTCCTGACCCACAGTGCCAGCTTTGTTTGCCCTGAGAGACTCTAGGTTTCCTCTGAGAGCTGCTTGGGTTAAAATACCCCTCCCTTACACCTCCCCCCCCCCCCACCTTTGGCAATTGTATATGGCAGTTTCTAGTTAGATTTCTGAACCTTTCGTGGCTCCCGTAAATCTAAATTGAGTTTCCATGTAAAAATGTATCAGTGTTAAACCTAAAAAGACTTACAGGTAAATAAATACCTTCAGAAGTTCAGATGCAGAATTTTTTACCAACTAGTTTGAAGAAGAATAAACTACTTTACAGAATCTCAAATTTACAACACATTCAAATTCTATTCAATACAACCAATTGTGTATTGTGTGTATTATCAACTTTTTATCTCTTTACCTGTATATACAGACATATATATGTATATGTAAATATTTGTAAATAAAGTTAGGTTGAATGTTAACTTCCAGATATAATGTTCTATGGTTTTATTACACACACAATACACATATCTATCTAGATATTATATATAAATATACATGCATATAGCCATATATGGAAAGTTCATATATACACATATCTATATCTCTGTGTATATATACACATAAACATATATGTGTATGTATGTGTATGTGTTTATATATATATATAGGTAGTGCATCCCTTTTCTGCAGTTTCTGAGTTCATGGGTACTGTCAACATTAATTACCTTTTCCTAATCTTATCCTCTTCTCTCCTTCCTCCCTCTCCCTTTCTATATAATAATTATAACTTACATTTGTGAAGAGCTTATTACGTACTACGCACTATGCTAAATCACAACTATTATCTCATTTGGTCCTCACAACTATGCTGGGAGGTAGGTGCTGTTAATACTCCCATTTTACAGATGGTGAAATTGAGGCAAAGAGGAGTTAAGTGACTTTCTCATCAATCACAGGAGGCCAGGTTTGAACTCAGTGCTTCCTAATTCCAGGTGTGTTGCTCAGGTCATGTGACTTAATGAATTCTACAGATTCATTCAGATATTTTAATCCAGATGTGATAGGTAATTAAATTGCATTGTGTTATAATACCCAGAGCAAAGGAATTTCAGAGATGAGGGCTTTCCAAAGACGATGAATGTATTTAGAACATGTTAAAAGCCTCACAATTGGTAACAATTTATTGAGAAAATTAGATTATGGTTCAGTATCCAGGAAAAAAAATGATCAATTTTATAAAGCAGTTTGTAATGGTAGCCAATGATAAGAAAAATGGATATTTTATCCATATGTGTATGTGTCTGTGTGGAGAGAGACAGAGAGAGAGAGAGAGAGAGAGAGAGAGAGAGAGAGAGAGAGAGAGAGAGAGAGAGAGAGAGATACTAATAGCTTGACAAACTAATGGAATATAACAAAAATGTACATTAATATAACCTGTACATGGTCGATTGTATTCCATTTCCTTCCAGGGCAGAATTTTAATAGGTAGTACTATAAATTTAGTATTCAGCATTATTAGATGCGAGCTAAGTAGTTATATAGATTTACAAACTGTGCCTCTTTTCCTGTTCTCTCAAAATGAGATTAAACCTGGGTCTTGAATATAGAACAAGATGCAAATGGGTGTGATTTCATCTTTTTCCTTTTTTGACCCCTCAAGCCACTTTCTACTGTACTTTAGACATCTCTTGTCTGTAAAATAAAGGGGTTGGCTTAGATGTTCACTTCCAAATATAATGTTCTGTGGTTCTGTAATATCATGAGAAAGATAAAATAATTTTTAAAGCATGCCTTCTCCACTGCACTCCATGTTTTTTCACATGTATTCCATTGTAGGGTCCTCTACTGATTTCAGGTCTGAGTTGCTGACTGATGGGTCATTTACTGAAGGATTTCATGTTTTTCCTGTTGTCTCTAATTCTTTTGTATATTCTCTCTTAGAATGAAAAACTAGCTAATAGGTTAAATCATCCTTAAGAAGTCAGAATGCTGGATTAGAAGTCATTTAAGACTTTGATTCCAGTCCTATACCAGACTATTACTAGTTTTGTGACCCAGGGAAAATCACTAATTTTCCTCAGCCTCAGTTTATGTACCTGTAAAATGTTGTTGATAACAACTGTATCACTTTATAGGGTTGTCTTCAAAGATCAAATGAAATAATGTATACAATGTGCTTTACAAACTTTAACCTACTATGTAAATGTTTGTTATTATGAATATTATTAATAACCAATGATCATATTTTTTCCAGAATTTTTTTTATAAGCATGATATAAAAAAGAATGAGTTTTTGGCACCATTTAATAAAGTGTTTTTCCAGAAAGAGTCTTCCGAGCTGACTCCCAGTGGGTCAGGTTCCACTTCCATCTTTCTTGATCCCTCCAAACTTTTCTGGAAGAGAGTAGGAGGGGACAGACTTATTTCATTCAGACAAAGCATTTGAAACATATCTGTCTCCTATGCCTTGGGTCACCATGCATGTCTCAGACATCTTGACTATGTCTCATAAGATCTGGGTAGATATTTAGAATGATTAGAACAGAAATAGAAAAGAATTTCAGACATTTATTTCAAACCAAGTTCATCTGTAAACTTTGAAATATGATGTTGTATGCTTTAGAACCATAGAACCATAGACATTCATAGTTGGAAGAAATCTTAGAAACCATTGAATCTAACCCATTTGAGAGGGAATAAAGGGAAGACTTACCCATACCTACTAAGGAAAATTGGCAATTAAAATTTGAGGGATACCAGTAAAATGTGACGGGATCTGGAGCCAAGTTTATGTTTCAGTCCACCCACTGTTTGGGTTGATGGCATGCAACCAAAAAGAGGAACTTGGAGTCCTAACTTGCCGGCCCAGACTTTGTCCACGTCACCATGTTTTTACCCTTACACTTTTCTTTCTATGCAGAGTAATGCAACATATCAATGTGCTCTGTCACCCCAAATAAGAAAGATGGCTATACTATCTTCTTAGAACTCTGGGCTCTGGATAATTAAATTGTTTTGTTGGTATATGGGAATGAAAAATATAGATGGCGAATCAAAGACAAAATAGTGTCAAATTAAATTTAGAAAAAAAATTAGAAAATAGAAGGAAAAGAAATCTACTGGAATGAAGACTAGCTTAGAGAAAGAACTTCTCTTGAACTGCTATTCTTTAACTTTCTGTTGCTATTTTTTTCCCCCAGAAAAAGTTGAATAGTACTGATTGAGACGGTAGCATTCTGGCTCTGGGCAATTAGAAGGCCTGTTTTTCATTTTCGTTTTTTCCAGTGCTTCTGATGACTTTCTGCATTCAAACATAGTGTCTCTGTTTCATCTTCTGAAAGGGAGATTTGACTCAAATTTGCTGTTCACTCAGGTTTCTCTACTGGTCTTTGCATGATTAAAAGGTTGTAAATCACCTTGATCTCTGGGTAAAAGGAGCCTCAAAAGTGTTTATGTCTAATGAAAATTGGGTTAATGTGGGCCAGTGTTCTCCATTTTAGGCAAGACCAATTAGCACTTTTTTCCCCCCCATTTAGGGTCTTTATTATCAACCTCATAATTAGGAATGAGAGAGATCTTTTGCCTCTTTAGTAGTCAGAGGTGCCTTTTAGTACAAATGTTTTCTGAATTTCACATGTATTTAAATCTCTCATTCTTGAATTCATTGCAGGGAAATAGCTTCAGTCAGTATGATCTGGGTTAATGAGAACAGTGATCAAAGCACAGGGTCCTGCTTAAGCTAAGTTACCCATCCTTAGCCAGAAAACTGCAGACAGCGCCTGGCTTAATGACCATGTTAATTGTTTTTTCATCTTATCCAATATTAGTCCTTGCTCTGTCTTTATTCATGATATCCATCATCACTGTTCTTTGCATTTGATAATGATGCTATTGATGTATCCACATTGTGTGGCGGAAGGAAGATTATTGAATTAATGCTGTTTGTAATTCAAATGATTTATTTGTGGTTGTATAATATGCTTCCCTTATGTAGCTTAAATGATTTAGATATTTCCTTGGCCCTTTTGAACACTACAAGTATTTTAACCATTTTTAAAAGGCTAGGCAATTTCTGTTTCTAAAAGTCCTTCCTATGTGTTGTTATAGGGATTTTAGAGTAACTTTTGTTTTATATTCCATTCAGATTCATGTATTACATGTTTAAAATAATTCAGATTAAAGAATTTATAGACTTCATTTAGTGAGGTGACTTGGTACAGTTGATAAGAACTTTGAACTTAGATTTAGGAAGATTTGGATTGAATTCCATCTCTGTTGCTTACTATATTTAACTATGAGCAAATCATTAAACCATTATGATCCTTACCATAAATTGGCGCTGATAATTATAAAATCTAAGTTACCATAACTGTGAAGTTTCCATGAGATCAGGTATGTAAAGTGCATTTCATAGGTTAGAGCTTTCTATGAATGTTGGCCATTATTAATACAATAACAAAGGGTTTTTCACTTAGTGAGAATCTAGTAGGTTATTATAATAGTTCTGGGCAAGGAATAGTTGATGATTTTTCTTCTTATTTATGATTGAAATACAAGCTAAAGACAATCTAGCCCTTTTCCTGAATTACTTTTTTAATTTATGTGTGTATGCATATAAACACACACACATTTATATATACACACATCATACATATATACAAATGTATATATGTAGATGTGTTTTGGGCTTTTTTTTTTTTAACAAAAAGGAATAAAAACCAGTTCTTGGGAGAAAAATGTATTCCTCTGGGGGAAAAAATTGCTAACAATTTTAGACTGATATACCACAGTTTCAATTTTAAGGAGTACTTTGTCCATGGATCATTTATTTGTACAAGAAGAAGAAATCTGAAGAGAAAAGCTCACAAGTGCTTTCTAAGGATAGGTGTGGAAGAAATGGAAGAAGGGTTGATTCTTAGTATATTTTTACAAGTTGCAAAGCAATGCACAAATTTCAGTTTTCTTCCTTCTTCTTTGGTTCCTATTATACTTTGAAAGAGGTTAAATGATTGTTAAGTTATCCCAGACCAATATGATCCATCATCATTGATACATTGATTAAGCCACTTACTATGTGTTAGAAACTCAGAATATAGAGAAACATCCCAAGCAATCTGTCGCTTACTTTTTAGAGAAGAGAGATTCTTAAACTGTAGTTAAAATTTACTTTAAAAAAATCTTTCTATTTTAGTAAATTTGTTTCCTTTGTAAACTGATATATTTTATTTTATACATTTAAAAACATTCTGAGAAGGGGCTCAAAGGCATCACCAGACTGCCCAGAGGGGTCCATGGGACAAAAATGGTTAAGAACCTCTAGTCTAGAGGTATACAATTGGGGTCTTTACCAGGGCTAAAGATATTTCATTTTGATTTTAGTAGAAAATAATATATCTCGTTAATATTCCCCCCTGCTAGACTGTGAGTTCTGAAGACAGGGACTACATTTTGACCATTCTTGTATTTTTTCATGGGAATCAAAACAGAATAATACAAAGGCAGAATGGTATAGTGGAACAGTGACGATATCAGGGCTTGTAACTTAATCTGCATGACTGTGAAAAGACCAATATTTATTTGCTGAGGTGACGTCACCTCCGTGACTTAGGAGAGTTATGTTTTTGTTTTTTTGTTTTTTTCCTGAAAGGCAATAAAACTGTCTGTGGTGGGGCAGCTAGGTGGCACCGTGAATAAAGCACTGGCCCTGGAGTCAGATGGATCTGAGTTCAAATCCTGCCTCAGACACTTAGCACAAAACTGGCCATGTGACCTTGGGCAAGTCACTTAACCCCAACTGCCCTACCTTCCCCCCTCCAAAAAAAAAAAAAAAGCAAAAAAACAAGTCTGTGGGGAACCAAGGAGGCCTGATCCAGGACTCAGATAAAAATCTCTACAGTGTCCTGTATAGAAGGCCTTTCGAGATGCGGCTTTTTGTTAAGCTTGCTTCTTGGGTCTTTTGATATGGGCTACACTTAGAAGGATGTTGTTTGAGTTTTGTGATCAAAGGCTCTACCCCAAGACTTTAGTCTCCTAGATAACAAATCCTTATCAAATTATCTATTCTGTGCTGCTTCCAGGATATAACAGACTAGGTAATGATTAGAAAACGTGAATGCTATTTCTTTGTCTCATTTGCTCTATAAAAATCTTGTCCTAAGAATCAATAAATGGAGTTCATAGTTCTTCCTTGAACTACCCACATGGTCTGGTCATTTCTTATTAACATCTCTGATCATGCTTAGTGCTAGACACTGAGCAGCCCATGGCAACTGTCCCTCCCTGGGAACCCCTGGTTACATTGATAGGGGTTCCTGGTCACCTAATGGCATTAATGGTCCACCCATCTGGAAATGAGGCCCTACCTTGCTGACCAGATGAGTGTCTGTGTGGAGATCGCAAGAGGGGAGGAGGGCAGTATATCTACTCAGGGTATGTGCTTGGCTAACATAGCTAAATATCCATCTGTGTTACTGCTAAATAAACCTCCTTTTGTTAACTGTTGAAGGATCTATAAGTGACTCATTTCCTAAATCAACTTGAACTAATAGTGTAGCAGTCAAGCCTGCACTTAATAGTGACCTTGGGAAAATCACCTCACTGCTCTCTGCCTTGGTTTCCTCATCTGTAAAAATAAATAAGAGGCTTGAATTCCATACCTCCTTCTCTCCTTCTGTGTTCAGTATCCATTCAAGCCTAAATTCAATGATTTAAGATCTTAGGTGATAGCCATTTAGGTTGATGATTGAATGAATATTACTGGAAAATGATTTAATTTGCAAAGTCTTTCATGAAGTCAGCAAGAATTTATTAAATGTTCACAGTGTGTTAGTCTTTATACTGTGTGTTTATATGCCAATAGAAAAGAACAAGAAGCCCTGCTCTCGAGGAGCTTACATTCTAATGAAGGAAACCACAGGTAAAAGGGAACTGAAAAGTAGATCGGCGGAGCAGGGTGTTAGAGACTAGCAGAAGAAGCAAGTCCTAGGCACTTCCTCAAAATGAAGATTTTTGGGAGAAGTTCATGAGTGGGAGAAGGGGCATAGAGAACTAAAGGATGTTCAGGGTGAGAAGGCCAGAGTGCTGTAGGGGTTTAGGGAATTTCTGGGGGATCAAGGCAACTGAGGTACAGTAGCAAAATCTGGAGAGTCAGAAGAAATGCACACTCACGTAACTGTGAGCTCGTGCACACACACACACACACACACACACACCTCCCTCCCTAATTGAGGTACTATCAGAATTGTGAAGATTTGGCCTTGTCACCCCTGAATACATACTGGCTGTAAATCATATCAAGTCTTAGTGCTCAAGAATTTTGGGTATTCCATATAATTTTATAAAAGTTGCAGAAAATGAACTAATATGGGTAGAGTAGATGGTGTTTCCTTCTTAGGGCACTCCCCATTGACCAAAAAAACAAACAAACCAAAACCAACACAAAAAAACAAAAAAAGCCAAATGCTTTATTTAGTATATTTGGAAAAGCCAGACTTGGTATTGTTATATGATTACCTATTAGTGATTGTGATATGTTTTATATATATATATGTATATGTATATGTATATATATGCATATATGTATATATATAATATGTTAAATTTTGAAGATGGATAAGGGGTCCAATTATAATTAAGCATTATATACTATCTTAGAATTTAATTAATTTCCCTGGTTATTTTCTAATTAAGTAATAATTATAATCATTAGCTACATAGATATCTTGAATATCAAAAAAAGAGTTTCTGTTGATAATTATTATACTACATTAAATTTGAGAATAGGCCTTTGTTACTAATGCTAATGCTTATTTTGTTTCCAAATAGGTTATTGTAGGTATTAATTATTTAAAATGAATTTTAAAAAAAGCTTTTAAAATTAACTTTGTAAAATTTAACAGAAGGCAAGTTAGTCCCATGAGGAAGTCTAGACTAAAAAGGAAATTGGAATGATACTCTCTTCTTTGACAGTTTCTTGCTTGTGAGATTTCTATCTCCCTCTTTTCCCCCAGGTCTAGAATTTGTTATGCTGATTCTTTGTAGGTAACTGACTTAGAATGATGTGAGCTGGTGTCAGAGCCATACCTGTTACAGAAGATGGAAGCTGTTAAAGGTCTTTGTGCTGTCAATTGCCAAACACTTATGAAATAGCATCAAGATTTTGCAGAGGGCAGCTTATGTTATCCAGATAGAAGCAGTTCTCCATGCAGAATGATAAAAAGGAGAGATAGTAAAATTTTGACTCCTTATCTCATAGGGCATCATGAATAAATACCCTTGTAAACCCAAAGGTTTTCTGTAATTTTTATTTGTTCACAACATGAACAAATTGACATGATATTTGCTTGTTCATTAAATATAAACTGTTAGTGTGGGCATAGCAGACCAAACCAGTTGGGGAGTCTAAAAAGTATGCTGTTACTATCGGAAGTTATCCTATCTCAGGAATGTGGCTGCAGACACAGTCAAACCTCAAAAACAAGCATAGAATATATTATCACTTAGACTGGCAGATTGAAAATTATGATATGATTGCTCATTTACTTGTGGTCATACACATAGCACATGTCAGGGAAGAATCTGAAGCCAGATTTTCCTGTTTGAATGATTGCAAGTCAAGTCATCTGTATTCTGCTCCTTCCCTATTTGATGTGCTATAGTTAGTCTTAAAATTGATTTATGTCTTTTATGTTCATTCATTTTAAATTCTCCAAATATGAGAAGGGTCTTTCTCATTCTGCAAATAAAGTAGCAATGATTGTATATGATTCTCTTTTCTCTCCCCAACTTTATCTTTCCAGAAGGCCTTGAAATTCCTAATATTATCGTGCCATGAATACAGTTGCTTTTCCAAGAAAGATTAATTGAACTTCTGTATATAATTGCCTAATAGTGTTGCTTTCACTAGTCTGTTCACTAGTAGTTGGGTGGATGTGAGATTTTCAGTTTACATTAAAGAATTGACTGAAGTGAAGAAAGTGAGTTGAAAAAAAAAAGAAAGCATTCCTACCTTATGGAGTTGATAACATTATTTTCTTCTATTTGATTAAATTAAAACTTTAGATGCATTCAATCTATATTTAATTAAAAAAAAGTTCCAGGACTGTGAGCATGTTTGAAGAACAGTTTGGAGGATGTTTTAAATGAAAAGTGGGAATCCCTTATGAAAAGCAGTGGAGTTTGGCGGGGAGGGAAAGAGCAAAGTTTGGGGAAGAGGTTAGAATGTTTTCAGGCAGTCTTGGAAGAAAATTACTAGCTGTGCTTTATGTATCAACCCAAGGAAAGTTGAACTATAATCATCCAACCCAAGCTCTCCCACCAATGAGGTCAGAAGACATTCTTTGGAAAGCTGGTCATCTTTATGTATTATGCAGAGTAAATTGCCTGGGTGGGACTGACATATCTTCTACAGTTGGATATTGCCAGATTTAGTGTTATGGGCAGTTGTCGTCAGTCAATAAACATTACTTATATGCTGTGCTAAGCACTAGGGATTCTAAGAAAGGTAAAAGACAGCCCCTCCCTTCAAGGTGCTTACATACAATCTAAGGAGTGAGACAATATGCATACTGTGTGACACAGTGAATGAAGTGCTGGGCCTGAAGTCAGGAAGACCTGAGTTCAAATCCAGCCTTAGTAGCTCTTTGATCTTAACCTCTGTTTGCCTCAGTTTCTACATCCGAAAAATGGGGACCATAATAGCACCTAATGAAATGTCTGCCTGGCACACAGTAGGCATTATATAAATGTTAGCTATTATTATGCAAACAGCTATGTACAAATAAGCTATACACAGGATAAATTTGAGATAATTGGTCAAGGAAAGGCACTAGCATTAAGGGGGTAGCATGACTGATAAACACCTCAGCAGGCCATATAATAATGATTATAATTATATCTATACTAGTGAGCATTTTTCATGGTATTTTAATGTTTACAAAATGCTTTATGCATGTTAATTAACTCATTTAATCCTCACAACAGCCCTGTAAGATAAGTGCTATAATTAGATAAGGAATCTGAGAGACTGAGAGTTACCTAGAATTACACAGCAAGAAGTAAGTGTTCAAGTCAGGATTTAAACTCATGTCTGGCTCCAGGCCCTGCTTTCTGTCCCCTGCATCTCCTTGCTGCCATTCCTTGTGAATACTGACAATGATGATATAAATTGGTGTTTTTGTCCCACTCTGTTAACTATCTGTAGAAAGGCACAACTATTAAGATGAGAGACAGGGAAAAGAGGGGATGGAGGAGAGAACCATCAGTCAGGGTTTCATATTAAGTCTGAGCAAAGGATTTCGCTGTCTTGGGAGCTGGGTGCATGCTTTCGCTCAGCTTTGCCTCAGATTGAGCTTATAGGGCGTTTGTGGATGGGGCAGTCCTCCACCATGCACAGATGATATTGAGAGGGACCTTTTATCTCAGTGTAACAGAGGGTACAGACGGGAGAGATTCACCATCTTACAAGACTGAAGGTTTCATCTGCTTAGCTAAGAATCAAGAACATCTTTGGTCTTGTCTCTTTTTTTCTTATTAAAGAGACAGTTTTCTTTAAGTACCAACATTCCTATACTATGTTTATACACCAATTGCCTTGTAATTCATCAGAAGTCTTTTGAACTGGCTTTATGGTATTAAATGAAACACAGTATGGATATCTTTAATGTCATCAGTATCCCCAGTGCTTGAGCTCTAGTGGGTGTTTAGCAAATACTTGACAGATGGACAAATGGACTATACCCTGTGGTACAGAAGCCTTCTCTCAGGGTCTCCTCTGAAGCCTAATCAGGATGAGGCTGACCCAGAGTTCTTCAGGTTTAGGCCAGGACAGCACCAGATCAAGCTTGGCCTGACAAACTGTAAGGCATCATCCCTTAACCTTCTGGTTTGCGTCTAAGAAAGAGGTGTTTCAGTCCCTAATGGAGGAAGAGGCAGCATGCTTATGGCTAATCAGAGAACCTTTAATTCTGTGTTCTCTCATCTCCATATGTTTGCAGATGCTGTTCTACAATTCTACAGTCCTAGAATGGACTTTCTTATCTTCACCTACTGAAAACCTTAGCTTCTTTTGAAGACCTTCTTACCTAACTCTCCTTTGTGACACCTGCCTGATTTACACCACTCCCAATAGAGAAGTGATATCTCTTTTCTTGGATCTCTATTCAACATCTCCTATGTAAATTCCATATTTTAATTTATATTCTAGTTATTTGGATTTATTCCCCCCTCCCAATCCCTTCTCATCCCTCTTTCCCCAATTCCTCTTTCTACTGCTCCCTCTAAGATCATGTTGTAAATTCCTTGAGATTAGGTGGTGTGTTTTTTCATTTACATAATCATATTCTTAGTACCCTGAACAGAATAGGTACTAAATATGTTTATTGAATTGTTATCCATACCTTCTGTTTAATTGGAATGCTTTTTCTTTCACCCTTTTGTTTCCTCCAGTTGTATACCACCTTCATCCCTCAGTGAGTACCCCTTCCTTTGATCTCTTATAGTTGGCATCCTTTGGATTACATAGTTAACTACTGGATTATTTAACTCAATTACTTAAAAAAGTTAATACATTCCATGTGCAGGAATATTCTTCAGCATCAATATCGGGCTATAAACAAAGAGAAGGATCTCAGTAGATGCTTACGATTAATTTCCTTATTGTATACTTCTATGGACACTATGCTAGGCCCTGGCATGGAAAGAGTCAGAAATGCTCTCTGTTCTCAAGGAGCTTACAATAAGGTTCTGATACCACTGAAAAGAATCCTTAAAACAAAGCAAAACAAAAAAAAATATTAGGAGGGCATACATTTAAGCAGA
Source organism: Petaurus breviceps papuanus (assembly GCF_028583685.1). Lineage (NCBI taxonomy): Eukaryota > Metazoa > Chordata > Mammalia > Diprotodontia > Petauridae > Petaurus > Petaurus breviceps. Next base: position 17,646,292 of record NW_027186457.1, on the reverse strand, counting down.
AAACGCTTAAATGTTGAATAATACAGATAATTTAATAGAGAATTTATTCTGATAAATACTTTTCCCCAGGATTCAATGAAGTGAGCCTCATAATTTAAGGCTTCATAAATTTACTCTTCCATTTTTCTCTAAATACAGATTTTTTTGTATTTTCTTGATTTCCTCAGAACTCAATACTTACATAAGAAAAGCAGCTGAATTCTCAACCATTTCTTAGCTGATGGGCTAAAATCGCCCTTGAGAGATGAAGTAATTCAGATTTTTCTAGGCTTTCTGGTATTTATGGAGGTCAGAGATAGTTAAAAGTGTTCAACTCATTCTTGGGATAGATTTGGTTGCCCAAGCTTTCAGCAAAGGCATAATGACTACTTAGTGGGTGACAAGTATAAGTCACTGTGCTTTCTTGTTAGTTAAATAATGATATTTAAAAGAAGTTAAAAATATTGGGTCACTTCATATAGTCTCTCTACATATATTTAATATGTTTATTTAAACCAGAATTCCTATGATAGCTTGTGTCTGGAGTCGTTTCTTGCTATGGAAATTTGCAAGTCATTTAATCCTGCTTTCCTCAATTCCTCATCTGTAAAATGAGCCAGAGAAGAAAATGGTAAACTTCTCCAGGACCTTTGCCAAGAAAATCCCCAAAAGAGGTGGGAAAGAGTAGGACATGAATGAAATGACTCAACAAGAAAGTCTTACTCCATGATATGACTGGGAGAGTTCCAATCTTTTTGGAGCTCACCATACAGCTGTTGTGGGGTGTTATGCTACTAATCTCTAGTTTATTATTCTGGGAGGTATGTATCTGCTATTAAAATTAGAGATAAGGAGTGGGCCTGTAATACCATTTTATATGTAACTGCTGGATGAAGAGTTTCACTTTGTCAGTGAAGATAGTCATGTTCATGTTCAGTTTTGGGGAGTAGCTTAAGGCAGAGGTGTCAAACTCCCATGGTCCACCACTCCTGAATGAAGCCCCATCTAGATTAAAATGTAATTGAGAAATGGTTAACAAAATAAGTAAAAATACTATACAACCTAGATAACTTTAATTTGTGGTTTTCTAAGTCAGCAGCCTGCAGAGATTGATGCCTTTGGCCTAGGATGCTGTGAACTTAAGTGACATGGGTCCTTGTACAGAAAACAGTACTTTGTATTATTCACTTCAATAGCAATTTTACAAAAGATTAATAAATTCTATTAAAATAAAATATAAAGGACATATTATTGAGCTATAATTCATTAAATACATTTTTGAGAAGAGCTGGGATTTTGGCCCTTGTATTTTATTTTCTAATAAAACAGTGATGGATTTGTATAACTCAGAAAATGGCTCGTGAAAATGTGTATTAAATTTTGTAAACATCATATATTTTTACATTGGTTTCTGAAACATGCTAGAAGGACCACTGTCAGGTTGAAAACTTCTGGCAAGTAGATATAGTGTTTATCTCGTCATTGGCTAAGCAGTAGCCATGTGCCATAGATCCCAGATTTAAGAGAGTCAAACTTGTATTGAGTGTGAAGATTTAAGAATAAGGGTGGTATTCACAGCCTGACAGGCTAATCCACTTTAGGCCAGAAACCAGCAGATAGACACTTAAAAAAAAGGAAAAAAAAGTTGTAAATGTTCTTAGGCCCCATGTATTTCTGTAATGTAAACACTTATTAAGTACCTAGTATAATTAAAATTGTATGATTTTCTGCACCTGGTTCAGAAGAATTCTGTGCTTGGTGCTAAAAGTGCAAATGGAGAGTCAGAATTTGAACACAGGTGTTCCAGCTTCCAAACCCAGCACTCAAGCCTCAGTATCACTCTGCCTGTAGTAGAGAGATAACATAGACATACCAGTACTTGCAATGCAAAATAGTATTATATAAATTCCATAAGAGGTACACATTGTTATGAGATTTTAGAGAAGGAATCAGTGTTGGCTAGAGATAAAGAGCTGGAAATTAAGTTGGAAGTCATTAACCCCAATAGACCACAGAATTCGTTAAGTCCTGTGGAAATCAAACTCAACCACTCCAACTCCAGATGAACGGTACTATCTTAAATCTTTCAGGAGGGGTATGTCTTTTTTTCCTTCACTGTTGGCTCCCTGAGGATTTAGACTCTGCAAGTCTGTTGGAGCAGCTGGGTAAAGACAATACAAGCCCAGCTTTCCCATCAGTTTATCCTTATTTCTTGCAGCAATATTTTTCCAAATCAGCTGCTGACTCTTTTTCTAGATTAGGAGGGACCTAATTGGCAAGAATACACTGACACCAGTATAGATTTACATTACTGAAAATCACCCAGAGGAATGAGAATTTCATGTTATGAACATTTGGTTTAAATAGATTTTGTTTAGAGGCACTCCCAATCCCTTTCCCCCCTTTCTGTAAAGCAGGGATAGAGTCCTGAGTAAGTTTTGCTGACTCTGGGAGAAATAAACACTCCTTTCATGACCTCAATCTACTCAGTGGATTAGAAGCCCAGACACATTTTCTGGAGTCTGGCAGAGACTGGGGGTCTACACATGGAAAAACTCAGTTATTTAATGGATGGTCACATAGATCAGAGTAAATATAGATCTTAGACATTAGCTCCCAGGGAAAGAAAGTACTTAGAAAAGAGAGCATCTTTAAATTTTTGACTCTTTACAACTCTTACTGGGGCTGTCCTTTCATAAAGAAATATCTTTGGGTAAGTGCTTTAACGGTGTAATCATGTAACTCCCCTTTACTATTTTTTCTTCTTTAAGGTAAACATTTAACCTTCATTGCTATTCTCTCATTTCAGTTTTAGAGGTGATATTTTTTATATTCATGAGATTATAGATTTAGAAGTAGCAGGGACCTTTGATCTCATTTAGTCTAGAAGTTATCAACCTGGGGCCCTTTATTTTGTTTTAAATATATATTTGATGACTATTTTAAATTTAAGTTATTATTTTTAAATCAATCAAAAATATGCCTTCTTTCCTTTCCACCCTTGTTCCCCAGGTGAAAGAAAGAAAGAAAAAGAAAACCTCTATTCTTGTGATGCTTTTCATTTCATTCTGTATCAGTTCACATAAAACTTCCCATGTTTCTCTAAAACTATCCTCATCATAATTTTTTATAGCACAATAGTTTTCTATCACATTTATATCCCATAAATTGTTTAACCATTTCCCAATTGATTGGTATCTCATTAGATTATCATTCTTTACTACCTCGAGAAGAGTTGTAAATATTTTTACATGTTCTTAGAATTTGTTTTGTTTAGGACCAATCCCTCCCTTAATCTCCCTCTAATTTCCTTTTTTTTTCCTTCTTGAATCCTTTCCTTTCTATTCCCTTGTTGAGTGGTGTATTTATCTACAAAACTCTGTGTGTGTGTGTGTGTGTGTGTGTGTGTGTGTGTTTGTTCCTTTCTTTAACCAATTCAAAGGAGAGGGTGTTCAAGTATCAGCTGTCCTCTCCTCCCTTTGTATACCCTTTTGCTTGCACATCCCTGAGTGTATATGATAATTTCCCTTAAAAACTTCCTTTCCCTTTCTCTCTCTCCCCAGATCATATTCCCCTTTCCCTTTCCTTTCATCCTTCTAAATTCATCAAGGTGTAATCACTCACAGGCTATCTGTCCAGTTAGACTTCTTTTCTGACTCCTGGTAATGATAGAGTTTAAGAGGGGATATATATCATCTTACCATATTTGAATTAATGAGTTTATTCTTATTTAGTCTTGTCACTGTTAGTTCATATACATCAATTTAAAAAAAATTCTCTTAACTCCTATGTTTTTACTTGCAAGTTTCCATACAGCTCTGGTCTTTTCATCTAGAATGCTTGAAAGTTCCCTATTTCATTAAGGTTTAGTTTTTTTCCCCCCATCATTATTCTCAGTATGTATAGGTAAATTATTCTTAGCTGTAATCCTATTTCCTTTACCTCCTGGAATATTGTACTTCAAGCTCTCCTTTCCTTCATAGTGGTAGCTGCTAAATCATATGCAATCCTCAATGACTCCTAACTACTTGAATTATTTCTTTATGAATTGTTGCAGTGTTTTCTTCTTTGATTTGCAAACGCTGGATTTTGGCTAGGATATTCCTTGGAGTTTTCATTTGGGTGTATCTTTCAGGAAGTTATTATTGGATTTGTTTCCTTTCCATTTTGCCCTCTTGTTCTAAGAGATCTGAACATATCTTTTTAAGACTCTTGAAACATGTCTATGTTCTTTTTTTTGTTTTCCTTTGTCATGGTTTTCATGGAATCTGTATCTTAATTTTTTCTTCTTAATTTGTTTTCAATTCAGTTGTTTTTGCTGAGATATCTTACATTTTTTTCTATTTTTTTATGTTTTGATTTTGTTTTAATATTTCTTGTTGTCTCATGGAATCATGGTCTGTTCTGATTTTCAGAGGATTTGTTGCTTGGGCAAGGTTTTATGTCTCTTGTGCCAAGATTGTAATTTTTGTTCCATTTATTTCCTGAGTACGGCTGACTGGCATCTCAAGGTTACATAACCTCAACTAGTTCAGGAAGAATTAGCCGAGAACTAGAAAGTTAAGTTAAAAAACAGAAGCCTTTATGCTTCCAATTTGGATATAACAAAATTAAAAGAAAAGCCTATCAGGCATTCATCTCATCTACCCCCTGTTAACCCTTGTTAGTCAGTGGCAGAGCAGCTGGTTGGCACCCATTCTGGCATCTTGCATGATATCTTCATGCCCCAGCATGAATCTGTCCTGAAGTGTTTCCTTTGTCAAGGTCCTGGCCACACTCCTTCCATAGTGTTCACAAGACATCTCTGTCAGACTCTCTATGCCAGGCTGGGCTGGAAATAGTGCCCCTGTGCAAATTATTCTTGGATATCTCCGTCAGGAATTTGGATGGTGCGTTTTCTAAATCTTTTTTGAGGAATTAGGGAGGGAGGAGGAGTTATTGTACTTCTTGCTATTTGCCATCGTGGCTCCAAGACTAATTCTATTCCAGGATAATTTGTTTTCTTTGCTTTGTGGATTTAAAAACCATATTCTAGGCTTCAGCGTATTGCTAAAAGGATCTGTGATACAACAAAAGATTACAAATTCCTTATCTAGTCTTCTGACCCCCTCATTTTCTGAATGAGGGGACAGATTCATGGAGACTAAGTGAGGTTTGGTCAAGGCTCATCCAGGTGGTGGGATGAAAAAGTGGGATTTGAGCTCGTCTACTGTTAACTACAAATTTATTGCACTTTCCACTGTCCAATGATGTATCTCATAAAATCTAATCTGTTACCTCATTGTGGTATGGAGGTGACTCAGAATTCTTGCAAGGCAACCTCCAGCAATTTCTGCCATGATAGAAGGTCTTTGAAAAGGGACCAATGTCAGACATATCTATTGTCCAAGGACCAAACTTGCCCAGATACTTTAGGCTTATAGCCAGATTGGTTGTAGAGTTGATGAGTTTTTGGGCCACAACAATTTTCCAAGTGCTGATAATGAGTTGTAAAAGGGCTTTGACCCCTTTTGTTCAAGGAAGTACCAACAAAAATGAAATTGTAGATCCTGGAAGTATTTTGATATTAGCCCATTCATATATTTAGCTGTGGTTCATTCATCATAAAATTAGGTAAAAATGATCTTGCAAACTCTTATGTTTACTATAATTCTACCTGTGTTTGGTTACCTCTGGCTTGCCGAGTTGACACCATAAGAAAGGGCTCCCTTGGCACGGCTAGACAGGACTAGAGGTTGTAGATTCTATGACCCATCACAGACTACATTCTAGTTATAATGTGTATCGCAGTGGGATGGTAGTATATGACCACACATTAATAAGGTGCTGGTGATCTTAAGCGTTAGAACCAAAACTCCCTCTTAGGCCAGCTGGTGTAACCCCCTTATTTTATGGAGGAAAAGGCCGAGTCTCAGAGAGTTTAAATGACTTCCACAAGGTTATATAGTTGTAGCAGATGTATAGATACTTATATACAGCTCTTAGAAGCAAAGCAAGTCAACAAGAATCTAATAAATGTGTTAAGCAGGGGGGACACAGAGAAAGGCAAATCATCTTTTCCCTCCAGGAGCTTAGATTCACTGTCTCCAAAGCTTTATAATAAAAGAGTTTTCTAGGATACCCAGAAGTTCAATAATTTGAACACGGTCATGTGACTAATAGGGATAGAAGTCTTGAATTCCAACTCTGAGGCCCCACTATCCACTCCGTCACACCAATTTATGTTAACAGCATCATGCTTTAAGTTAGCATAGTGCTTTAAGATTGGCAAAGTGCCTTGCATAAGCTAACTCATTTGATCTCAACAATCTTATGAATTAAGTACTATTTTTTTTTTCATTTTGGAGGGCAATTGGGGCTAAGTGACTTGCCCAGGGTTGCAGGGCTAGTTTGTGTGTGTGTGTGTGTGTGTGTGTGTGTGTGTGTGTGTGTGTGTGTATTAAGTGTCTGAGGCTGGATTAGAACTGAGGTCCTCCTGATTCCAGGGCCGGTGCTCTATTCACTGCACCACCTAGCTGACCCCATGAATTAAGTACTATTATTATTCCCATTTTACAGATAAGAAATTTGAGACACAGGTTAAGCAATTGTCCAGAAGTCACCCATAGAGTAAGTGTCTGAGCCAGGATTCGAAATTGGGCCCTACTGACTCCAAGTCTTAATTCTTTTGCCCCTATATTGTGTTGTCTCTCCTTGTCTGTTTTCTTCCCATCCCCTGTGAAAATATTCTTGATTTCTTTACTTCTTATCTCTTAACCAGCCCCTCACATGTGCCACTTCTACATTTCTCAAGGGTCTCTCTGATGACTTCTTCACACCTCTATTTCATCACTTACCTTATTATAACCTCAGGTATCTTATAAAAACTCATTTCAAACTTTTAAAGCAATAATGATCATGAAGAAGAAGAAAGCCATTTTAAAGGTTTGCAGAAAGAATTACAAAGTGAGGGGATGTCCATTAGTTGAAGAATGGCTGAACAAGTTGTGGTATATGAATGTAATGGAATCCTATTGTGTAGCACCTCTTAAAACTGTGTGTTGGGATCCCATGTGGGGCTGTAAAAATTTTCCAACAGTAAAAAGTTTTTGAATGTACAACAGTCAAAAAGTAGTAAAAAATTAAACATGTAATGAATCTGATGTGTTTCTGGCAGCATTTGCCTTATTTTGCATCATTCAATTACACTGTAGCCTTGGTTCTGAACACAAAGCATGACCTCATGCCACAAAATTCCAATGACCAATGGCCAATGAATGCTGTCAAAACTCTAAAAAGGGATGGGGAATAGAAAATGTTTAAGAAGTCCTGCTATAAGAAATGATGAGCACATAGATTTCAGAAAAGCCTGGAAAGACTTACATGAACTGATGCGGAGTGAAATAAGCAAAACGAGGAGAACATTGTACAGCATTGTGCAAAGATTAGCTGTGATAGACTTAGTTCTTCTCAGCAATATGTTTATCTTGGACAATTCCAAAAGATTCATGATGGAAAATGATAACTCCATCCAGAGAAAGACCTGTGGAATCTGAATGCAGATTGAAGCATACAGTTTTCTCTCTCTTTTTGTTTGCTTTTTTTTCTCATGATTTTTCCTTTTTTGTTCTGATTCGTCTTTCTCAACATGAATAATGTGGAAATATGATTAATGTGATTGTACATGTATAACCTACATCAGATTGCTTGACATCTTGTGAGGGTGAACGGAAGGGAGAGAGAAAAAAAATGGAACTCAAAATTTTGTAAAAGTGAATGTTGAAAACTATATTAACAAACAATAAAATAATATTAAGTGGGAAAAATTTAAAAATTAAGGTTTGAACATTTTCTGTACATTATCTCCTAATAGCCCTATGAAATCACTATTGCACATATGAGTATCTCCATTTTACTAATGAGGAAACAGACAGAGAGATTAAGCTACTTACCATAATCATCACCTAGTAAATATCAGAGGCAGGATTTGAACCCAGATTCTCTTGACTCTAAGTCCACACTTTTAATGCAGTAATATACTGCCTTCCTGGTAATAGTAGGTAAGGAACATGTTTTCTTTTAATAATGAATGAAAAAGATCAGACAACTGAGAAGTGTGGGTGAAAACACTGAGAACCTTAGAAGACTGCTAAAAGGATCAAGTAAAAGGCCCCTTAGAGTTTGAAAACCACTGGTTTAGATAAACAGTGCACAAATTAAAGCTATACCTTTTTTAAACTCCCGTCTGCACTTTCAGTATTTTTATTCTGAATAAATAATAATTTATTTATTTTAATTATTCTGAATAAATAATAAAAAATAAAAAGAAAATATTTTCCAGACTAATTATTGTTTTAATATTGTTTGAAAAAATATGCCCTCTTCCCCATTCCGATAATCAGACCATCATCTTAACAAAACCTTTAGAATGGTTTTTTACAATAATGATTGTACCAAGCAAGTTTTTCTTTCAAACTATTTTAATTAATTACAGGTTTAGTTATACAATGAGGCTTTAGTTTATTTTTACAGTATAGGTTTTTATATACTACAGCTGCTTTCCAGTTCAAGATTTCATTACATTTTAAATCAACCATATGTTTCTCTTTTCTTCATTTGGTTCAGAAAATGCTGGGGAATAGCCTACATTTTCCAGGATATAATCCAGAGAAAAAGGTCATCTGTTCTATAGATTATATGGAGTTAACCCAAGAATGCATGCTTTTTTGTATCATAGAGAAAATACCATAGTGAGTAACTAATATAAAGGAGTATTTCTGTAACAGACCAATTAAACTGGTGTGGACTGCCTGAACTCATCTTATAAATTCTTATTTCCAGGCTGCCCCACACCTAATAGATCCTCAGCACAGTCTACAGGCATCTCAAGGTTACATATCTAGTGACCTCAGCCAATGTAGACAAAACTGAGAACTAGAAAGTGAGTTAAAAAGCAGAAGCTTTTGTGCTTCCCAGTTTGAAACGTAAAGGAGAGCTTATCCAGCTCTCCTCTCATTTATCCCCAGGAACCCTTGGATTTGGACACTTTCAGCCTATTTATTTATTTGTTTTCAGTAGTTTAAAAGCAATACATTAGAAGATAAGATGAAGCAGGTGCATTGATTGTATTTAGTGAAAACTATCAATTGACCGTGTAGAAAGATAGAGAAAACTATTTAAATTAGAATAAGAAGTTAAAAAAATAGCTGTTTTGGATCATTTTGTGTAAAGGGCCCAATACATCCCAGTAGCCATTACTTCTCTAGTCCTCTAGCAGGTAAAGCTATGGGGAAGGAGCTTTGAATTTGGAATCAGACATCCTGAATGTGGATTCTCCCCATCTGCCTTCACTTTTGCAGGCCATTGTTTTCTCACCTGTAGAAAGAAGGGGTTGGGTAAGACCTGAGGTGTCAAACAGTTGGTAAGCACTGTGGTTGCAATGCTCCAGAGTTCTGCCCAGCCAGATTAAAATGTGATTAGGAAATACAGTAGACAAGTTAATAAATGGTTTTCTAAATCAATATGCAATTTGCCAGGATCCTAATGTACATGCTTATATTTGAACTTGATATCACTGTATTAGATGAACTCTAAGATTTTGTCCAGCCCCAAATCCACATTTGTAATAATTACCATGAGCCTTGAAGGAAAAGTATCAAAGATAATATCAAGTATTCATTCAAGGTGACATCTTTATCCACAGATGGAATCACTTTACCTTCTTTCTTTTTCATGTTGAAATGGCTTTTCTTCATCAAATGATGAAGCAATTGATATCTGAAACACTGAGTTAATCACTAACATGCTTATTATGTGCTGAATAGAGGGGCAGGGAGGTGATTCATTGACTGGAGCCCTTGGCTGGACCTGGAGTCCTTGGCTGGACCTGGAGTCAGGAAGATCTGAGTTCAGATATGGCCTCAGACACTTACTAACTGTGTGACCCTGGGTAAGTCACAAGACCTGTTTGCCTCAGTTCCTCATCTGTAAAATGGGGACACACTAAAGAAGGAAATGGCAAACCACTCCTGTATCTTTGCCTAGAAAACCTTATTGACAAAGTCCATGAGGCCACATAGAATCAGACACAACTGAAAGACTGAATCCTAGGTAATGATAGTAGGTAGTGGAAAAACAAAAGGAGAGTCAAACTCATTCCTTTCCTCAAAGCTTTTATGTAACATCTGGGGAAAAAGCATATACCCATTCAAGCAAATACAAAGCCTATCAAAGGTAAATTCAAAGTAAGTTGGAGGGGTGACTTTAATAACTGGAAGGGTCAAGAAATGCCTCCTTTAGAGGCAACCCTTGAGCTGAGCTTTGAAGGGAGCTAAGGATTTAATCTCAGAAGAGGGTCAGTGAGGAGGAATACATGATAGGCATGGAAGTACCCTGTGAAAAAGCCCAGAGACTGGAGGTAGACTATTGTGTGTGATGGATCACAGAGTATATGAGGGGGAAAGGTATGCTGGAGTCCAGATACAGTGGCTTTAAATGCCAAGAAGAGGCATTCATATTTAACCCACAGAGGAGAATTTATCCAGTTAAAGTAGGTAGTTAGGAATCTGTTGTGATTTTTTTGAGGGGGGGGGAGGTGAGGCGATTGGGGTCAAGTGACTTGCCTAAGGTCACACATCTAGTAAATATGTCAAATATCTGAGGTCGGATTTGAACTCAGGTCCTCCTGCCTCCAGAGCTGGTGTTCTTATTAACTGTGCCACCCAGCTGTCCCAAGTAGTCAACAATCTTATATACTGCAGAAAGGTATGAGGGCTAGAGAAGACGCCATTAAGTTTGGCAATTAAAATATGTTGGGAACTTTGGATAGGGCCCTTTCAGTTGAAAGTTTGAGGTGTGAAGCAAGATTGCAGGGAGGTAAGAAAGTAGTGAGAGAAGTCTAGACTGCAATACACAAAGGGTTGAAGGGTTTGTGCTTGTTTACTTTTTTAGCTATTTGTCTGGGAAATAGAGGAGGGAATGAAAAGGTTAAATGAAAGGCTTGTTATTTGTTTTATTATTATTATTATTATTTTGCTTGTTTGTTTAAGGATAGAGAAAGCCTAAGCTTGACTCTTGGATCTTGTAGCCTAGGAGTAGAATAAGACTCTTAACTGAGGTAGCATTAATGTACAGTATTACATCATTAGTGCATTAGAATAGTGAACAATTTCCCCCCATTCTTTTCTATGAACCCTTTCTCTGAAATAAGGATGGTGGAAGTGGTAAAGTTCCAGATTGAGACTTGGAATAAATATGAAGTCTTATACTGTACTTTGTAAAAAAAATTGGTGGGTAAGAGCAGGAGGAACACATAAGTACAAAATGAGGGAATTAGGACCCAATAGAAGTTCATCTGAAACAAAAAGATCTCAGGGTTTCAGTGGACTGATGGCTCAAAATAAGTCAACGATGTGAATGGTCAGTAAAGTGGATGCAAATTTTGCCTGAATGTCTTTCAGGACTGAGAAGAGAATCCACTCTTTTCTGCCCTGTCAGACCATTGTATTCACTTGTTGTTACCACCTTTTAGGCAGGTATAAAAATAATGGAGATGTTTATCCTTAGAAGATAAAGATGGTGGGAGTGATGTGACAGGTACTTTCAAGCATTAGATATTATGTCATGTAGAAGATGGATTAGGTTTGCTTTTCTTGGTCCCAGAAGGCTGAAACTTGGAGTAAAGGATAGAAGTTTAAATGAGGGAACATAAATAAGGTAACAACAAACTCCCATCCTACCACCAATCATAAACTAACAGTTACACTCTTTCTAATAATTAAAGCTGTTAAAAATCAAATGAGTCCCTTAGGTAGTGGAGGGTGAATACTCTTAAAGGATGTTTTCAGATAAAAACTGGATGTCTACTTGTTTTGTATATTATGGAGAATAGTCTCAGGAAGGTAAGATTCCTTATAATTCTGAGATTCTGTGTTATACATTTCTTTCTCAGCTTTAAAACTTAATGAATGATTGGCCTTGGTCAATCCTTCAACTTTTTGTGGCTCAATTTTCTGATTTGTAAAATGAGAGGATTGGACTAGATAACCTCTAAGAAACTTTCCAAGTCTAAACTGTATTAACATCATACTTTCTTAGATTTCTTAAAGAGGATTTCTTTTGGAGTTACACAGGGTAGGTATGTAGTATGGTGTGGTGGTGATTATAAACTTGAAAAATAAAGTAGGAACACTCCAGGATACTGAGGAAACTAGGCAGAAGGGAAGTAGAGGAACATGGTTCCTGTAACAGTCAGTAGTCTGGAAGAAGTCAGTAAAGTAGGAGACTAAGAAAGCCAAACTGAAGGGCCGTGTAGGACTGTGGTCCAGATAATAGTCAGGAGGCTAGAAGTCAGTCAAGTCAAGATAAACAAAATCAATCATGGTGAGCCAAAGCAAGACTCAGCCACCATGATTTCTGGGTGTTAAGCCAATAATGATCTGGGAAACAGGCATACTTAGATTCCAATAACCTGGGAAAAACTTTTGGACAACTTGACTTAAGTGCCAGGTCACCTCTTTTTGACCTGTTGGGGATTGTATAAATAATGCTCTACTCCTTTGGAGATCTTGAAGCACTCATTCTTTGCCATGTCCAGGTTCTGATGCCAAGCTGCTTCTTTTAAAGCAATCTCAGCCAGACATTTGTCTTCACGGTGCAGGTTCCTTTGCAGAAGCCCTTTTCTTTAAATGAGAGGATTGGAAATAATATCATCTGAGTTTTCAAATCACAGATGCCTTTTGGGTGTGAGAGTAAGCAATATTCTTTGTGCCTACTTGGATGAGAGCCATGGAACTGTAGTCATTGGGTCAGAGTAATCTCAGCAAACTCTCAATTACATCTTGAATACAGATTTCTGGCATACACTATATATTCCCTGACACAGCATCTGGACAGCAGCTGACTTACTATGGCCCACTCAGAGAACTGTGTGTTATCACTATTTCCTTTTTCTCTCTAAAAGTTTCTGTCTCTGATCACTTGGAATCCATCATGTTACATTCCTCTTCCTGTAATAGAGAAAGGTCTTCCCTTTGTTATCAAAATGGAATGCTTGATTATGGAGCCCTATGAGAATAGGGTTGAATGGACCTTACAGGTCATGTAACCTCTCATCCAGTGCAGAAACAAGCTTTTATATGATTCCTAATCACTTTTCATCTAGCTTGTACTTGACCAATTCTACCATCTCACAAAACAAACCATTACATTTTTTTCTTGGAAGGTTTTTCTCTTCTAATAATGAAGAGTTCTAATTCTTCCTTCTATAATCTCTATTAGACCTAGCTGTGCTTTAGAGACTGTTAGCAAGTAAATTCACCTTTATAGATCCTATTTCCTCATCTGCGAAAGGGGAGTAACCCAAGTAGTATCTACTTTATGGGGTTATTGTGAGAATCCAATACAATAATTTGTGCTAGGCATTTTGCAAACCTTAAAGTGCCCCATAAATGCCAGCTATCATTTTGGGTGTTGTTGTTGCTTTGTTACTATTATTCTCAGAAAGAGCTCACTTAATACAAATTTAATTTTTCACCAATATGATAGCTCTTCAAATATGAAGACTGCTATAATGTGCCCCACTACTTCCTATCTTGTCCTGCCTAAACAGTTATTTTCAATGATAGTTTATTGAATGATAGAATTTCCTTACCAATCTAGTCATTCTCCTTTGGATAGATTCATCCTTGAATTGTAACATCCATAAGTTAATACAGTATTATATATGTGGTCTGGTCAGTGTAATGGGAATGCAAATTTGGAAGATCTTCCCTGCCCCTAGCCTAAAGTGCACCTGAAGCCTGGGGTGGGAGGCTTGTTTTTCAGTAGATACTTCTTGATTGGCCAGTGAGTCAATAAGGTTGTTACATTCTCTGAGCCAGGAGAAGGCTATATAAGCCCTGATGTGTAGCTTCGTTTTGGGGGCTCACTTTGAGAAGTGTTCTGTGATTTGATCTGTATTCTGGGAAGCCATTGTCCAGGGCCCCCCCGGCTTTGAAAAACCCAGATGTGGAAACCCAGATGTTGACTGGGTATGGATGTAATGGTTGGACAGTTTGGAAATCTGTCTACTTGATCTGTTTCTGTCTTGATAATTCTGCCTGTATACTTTGAAGTTCGGGGTGCTGACCTTTTTCCCCTGAACAAGGTAAACGATATATGTCTGACTGATTAAAGTAACCCATTTTGAGTTGCTTTCCTTTAACAAAGCAGATCCAAGAACCTGTATTGACAGACACCCTGGAGACACTGGGGTGCTTGCTGCTACAGTCAGTTAGGAATACAGTAGTCCTTTCATGTCCCTTAGTCCAGACACAAATGAATTATATCTTTTGGACAGCTGCTTTGCACCTTTGAATGATGCTGGACTTAAATTCAACTTAAATCCATAGTTTTTTCTATATATAACCTATTATTGTCTTGTAGTCCCTATTCTGTTCACATACTGTTGACTTTTTGATACTGTTTAAAAACTACATTTATTGGGGCGGCCAGGTAGCACAGCGAGTAAGAGCACTGGCTCCAGTACGACACCCAGAAATAACTGGCCGTGTAACCTTGAGCAAGTTACTTAACCCCGATTGCTTTAAAAAAAAAAAAACAACTACATTTATTGACACTAAAGTTCATCTTGTTAGCTTTTGTCCTTTGTATTTTTGGAGAGAAGATTAGAAAATTGAGTGCTTCCAGACCAGGGCTATCAGCCAATGTTCTTCCCCTTTTTATCTACTGAGTGGTAGTAGCTTTCTGAAGGTTGCCCATTAAGCAACACTGATCACACCCTTGCCTTGTTTCTTCCTTCCAGGAACCTACTGCTCATAGTTTTTCATGGCTGTGCTTGGTCTAGAATTCAAAGGTTTCAAGATTCCATGCTAACATGGGTGAAGGTTTTCTGGAAACACAAGAAGAGATTGGGGGCATTTTTGTATTTTGAATCTTTAGTGTAGTTTCTCTTTCTTTCTTTTCAGTGAACTTTCCCGTGAATCTTTTGCTACCTCCCTTTCATCTCTTTGCTAGCCTCTATCCTTGTCTCAGTTTCAGTCTAGATTGCTTTTGAGTAATTAATGTCTTGAATTTCCCTTAGTCATTTCACAACATAAAATTTATTATTTTGCCACCCAGATTATATGGCACTAGTTCATTTGTTTCAGTGTTTGAGAGACTCATTAATTAGGAAAGCAGCAAGATGAATGAACAAATATTTAAAAGGTCTGGGTTTTAATCTTGGTTCTGTTGTTCCCTCTCTGGCCTTCAGATTTCTTTAAAATGTGGGGATTGAAGTAGATGATCTCTAAGGTTACTAATAGCTTTAAAATTCCATTTATTTTTCTAAAGTTTGACTGGGGAGCTTGCAGGGAAGAAACTCCTTTTACCAGTACGGATTGGAGTTGTATATATACCATTGAAATCACAGGTCTGTTCCTCCAGCTTCCATCCCCTTCCCCCCCCCCCCCCCCCAAAAAATATCAGTCTGCCAGAGGATGTATATATTGCTTTGCTTTTCCATAGCACCACATACATTTTCTTTTAAGTCTGTCATATGAGTCCTCAATTTATTAACTTTACTCTCTCATTAGATTTGTCAGTGTGTTCCCATAGCTTCTCTTTTGCTAGAATCCCAAGTGAATCTGCTGCCTGGTCCTAGCCACAGACTTTCTCAGAATTTCAGAGTTGGAAGGGATAGCAAGTCCATATACTCTAATATGGACTTGAAAAAACATACTTTCTATAAAATACATAGTGGTTTTCCAGGTTTTGCTTGAAGCCCTGGTGTCTGTCTGTCTGTCTGTCCCTCTCTCTGTGCACACACACATTATTTTAAGGGGGTGAGGAGAACCTTTCTTTTTTCACTTGCTATTTTAAATTATAAAAAGCAAGTTTCACTTTTTTTTAAGGACTACTGTCTATTTCAGTGTGGCAGAACCAAGGGCAGCTATATTAGCAGGCATACTTAAATGAGCAGTTCTGATTGTTAGGAAGTTTTACTCCTCTCCCTCATATCTCTCTTCTTTCCTTTTTCATTTCATTGGTGGAGGGAACCCCTATAAGGTCCATTCTTTAACAATGCAAATTTAGATCTTTCCGCACTTATAGCCTTAGATTGTTGCCTGGGACCCTCAGAGATAAAAAAAGTGCCTTGCCAAGGGTGACAGAAAAAAGGTATGTGGCAAAGACAGGATTTGAACCCAGGTATTCTTGCCTTGGATACAATGATTCCACAGTGGGTTCTTATTGAAATTGGTTAGTTGATTTATGCAACTGTGGCAGCAAGCACCCCGGCGTCCTCAGGGTTTGCTGCTACCACAGGTTCTTGGATCTGCTTTGTTAAAGGAAAGCAACTCAAAATGGGTTAACAAGCTTACTTTAATCAGTCAGACATATATCATTTACCTTGTTCAGGGGAAAAAGGTCAGCACCCCGAATTATCAAGACAGAAACAGATCAAGTAGACAGATTTCCAAACTGTCCAACCATTACATCCATACCCAGTCAACATCTGGGTTTCCACATCTAGGTTTTTCAAAGCCGGGGGACTCTCAACAACGGCTTCCCAGAATTCAGATCAAATCACAGAACACTTCTCAAAGTGAGTCCCAAAACAAGGCTACACATCAGGGCTTATATAGCCTTCTCCTGGCTCAGAGAATGTAACAACCTTATTGACCCACTGGCCAATCAAAAAGTATCTACTGAAAAACAAGCCTCCCTCCCCAGGCTTCTGGTGCACTTTAGCCTAGGGGCAGGGAAGATCTTCCAAATTTGCATTCCCATTACAGCAACCCATCACCAAACCATCTAAGACAAAGTTGCTTCATAGGAGACATAGAATCATAGTCATTCTAGAACTACAGTCTGCTGGGATTTCTGGACTTATTCTCCCATTGTCTTTAATAGGAAATTAATAGAATATGTTGTTATTGTTTGGGGTTTTCTTGGCAAAGATATTGGGGTGGTTTGCTATTTCCTTCTCCAACTCATTTTTTAGATGAGAAACTGAGGCAAACAGGGTTAAGTGATTTGCCCAGGGTCACCCAGCTACTAAGTATCTGAGGTCAGATTTGAACACAGGAAGATGAGTCTTCCTAACTTCCATCTCAGTGCTCTGTCCACAGTACCGGAAATACAAAAAACATATGAAGCACATACAGATAGAGACTGTTCTGGATTTTCTGCCTGGGCATGTCTGCTTCTTCTCAGCAATTTATAGGCTGAGGGATTTGTTTAGAATACTGGGGCTGGGGGTGGGGGTGGGCTAAGGGTCTTGTCCCAGGTCTCACATTAAGTATGTGTCAGAGGTGAGACTGGAACCCAAGTGGTGCCAGCTGTCTATTTCATCATGCTTCCTTCTCACCTTTTTTATACCAAACCTAAATTTACCTCTCTATACTTCCCCTGCTTATCCCTAATTGAATAAATGAATGAATGAACAGCATTTGTTAAGAGATTATTATAGTTGAAGGAATGTGCAAAGCACATACACATCTTATATTCTAATGGGGAAACCATAAGAGAGAGTGGGAGTCAAAGGAGGCAGTTGTTTCCTGGGAAGTCGTAAAGCTAATGAGTAGGATACCAGGATGGTCCATTGATAGGATCCTTTCTGATCACTTAGAAAGATCAGAGCAGGAGAAGGGCTGGAGAGTCATCAGCCAGGTGATAAATGTAGAGTGTGAAGTGAAGATACATCATCTCACAGAGAGCATAGGGTTCTATGGCTTAGCTCCTCTCAGGCATAGTTTTTGGTGGCCCTTTTCCTGTGCTCTGGGGCTAAGCCAAAAAAATGTAAACCTTCTTCCCCATGAGAGCCCTTCAAATGCTTGCTAACAATTCTGTCACTCTGCCCTGACTCGTTTCTTTGTTTTTTATAGCTGACTCAAGATGTATGGGAAGTGGGACAGTCCAGTAAAAGGGGAAGACAGAGAATGTTGATTTCAGCCCTTACCTGCATCATTAAACTAGAATCTCCTTGAGGGCAGAAGCCATGTTTAATTCAACATCTCTCAGTATAGTGTTTTGTACATTCTGTGTGCTCGACACATGTTTGTTTAATTTGTAATGCGGTAATATTCTGTGGATCGCTGGTTGAAGAACAAATCTAGAAATCCCGATGGTCCAGAATGGCTGTGCACCTGTTTCCTGTGAAGCAGCTTTGCTCTAGATGGCTTGGTGATGGGTTGGACCAATCAATAATCAAACATTTATTAAGCACTTACTTTATGTCAGGCACTATGCTAACCACCAAGGATACCAAAAAAAAAAAAAAAACTAAACCAAAAGCAAAACAAAAGTTAGTTCCTCTCCTCAAGGAACTTAAAATCTAATAAGGGAGAGAACATGCAAGCAAATATATACAAAGCAAACTATATGTAGGAAAAATAGGACTTAATAGAGGGAAAGCACTAGAATTAAGAATCCAAATCAAGAGGGGTTGGGAAAGACTTCCTGAAAAGATGGGATTTTAGTTGGGATTTAAGGAAGCTTGGGAAGTCAGTAGGTGGACTTGAGAAGGCAAAGAATTCCAAGCATGGAGAACAGCTAGACAAAAAAAATGCCTGGAGCCGTGAGATGGATTGTCTCGTTCATAGCAACGGGCAGGAGGCCAGAGTGACTGAATCGAAGAATACATGTTGGGGAGGAAGGTGTAAGAACATGGGAAAGGTAGGAGAGCACCAGGTTATGGAGGGCTTTGAATTCCAAACAGAGCATTTTGTTTTTTATCCAATAGGGAGTCACCATAATCTATTTAGACTTCAGCAATGGACATCCTTGTACTAAAGAGTCTAAGTTCAGGAGTCTGAACTGGCTTCCCTGACATACTCTGGGGATGGTAGTGTCTGAACAACTGGTCAAGCGGAAATTCAGTGTGCAGTAAAAGGGAGATGATAATCCTCCTTTACCCATTCCTGTTAAGACAACATTTGCAGTAGCATGTTCATTCCTAGAAACAACATTAAAGACTTGGGCTATGTGTGGTGCCGGGGGGAAGAGTGTGGACACTTTCACATAAAGAACAGTTGAATCAATTAGGGATATTTAGCCTAAAGAAGAAACAATTTAGTGGAGCCATAATAGTCTTCAAATATATGCTGAATTATACTTTGGGAGACAGATCAGACTGATTGAACTAGTCTTCATGGTCATGCAGATTTCTTATTTCACTCGCATTTCTCCAAATTGAAAAAACCCAGATAGATCTTTGTTTTAAAATTTTTATATTTTAGGTCTGCTATTCATTTCAATGTGGCAGAACTAAGGTAAGCTGTATTAGCAGGCAAATACTTTAAAGTATATGTAGTTTATTAAAATTCTTAATGGATTTCACATAGTTCATTCATGATACCACCTTGACTTTCGAAGATATAAAAGGGCTGGCAAAAATATCTCATTTAGGGGCGGCCAGGTAGCACAGCAAGTAAGAGCACCGGCTCCAGTGTTGAGAAGACCTGGAGATCGAATCCCGGGCTCGGACACTTAGCACCCACCCAGAAACACCTGGCCGTGTAACCTTGAGCAAGTTACTTAACCCCAATTGCTTAGGGGCGGCCAGGTGGCTCAGCGAGTAAGAGCACCGGCTCCAGTGTTGAGAAGACCTGGAGATCGAATCTCGGGCTCAGACACTCAGCACCACACCCAGAAATAACTGGCCGTGTAACCTTGAGCAAGTTACTTAACCCCGATTGCTTAAAAATAATATTAAAAAAAATATCTCATTTCTTTTTTATGACTTGATTTTGACAACAAAACTAGACTACTGGATCCTGTATACATACCAGCAGTGGTTTTACTTTTGAAAACCTTAAATTTTATTATATTTGTTATTCTACCAAAAGGGGGCAACGAGGTGGCAGAATGGATAGAGCACAGGCCCCTGGAGTCAGGAAAGATCTGAGTTCAAATTTGGACTCAGACACTTAAAAGCTGTATGATCCTAGGCAAACCACTGAAACCTGCTTCCCACAGTTTTCTTATCTATAAAATGAGCTGGAGAAGGAAATGGCAACTCACTACAGTATCTTTGCCACAACAAGGGTTAATTAAATGACTTGCCCAGAGTCCCACAGCAATTTGATGGGAGGAGAACATTCCTGTCATTTATATGGAGCTAAGCTTTTGCATTATTTGTTTTCTTTCTATATGACTCATTTTGGAAGATTAGAATAAGATTGTAGATTATATGAAATTATAGCTCCTGGAAATGATTTGTTTTCTTCACCTAATTGGAGTGAGGTAGGGATTATTTAAGGATGGGGGGGTCAGAGACTTGTTAGTTTAGACTCTTGCATTGGGGGACCAAAGGTTATGAACTAGATTTCCTAGTAAGTTAAATATTACATGTCAAAGAGTGTTTGTCCTTCAGATAACGTGCAACATTGGGAGGTTCATTTCATTTATGATAATGAAGCTGAATAGCTATATAAATGAAAGCAGATGGCATTGTATAGTGTAATAATAGCCTTCATAAAAATGCTTGTTTTTTCCTAAGAATCATGTCTATCAGTTTACAAAAAAAAGCAAGACCCCTAATTGCAATAGAATGCTAGACACTCTGTCAGAGAAACTTAGTTTTTTTTCCCCTGCTTTCTTCAGTCATTCGATTGGGTAACATTGTCTAGCCAACATTGCTGTCTCTCTTAGTTATGCTGAAATTTTTAATGTCAACCTTGTACTGAAAATGGTAGGTGTAAAAATGTGTCTACTCAATGCCTGTGGTTCCAGCTAATTCCCAAGATGTAGGAAATTTTCAATAAGAGATTCACCTAAGTCTGAAATATAATCTACATTTATAGGGTAGAAATTTTCAGTGCCAGACTTTCCAATCAAAACAATATGCTACTTTTACTAGAGAAAATACAGTTTTTTATCCTGAAATTTATTGTTAATTTATAAAGAAAATCAATTACTTATCATCAAATTCAGCAAAGTTGTCAATTGCATTATTTTAGAGTATTGTTCATATGAAAATATTACTCTACAATATTTCCTTTGAGCTTGACCATGACTATATGAAGAAAACAGAAATTTCTTTCTGAGTTCTTTTTTTAAATTTGCAGTTATCTGAAATGGTTCAGTGGAAAAATACTGATTTTCACTGAAAATTTGAGGAAAAATATTGTAATTATATTTTGGAGGGAAACAGTTTTTGTCACATTCTATTAGTATTATTTGAATGTCTGAGTCACTTTTATTTTCTTATGCTTTCAGTATACATGAGAAACCAAATAGAAAAATCTATTTTAAAGTGGATACAGTATTATTATTAAAATATGTATGTATATAAGGAAAGACAAGTGTACCTTAGTGGATAGACTCTTGGACCTGGAACCAAGAAGATACAGTTCAGCTCCTTCCTGTCACATTTACCATGGGTGTCTAAATTGGGGAATTTACTGTGTGTGTCAGACAGCTCCCTAGGACTCACCCTTCAAATCATTCATTGATATTCACTTTGGATATACCTTGATGAAATGATAAAGATGATTTTTATAGGAAAGTTCCCTATACTGACAAAATCACAGATCTTTTCTGTTTTAGGGTGTGTGTGTGTGTGTGTGTGTGTATGTGTGTGTGTGTTTATGTATGGGATAATTAGGAATTCTTGAACCTGGGGCAAATTCAGATAAGGGAAAGTGGAGGTAGTAACATTGGGTTGTTTTCCTGGGGCTAACAGGCCAAAGGACATGGTTTAGTTTCAGTTCTGTATGTGTATGTATGGATACATGTGGTTTGGGTCATTAAATGGATTTGTGATTTTAGGTATGGAAACCTATGGAAACCCCTTCTACCAATCTAGATCTTAACCTATTAATGACTTAGTACATAACTCCTAGGGTATTAATAACCTGGGGTTTTTGAAAGTTAGGTGACTTGAAGTCTTAACAAGCTGTAGTCTTTCCATACAAATTACATACATATATAAATACATACATACATACATTTGTAGAATATATGGACCTGGATATCTATATATGGATCAGTCTTCAATTCCTTTGAAACCAAACTGATATGGACATTATTTTTTTTTATGAGCAATCGGGGTTAAGTAGCTTGCTCAAGGTTACACAGCCAGTTATTTCTGGGTGTGGTGCTAAGTATCTGAGCCTGTATTCGATCCCAGGTCATCCCAACTCTAGGGCTGATATGGACATTCTTATCTTTAGTTTCATTCACTTATTTCTCAAACTATTTCTTAAGTGCCTACTGTATGCATGGCACTTTGCTAAAAACAATCAATTTCCTTAAGACTTTTACATTGTATGGGATGAATTTATAGCTAGGTAAGTAAATACAATGTAATTTGAGGAGGGTGAGAGCACCAAGTAGAGGAGTCATGAAAGTGTTCTTTTAATAGATATAAAGGGATCTTGGAAAGAAGCTTAGGATTCTAACAGAATGAGTTAAGAGGAAGGACATTTAGGGATCTGAGAGAACCAACCAAAAGCATGGAGGCAAGAGATATTACTAACTTCAAAAAATAGTAAGTATATAAAGTTGATTGGAAGAAGGAGGAATTTGAAAGAATGGAAGGATGTCAATAGGTAGCAATGACAGGTGATGGTGGAAGGGGCTTTCTTTATGGAATATGACAGTGTACAAAAAGACAGAGTTAAGAGGAGAGGACAACACAAAATTGGGAAACAAAGACTATTATGTGCCAGTTACATAATAGGGATATAGTTAATTTATAGTTTACCAATTACTTAAATATTTTCAGAGTATGTCTGTGTTAGCAGAGGGGATTTGCATTGAGCACACACTGGACTCCAAGACTTATTTGTTGGTTTACATTGTATGTCTCAGGCATATACAGGAAGTACCTGATCGCTTAGCTGCTGTCCAGTGTTGGTGATAGGTTCACCCCTTAGAGTGTCTCGTGTGTGGACTGCACTAAAACTCGGAAGACTTTTCACTTGAAGTTCGCTGATGTCATGAATTTTCCCCTTAATCTTATCTTCTTCTATTAAAATTAAAGCATGTATTTTGTCAAAGTAGCAAAATTAAATTAAACTGTTGTTTACAATTATAATTTTGTTCACGGTGCATTTTCCAATTTAACACTAACCTTTGTCCTAGTCCAGTTCATAACTCATGGCACTTTGATGACTCCATTGGGATCTATAATAATTTGTAATAAACAGTGAAATAAATACATTTAATCTAGCAGCTCAGTACCCTTTCTGATGATGTTTTCTTCTATATTTGCAGATAAATTATTAGTCATAACTGTAGCAACCAAAGAAACCGATGGATATCATCGATTTATGCAAACAGCCAAGTACTTCAATTATACTGTGAAGGTAATGTATTACCTTTAAATTTATGGGAAATGTTGGAAAACCATGCCTCTAAGATAAAAAAAAAATAACTGGGAACCAAAGAAAACAATCAAACATTAGTTGTTATTGGTTAATGTATTATCTTTAAAATAATCTCAAGGCACCTAGTAGAGAGTTTTATGCACAGTAACAGCTTAATAATTATTCACTGATTGTAACATTTTGGTTTAGAATGAAAAATTAGGGCTTTGCCATTTGGAGTTTTTATTTGCAATCATTTCTCATACCTACAGTGATTTCCAGTTTTTCTTTCTTCAAGAGTGCCTTTCCTGGATATTGCTGCACTCAGTTTGAATTTCTTTGACATTGACCTGCCCCAACATTGAGCACCTCCCCTCTCTGTTGCTTTCTTTTGTAATAGTGTCTTCCCCCATTGGATTGTAAGTTCCTTGTGGGCTGGGACTGTCTTTTTTTGTGTTTGTATCCCTAGCATTTAGGATAGTGTCTGACACATTTTTGTTAAGTAGTTTTGGTCATGTACGACTCTCCGTGACCATATTTAAGGTTTTCTTGGCAGAAATCTGGAGTGGTTTGTCATTTCCTTCTCCAGCTCATTTTACAGATGAGGAAATTGAGACAAACAGGGTTAAATAACTTGCTCAGGGTTACACAGCTAGTAAGTATCTGAGACCAGTTTTGTACTCAACTTTACCGAATACCAGGGCAAGCACTCTATCTATTCTGCCACCTAGCTGAGATGTTTATTGACTATTGACTATAGTTTAGAATTGAGAACACAATTGACAGCATAATTATGCCTTTTATATTATTGTATTTTAAGGTCTTATTATAATTTCATTTTGAATAGACTTTAAAAAACTATTTGTGGGGAGTCATGTATTTAAATATATTTATAGATAGACACATGTGTGTATGTGCATGCACATGCATACATGCATGTAATATGTGCACACAGCAATTAGGTACATGTGGACACATGTACATATGAATGCTTGCATACATGTGCACATATATGTATGCATGTATACACACCTGTATATGTGTGCATGTGTGTGTGTGATTGATAGGAACCGAATGGGTAATTTTATTGATATACGAAACTCCTGGATTAGGGCTACTCCACAAGTACAGATAGTCACTTTCTCTGCAGTTTAAAGTCTTAAAGATACATGAAGCTGGTGACTTTGCCCAGCCCTCCCTCACTTAAATCCAATTCACTTGCATACCACAGCATCACCTCCATGATGTCATGGTCCTCTTTGAGAATGAAGAAGGACAAATAACAACAAAGGAAGGACTCGAACCCAGGTCTTACTGCCTTTAAAGCAAGCTTTCTATGCTGTATTACCTCTCTACATGTCTATATTTATATTTATCGGGCAGCTAGGTGATACTGTGGATAGAGTTCTGGGTCTGGAGGCAGGAAGACCTGAGCTCAAATCCAGTCTCTGATACTTACTAGCAGTGTGACCCTACACAAGTAACTTAACCATTTTTGCCTGAGTTTCTTCATCTATAAAATGAGCTGGAGAAGGAAATGGTGAATAACCCTAACATCCCGGCCAAGAAAATCCTAAGTGGGGTTATGAAAAATTGAACACAACTGAAATGACTGAACAAAATATTTATACACATACACAGATTATAATGTTATGTACTTCCCACTTATAAACTGATAAGTTCTCTCTAGACTAAAGCAAGTATTAGTAAAAGTTTGGGGCCCTGACTTCATAGAAACAGACATCACTTTTACATTTTCTGCCCCAAATGTCTTCAGTACCTTTAAGGTAACGATGTCTCCAAAGCTAATGATTTAGACTTTCAGGATCCCCTTCATTCCCATACCTGTGGTTTCTCTTCCTAAACTGTTTCATTTTAACAATACAAACTTCCTAGTATAAAAATGTTCCTTAATTATACACCTGCCCTGCAATTGCGCTTTGTATCCTTTCTTTTTTAGAAAGTAATTTGTCAGCTTTGTGTGTTTCCCAATTCTGAATAAGTTTGGAGCCTCATTTTCCCCTGGGTTATACAGTATTTTAGCTGCACTGTGAGATAAGTAGACAGACATTTGTAGACCAGCCTGCTAACCATATTATAACTGGTTCTTTGGGGAGATGCTTTCTGCATTCCAGTTAATCAAATACAATTATCTGAATAATGAATGTCAGTGATATGAGCTGGGGAAACTATGGTGTAGTAAAAGGACATTATCCTAGGATTCAGAAAACCTACTTAGTCCATTAACTTAGAAGCAGAGATGAGATGCAAGGGGCCTTTAGAGGTCTTCTGAGTCAATGCCTTTATTTTTCTTGCTGTACAGTCATGTCCAACTCTTCATGACCCCATCTGGGCTTTTCTTGGCAAAGACATTGGAGTAGTTTGCCATTTTATAGACGAGGAACCAGAGGCAAGCAGTGTTAAGTGATTTGCCCAGGGTCATACAGCTGTCTGAACCTAGATTTGAACTTAGGTCTTCCTGACTGTAGACCCTAGTGCTCTATAGGCTGTCTTGCCAGAAGCCCAGAAAAGTCAAGGGACTTCCTCTAGCCCCTGGAGTTCGTAAATGAAAGATCTGGGAATAGAACTCTGTTCCTTTGACTCTGAATGCGGGACTTTTTCCATTATATTATGGTGTT
>NW_027186457.1:17559243-17620391 GCF_028583685.1 Petaurus breviceps papuanus | reverse complement strand
CTTTCCCTTTGTGGCAGCTGTATTTTTCCTTCTAGAGCAGAAACCTGGTCAGTTAATGAAGCTGGGGACAAACAGAGCCAGCAGGAAATGTTGATTCCTCTTGGCCAAGCAAGTCCCCTGAGACAATAAAATTTCACTAATCTTTTGAAGGTTAGAGAAGACTGTGGTTAAGATTTATAAGGAGAGAAGGGTGGAATTTTGCTTGATGGCCTCAGTTATAACCTGAATGATCCACTTTAGGTCAGCAGGAAAATAGCTTAAGGCATAAAAGTGGCTTTGCTTTATTCCAGAATCTGTATCTAGTTGAAGAAAGTATGGTCAAATTGTTTTTTAACATTTTCTTTTTTTCACTTAATTTATACCCATGTCTACCTATAGTAGAAAATAACCTTTATTTCTTTTCACTTTTATAAGTTCTATTTTTTCCCCCAAATGTTTTTGGGAAGTCTTTAAAAATTAAATGTTATATTTTAAAATGAACATTGAACATCAATATAGTCAACTAAATTTGACTTGGTAAATATTCATTGAAATAGCCAAAAGATTCTAACAATTTTTTTCAGTCATTTCTTCTGAATTCTTATCAAGATTATTCATTTTTTCCATTCATCCGTATTCACTTTTCTTCTTAGAGTATCATAGTGTATCTGCTCCAGGCTTCTGGTTCTGTTTTCTCCACTCCATTTAAAAATCATGAATGCATTCCCAGACATTGATGTATCCCTCATTTTATCTTGATTATTCTTTTTTCCTAATTAATACATACTTAATTATATTATATTATAGTATTTCGTTAATGTACTAATATTTAATAGAAATGTCTTTTTGTGGCAAGAATTCAAAGATTGATGTCAAGGTATAGAAAGTTCTTTGTTTCTTTTTACTAGAATGATTCATTACATGTATTTTTCATTTTTGGTTGTAGCTTATCAGTAGTGTTGATTTTATTTACAGGTCCTTGGAAAAGGAGAAGAATGGAAAGGTGGAGACAAGGCAAACAGCATTGGTGGAGGCCAGAAAGTAAGATTACTGAAAGAAGCCATGGGAAGTTATGCAGACCAAGAAGATTTGGTTGTGTTCTTTACTCAATGGTAGGAAAGTCTCTGTTATTTTCACCCTTTCTACTTTGTAACGTACTCATTAGATGTGAGCATATGGAAAGATGTTGATAGTTTACATTCTGGTAGGATTTGTTTTGAATTGTTATATTAGCAATTTAAAATGAAACATTTACTTAGTATAAAAACTGTGGCCTGTCATGGAGATAAAGTGTGACAGGAGCCTCCCTATGAGACATTGTATGAATGATGACGTATCAAATGTTTTTTCTCATTGCTTCAGAGATGTAGCAAAGATCTCTTGAGGCTTCTCTACTGTTGTTGAATATATGTGCTATTAGTCTTAACTGATAATCTGTACCATTCACAACTGGAAAGAATTGGGTCTTATGAAAAGAAAATTGAAAATACAAGCTGGAGCACAGGGAAGCATATCTATGTACATATGGGAGGAGAGAAATGGTCCTCTGAAGCTACCATAACCTAGTCTCACTCTGTTCACCCTCTCTAATCTTTCCTATGGTCTGTAAGACAAAAATGCTGTTATGCACTAGCTAATAGCACTTTCTGGGGGCCAGTGCAAGGAACCATTCTTTACCCCCTCCTTTTTTGGAGGGGATTCTGCAAAACTGCTTTTCCTCTATCATTACTCAGAGCTCATATAATTCTGTCCCAGGCAGTCTGACTGATATATATTACATATACATGTAAGTATGTATGAGAACAGTATTAAAGAGAATATGTGAATACATACATACACATTTGTGTGTATATATATTTATGTATATATATATATATATATAGAAAGAGTATTAAAGAGGGCACATGATTCTATAAATGTGTGTATATTCATATGTGAGAACATATTATATGTGCATACATACAAGTAAGCACACACACACATATATATGTATATATATATATATATATATATATATATATATATATAAACTCTTAACTTATGACTTCAGAAACAGCATCTTTTCCGCCTACTTCTTCCACTTATGAACCCCAACCCCAACTGCTTTGTATAACAGTGCTTAGAATATGAATAGAGAAAAGGAATGCCTTACATTTTGAAGTGAAATTGGATATAATAAAGAACTGGTATCATCAATCTTTAAAGATACTAAAAGTCACCCAAAGTCACTTTCAGAGCTTTCAAATGTTTATATTTCCTTTCCTATCTTGAACTGAGCAAATCCATTTTTTTCTAATAATTTTTAATAGGAATTTGATATGAGTGAATAGATATTCCTCATTTAATTGATTTTTAAAACATTGAGTCACTAGTATTTCAGATACTGTCTTATTTTATGCATACTTTTCCTTGTGACTATATGGTATTTCAGCAGGACTGTGAGTGAGCCTAGGAAACACTTATTTATACCTTTTTTTGTTAGGAGATATTCTCTTTGGACTTTAGATAACCAATTCTTGAAGGAAGCTGTGTGGCCTAGTTTTTATGTGATGGAGGCTTCGTGCCATACACATGTAGTAGATTTGTAAATATATTTATATGTAGATGCACATTTAGAGGGAGTAAGGTGTCTAGAGTAGATTATGGGCTGACCTTGGAGATAGGATGAGCAGTGTTGAGGGCCAACCCTTGATTTATATTTTCTATGTGGCCTTTAGCATATGGTTTAGCTACTTATTGCTGTAGGCAGCTCTCTTAAGACAGTAAGTTACTGATCTGATTTGTTGGAGAGAGTTTCCATATTAGAAATGCTGAAATCAGAGATGTAGTACTGTATATTTTCTCAGCCTCCAGTTCTCCGTGATCCAGCTAGAATGGCCTTCTCTCTATTCCCCACACTTGACGCTCCATGGCTTGTCCTTGAGACTTTTCATTAGCTGTCTGCTATGCATGGAATGTTCTCCGTCTTCATCCGTGCCTTGTACAGTACTTCTCTTTATTCGAACTGCAGCTTAAGCACTTTCTTTTACAGGGAGCCTTTCTTGATTCTTCCCCAACAACTGGCATTCTTCTTCCCAAATTATCTCTTGTTTATTCTCTTTGTATGAGTGTATAGATGTGTGTATGTTTGTGCATGTGTGTGTGTTTGTGTATATGCAACTCTATAGTGCAGTGGAAATAGTGTTAGATTTGGAGTTCAAATCTATCTTAGTCACTTGCTAATTCTATGATCTTGGACAAGTCTTCTAAACTCTCTTCTACCTCAGTTTCCTCATGTGTAAAATGAGAATCATGTTAGAACTTACCTTGCAGCATTATTGTAAATGTAAAATGAAATAACATGTACAACACTTTGAAAACCTTAAAAGCCATATATAAATGCTACTTGTTATTAGAGTGTATGTGTGTGAGCACATGTGCCTCCACCCTCTCCCCCCCCCACATAGCTGCCTGTTAGATCGCAAATTCCCATTCAGAATGTGAATGGTTTCATTATTTGTATTTCTATACTTAGCACCTTTCGTAGCACTTGGCACATAGTAGGTGCACACTAAGTCTTACTGATTGATTAATGGATTGGTTGCTCCAGATCCCTCAAAATGCATAACATCCATATGCTGTTGTATATAGCTTAGTTGTAAAATATATCTGGTCTGAAATGAATTTTTTTTAACAAAGACAAAAGAGAGGGCTATTGTTTTACCATAGCATGTAAGTTTGGAGACAACTAGTTTGTGTTTTAAGAGTGTCCTCAAACTTTGTCAAATATATCTTACCAAATCACCATAGAAATGCCAGAGAGTCTTTGTATTACATGAGAACATAAATTAAATAATATTATCAAGACTGCACTGAAATAGCAATTTACGTGAGTGATTTAAGTGAATTTCTCCATTTCTCTGTTGGAAATGTTTAAGTTCAGTCCTGAGACCTGAAACACTGGATATTAGAAGGTTTTGGACTATATTCATATACATACTTCAGGATGTTTAAGGTTCTGTGATTTCCTCAGGGTCCAGATCTGTACAGCAACATGAAAACTCTAACTCTGGTGAACTGCGGTTTGGATTTTAATTTGACCTCAGGCTTGGTCAAATCTTTTCTTCTTTTCTAGGTTGCATGTGATTGTAGCTGAGCAAGGATCAACAGCATGTGTGATGTGCATTTTATCTTGGTCTGGCTCTGATTTTATCCATCTAGGGAACATTTGATGTCAAAACTTCCTCCCTCACTTCAAAGCAGCTACAACTTAGAGGTTTACATCGCTACTTATGGTATTGGGAAGTTATGTGATTGGCCCAGACTATAGGAGAATAGTTAGCATATTTTCTGACTTAGAGAAATTCTGAAATCACGTGTTGTAGCTATCACCAGAGAGCTCAAAGTATGAAAGATCTGCTCAAGAAATTTTTGTTGGTGATCATACATGGGTAATTTGTAGAGAAGGCACAGATTCAGTGGGAAACAGAATCAAGGTATATGAGACTTTCAAGTTACTAAGTATTACATGGAATTGTGATTCAACAGCTCTCCTTACTGATAACCTGGTTTGATATAATTTGAAGAATGTATGTAAGATTCTACCCATATAGGCTCAGCATTCCTTCAGAGCCTGATATGTACATATGGTAAGAAGTTTTTCAAAATGATGATATAAATGAGAGGGAATAAATTATATCTTTAATTCATCCTCTTAGTAAAACTACTATTTCACAATGCCCGCATAAACTCGATGTATTAAGGGGATTTTTCTGAGGAATGCATATTCTACAATTAGACAAAAAATGTGGGATTTTCCAATACCAAAGATATCTAGCAACTAAAAATAGTGTTATTACATTGTTACTGCTATTATAGGGTATATTTTCTTATGTACATTTATTTTTGAGCTTTCTAAAGAAACTCTTTCCAAAAAATTAGAAACATAGAATATGTGTTAGGATTTAAATTTAACCAGAATATAGGCAGTCAATTTAAATAGAATCTTGAAAAATACCTTTTGTTCAAATACTGATATATTCCATTTAAAGAACCTAATATAACCAATTTAAATTTATGTAATAGAAAAAAAAAACTGGAAGTGATTTACCAAAAAAAAAAAATGTTATATTTA
This sequence comes from Petaurus breviceps papuanus, assembly GCF_028583685.1. Taxonomy (NCBI): domain Eukaryota; kingdom Metazoa; phylum Chordata; class Mammalia; order Diprotodontia; family Petauridae; genus Petaurus; species Petaurus breviceps. The sequence continues at coordinate 17,615,299 of NW_027186457.1, read as the reverse complement.
CCAAACCATCACTGATAGCTTCCTTTATAAAGTAACTATTACTATCTATTTTTTCCCTTTCTTTGTAAACTATTGCTTAGCACAGTGCCTGGAACATAGTAAAGTCCTTAGAAAGGTTTGTTGAGTGATTTGTGAACACAGATGCACACATATATGTTTGTGTTATATAAATGGATATGTTATACACAAACACAAATGGGACAACCAGGAATAGTCACAAGATCTCTGGATGAGGAATCAGGAGATCTGGGTTCCAGGTCTAACTTTGTTGCTAATTAATTAGCTGTGCAAGTTTGGGGAAGTTACTTATCCTCTCTGGGTCTCAGATTCTTTTTTTTTTTGTTGTTGAGGGGGGAAGGCAGGGCAATTGGGGTTAAGTGACTTGCCCAAGGTCACACGGCTAGTAAGTGTTAAGTGTTTGAGGCTGGATTTCAACTCAGGTCTTCTTGATTCCAGGGCTGGTGCTCTATTCACTGTTCCACCTAGCTGCCCGAAGGGTCTCAGACTCTATCCGTAAAATAAACATTTAGACTAGACAGATCTCTAAGGACCCTTCCAGCTCTTAAGAATCTGTGAATCTGTGTAAGTATTTGTGACAGATCATTAGCTACTTGACAGTGATGCCTGGGGCAAAGAAATTTTAAACTGAAAATTAGAAACTATTGTGAATTGAAAAGCTATAAGAAACGGAGATAAAATACATCTAAAATTTAATCAGAACATATGGGTTAGCCTTAAATTCATCTTTAAAAGAAGATGTTAAAGGAAAGAGTATCTGTATTTTTGGTTTTGTGGATATGGCAATGTACCAACTTAACTAAATTTGAAGGGATTCACCATCAGAAAGGTGATATCCACCACCAGGTGATAGAATTTTTGGTTATGCCAATTCATGATGACTGAATTTTCTTTCATGTTAATAGTGGAAATACTTACTGTGATATATTGCTTTAGTTATGTGAAAATGTCAAGAATCTTCTAAATGTGCAGTCTTTACAGGTTCCCAGGATTAGTTTGAAACATTTTTGACTCAGCAACGGAGGGGGAGATAATCTTTATAACTCGAACCAATTCCTATAGTAGTTCAGTTTTGGCCACATTTTGCTTAATTTATGAGATCATATAATACAAAGCAGTGGTTGCAAAAGGGAAAAAACACTGGTATTTCTATGACAACTTGGAAGATGTCAGACACTATTAAGGTGGTTTTAATTTTATTTTTCCTTGGGAGTTATAAAAACTACTTTTAAAGGTAGGAAATTGTTGAAATTTTCCAAAGCTACATCCTTGAGGATAAGAAGGGTTTCTTGCTTTGGGAGGTGCCATCATGGCATTGTTTCTGGCTTCTCAGCTATGTAAGCCAATGTTTATTTCTCTCTGGCCATCCCTTAAAGAGCTGTTTAGCTAAAATTGTTAGGTTAATGAATCACATTTTTAATGTATAAGTTCTTTGAATTCTAAAAACCTAAAGATTTTTAAAAAAGTTATTAATCTTTCTCGAAGACAAACAGACTAACCTTGAGAGTTTAGGTAATTCAACATAGAATCATTTAGCCTTTGTTTTAAGTAAATATGCTGTTTAATGTTTCTGGATGTCTGGTAATGAAAATTTATAGTATATGGGTTTTATGTGTCTCTTCCATAGTGGTGATAAGCAGTGCTATTTTTCTGAAGGAGTGTACAGGTAAGAACCAATGTGGCATGGTGGATAGAGAGTTGACCTTGGAGTAAGGGAGAATTAGGTTCAAATCTAGTCTCTGATATTTACTGGCTATGTGATCATACTCCAGTCACTTTAATTTCAAATTGCTTTACACAATTTAAGACAAGCAACATTAGGCCGTGGAGAGAGGGTTGAACAAGGAGGTTTAGGAGCCAAATTCAAATCCCAGCTTAGCTTTGTAACTTTGACTAGATAGATCCCTTAAACTTCTGGGCCTTGACTTACTTTAGAAAAGAGGGGGTTGAACCATATGACCACTGAGGCCTTTTTCACTTCTGGAACTGTGATCTTTTTAAGATGTTAAGACCATGATTTGCAGCAAAATTACTGATTAGCATCAGTGGAGGTAGATTTCTTACTGGGAATTTCTTAATCTGACTGATGAAATCATAGAATTTAAAAAAAAGATAAAACAACAAAAACAATTAAAATAAACCAACCATGCAGGTAAAATGAACTCCACATTTGCTCCCTGTGCTAACCTTTCACCTATAAAACTAGCTTTTTATCTAGTATTATTCACATTGTCGCTGAAGCATCTGTCTTTTTAGAGATTAAACGAGAAATAGTGTAAAAGAACTCTGAAAGCAATAATTTTCAGTCGAAATGTCTATAATTTTAACTAAGAAAAGTAGATTTTTCTTACTGACAAAGACAGAAGATTAAAGCATGCATGCACAAAGAACCTAGTCATTAGTTATGGGCAACATTTCATTATATTAGTGTGATGGCAAGACAAAACACATTCTGGGCCCTGATATCTGCTATTATTTTGGGGGTAAAGATTGTTCCACTTAAGTTATGGCTGATGATTGATTGTATTTTTGGTACATTGTTCTCTTTCCACTTTATCTTGTGAGGTATAAAGAATATGAAGTGTTTAAGAATGAGCAGATCACTAATAAATAGTTCTTGTGTGGTCATCTTCTGCTCCATGTACTTAATGCAGTCTGTGCATATGCAAAATGAATGCATTGTAGTACAATCTTGTGTATGTGTGAATTGATTGTGACTCTTTGCATTACATTATCTCTAAAGTTTTTTCCAGTTCTAAAAATTTATGGTAAACTTCCTATAGAAGGGCAGGACAAAGTTATTGATCACTTGCTAGAAATTGGGACAAATAATGGAGATAGAACATCCACCTCATTGCATTTATCAGGATATCATGCCATTTCTGGTGCCCATCATATCTTGCTTGGACTATTGCAATAGCTTCCTGATTGGACTCCCTGCCTTAAGTCTCTTGCTTCACCAATCAGTAATCCACATAGCTGTCAAAGGGATATTATGAGTCTGAATCTAGTTGTTCACTAGTGAGAATGAAGGACAAACAACAATCAAAATTCTGTGAGTAGTAACAGCAGCTCCACTGGGGACCCAACTGACCAATTCCAGGTGGATAACACAAATCCATCCTTCCTTCCTTCCTCCCTCCCTCCCTTCTTCCCTCCCTCCCTCCCTTCTTCCCTCCCTCCCTCCCTTCCTTCCTTCCTTCCTTCCTTCCTTCCTTCCTTCCTTCCTTCCTTCCTTCCTTCCTTCCTTCCTTCCTTCCTTCCTTCCTTCCTTCCTTCCTTCCTTCCTTCCTTCCTTCCCTCCTTCCTTCCTTCCTTCCTTCCTCCCTCCCTCCCTCCCTCCCTTCCTCCTTCCTTCCCTCCCTCCCTTGCTTCTTTCTTTTTTCCCGCCTTCCTTCCCTCCCTCCATTCTTTCTGCCTTCTCTCCCTCCATCCCCCCTCTCCCTCTGTCCATATAGGGTATCATACCCTTATCTGCAGGTGCTCTGCCCAAAGGGATAGAAATTTTGATCCCTGAAACCTGGCAAGGTATCTTGGGGTTTGTGGGCTTAATTTCTTTTTTTAGAACCATGCCTTAAAACCAAATCACTCTGGCTCTCATTGGTTGGCCAACCAAACTTCCCCCCCCTCCCCGCCCCCATCCTCACTTGGTCATTATTTGGGCTGTGATGGCTGCAAGTGAATGTAAATAGTAATTGTTTCTATTTTGGCCAGAAACCCTCAGAGTTATTTCCCTCCAATATTGATTTTTAATATTTTTTTACTAGATAAAAGAGGCCATTCTTTGCCTCGTTTCTTACTTAGCTTTTATCACTGAATGGGCATTGTCTCAGTCAAACTGAGACCTGGGAAAGAGCTTAGCTTAAAAAGGCCAAGGTCTCCCTCTGTTTCCAGGATCATCTCAAGTCATCCTGATCTATATTTTGCCATTGTATCAGATTGATCTGAAGGAGAGAATGAGGCTGGTGACTTTTGCACAACCCTGCCTCTCTTAAATCCAGTTCACCTACAAGTCATGACATCACCTTCCCCGTGTCATGGTCCTCTTCCAGAAGGAATGACAAACAACAGCAGACTACTTATATCCCTCAAGTAAGATGCACCCAACCATTAATTGACAATATCATTAACACTTTTAATCTAGTCTTGAAACCTTCCTATAACAAGTTTCTTGTCCACTTCTAATACTGTTCCTACATAACAGTGTTATCACAGAACCAATTAGTGTTGGCCAAGGTTTGCCTCATAAGCTATAAGACATGATCCTTACCCTCAAAGAACTAACTTAAAATCTAGTTGGAGAGACCAGAGGTACACACAAAATGATAAATAATTCAGTATAACATAAGTGCCAAGTAAATTGGGAATGCAGTTAAGTGCTTTAGATGATCAAAAAGATCATGGATTTGTAGAGTTGGAATAGAATGGAGAATGTCTAATTTATCCAGTCACAATTAATTCACATGTAGAAGATTGTACTATACTGTATTCATTTTGTACACACGCACACACACACACACACACACACACCACATTTGCCAAGCACACATGGTGCAAGCCCAGTTAAAAGTTATTATGATACCAAAATTAAAATGTAAGATTACTAACCATTTTCTGATTATTCCTAACTATTGCTCATATATTTTTTTATTTTGCAAGATAAAGCAGATAATCAAATCTGTTTAGGTCATAGCCCCTATCCATGATGGACATGAAGGGTAATATTGAGGATTTAGCAAGCAAGACCTTTTTTACTCAGTGTGATGATGTCCTTTGTTTGCATCACTCCCTGGAGGGGAAGTCACCTAAAATCAATCAGATCAGACCAGTGATGGTTTGGTTGTAAAAATAATTCTTTCTTCTTTCTCTACTTCCATCCCAGACCCACCCCAACCCCCTACCAGCATGAATTTGTTTGGGAGAAAATTAGTCACTCAAGTCAGGCAGAGTGAAAAACAGACTTGAACCCAAGAAATTCAGTATAACATATGTTTTTGAAAATGACCATATTATACATTTTCAATTTCTTAGAAAATCCTTTAATCCACTTTCACGGATTTTACTCCCCCCCCCCCGCATTTTTATTAGAGTTTTAAAACTTTTTCTTCATTCACTGAATATTTATTATCATTCTCCCAAGCTTCTTTCTTCTCTTTAATTCACTGTTCCTGCATATCATCAATATTGTCCCATTCTTACCATAGGCATCTTTGTCTTCTCTCTGACCCATTAATCTAATGAGAAAGCGGTTCATTGATTCTATGTCAGAAGTTTCTTTCGTCTGTTCTATTTTACAGTATCCATTACCTGCACTATTGTAGTAGCAATGACAGGTCTTCAGCTCTCCAATCCATCCTACACACAGCTGTCTTATTAATCTTTCTAATATATGATTGATTTGATCACATTATTCCACTCTTTACAGATGTCCATTGGCTGCCTCTGATTGGATTAGGCCCAAATTCTTGTCCTTTTAAGGATTCTCTGCTATTTTTTTCAAGCTGCCTTCACTACCCCCTAGACAATTTTCATTCTTTATACCATCCCTGTGCTGTCCTTTTGCTTACTATTCCCACGCTTGGAATGCCTTACCCACAAACTCCTCCAGACTTCCATCTGCTGACATTCTATCTATACTTCAAGGCCCAGCACCAGTATGATAGATTCTTCAGCATCATGTTGTTTGTTAGCAGTGAAAAAATAGGACATAATGATGACCAATGAAAAGAAATTGTACAGAGGTGCATTCCAGCTTGGTATAAAATTAAAGCTTCCTAAAATCTAAAGCAGTTTAAAAGTGAAATGTGTTCTAATTAACAGGCACTTATGTGGCACAGGGGATGATTGGCCTTGAATACCGTGCAATTTTCAAAATAATGGAATATAATTAAAAGTTTCTGAGTGTGGGAAATGACACGATCAGAGTTCTTTATACTTGAGGAAGATTACTAAAGTGGTCATATGTGGGATTAGAGTCAACAAGCATTTATTAAGCCCGTACAATGTAATAGACTATAACCAGAAAGGATCTTTAGAATCTGGGTTCAGATATCTCATTTTGTAGAAGACAGATATGAGTGATGACCAGACTTAGGAATGAGTTGAATTAAGTGATTTTTTAAAAATATGTATTTTTGGTCTGAATATGTTGCCCACTTTAAATTCCAGCTCTAGAAGTTATATTATTATTATTATTGCTTTTTGGAGGGCAGTTAGGGTTAAGTGAATTGCCCAAGGTCATACGGCTAGATTTTTGTGTTAAGTGCCTGAGCTAGATTTGAACTCAGGTCCTCCTGACTCCAGGGCCGGTGCTCTATTCACTGCACCACCTAGCTGCCCCTAGAAGTTATTTTTATAAGTAATTAAAAGAAAGATTCAATAGCTTTTCTGCTATTTGAATGTCTGTGGTATGGTAGATTGAAGGTAGGACTTTGAGTAAGGAAGATCTCAGTTCAAAGCCTGCCTCTGGTACTTCCAAAGTGTGTGAGTATCGACAAAACAGCCTCTTTGGGCCTCAGTTTCCATGTTGTAAAATGGGGGATAACAATGCAGCTAAGTGACACAGTGGTTAGAGTGCTGGGCCTAGAATAAGGAACCGCTGATTTCAAAATCAGATCTAACTGTGTGACCCTAGGCAAGTCACTTAACCCCTATCTACCACATTTCTCTTAACTGGAAAATAGGGATCATCACAGTCCCCACCTCCTGGGGTTGTTGTGAGGATCAAATGACTTTATACAGTATTTTTAAAATGCTTGGCGTAGCACCTGACACATAGTAGGAGCTTACTAGATGTTTTATCTCTTCTGTTTTCCCCTCCCCCACACCTGCCTCATAGGGTTGATGTCAAACTCAAAGGTGATGATATAAGTAAGGTACATGGCAAAATTGAAAGCATTATGCCACATCAGCTATTCTTTGGAACCTCAATTTTATTAGATATTAAAGCTTTAAATTTTAACTAATAATCAATCTCATCCTGAAAGTTTGGAGGATAACTGGATTGAAGGAAGAGGGAGAAATTGAGTCGGGTATGTTTTCACCTTGTCTTAGTCCAATGATATTTTGACTTTTGTTTAGTTATGAGGACTGAGTAGCCTTGTTAGAGATGAAACTGTGATATGCATGCTGGAGGCCTCAACTTTGCCACATGACTTGGCAAGCTGATGTTTCCACAGTGTATAGCAACACAAGGTTTAAGGAAGCGGACACCCCCCCCCTCCATATTTAAATGATTCTTTGGGGGATGAAGTTTGTGCATTTTAATTGTTGAATTTGGCTATTTGTAACTGTGAGTAGCCAAAATTGCTTTAAGAAGAAAAACAGACCTTTGGTCTTTTGTCAAAGTTTAACATCATTAAAAAGATTTTAACTATTTCTCCTGAGATGAATTACTGAAAGGGTGATTTTTCTGAGGTCAATTGGCATAAATGTCATCTGTATACCTTCTAAGGTTTTAAAAATACAGGTATGCTAAAAATTCTTCTAAATTCACAGGATTTTAAAAGCTTAAATATTTTAGTTTTCAAGAAAGCAAGCTTATAATTTATATCCTAAGTAACATTTTAATGTGACTCACCAATTTTCTACTAATGTTACTCCCAAATTTTTAACCAAATTTCTAACTAATGTAACTAGTGCCTCACAGCTGTACCAGAATATACTGGGCAAAAATGGTACCATGTGCCATTTTAAGTTCAGATTTCGAGACAAAAATGGTGTATATGATGCATATTCCATTTAAATTAGAAAAACAAAGAAATATAAATGAAATTTTGCTTCTACTTGAACATCTTTTGTGCGCCAGCTATTTTAGACTTTAATGCTTGAGATCAGAAGCATTTGCTTAGAAATCTGGTGCTTTACTTATAAATTATTTCTGCCTCAGTGGTTTTTGATTATTAATCTTTTTCCTCCTCTCTCTCCTTTTGCACATCTATTTCAGGTTAGCGTAATGCTCTCCAGTATTGCTAGAAATGTGGAATTTTCAACGACAGTATTCCGATTTTCATAAGTAATTAGTATTGAGAAAGAGGTGGTAGTTGGAAGAGATGGAGAAATCTTAGAATGCACAAGCATTAAGCAGGATTGCCAAGTATGCTTTTATTTATTGAAAGAGGACAAGTAGAATAAGAATAGAAAATAGGAGATTCGTAAAGCCATTCCTAGGCCATTCTTACACAATTTTCTATTTTGGATTCAAGTTTCTGAGCGTTTCACCTCTAAGCCAACAGCATTAACAATGGATCATAGGATCATAGATTTAAACCTGGAAGGAGCTTTGAGGAACTTGATCATTTTTATAGTTCCCTCGGGGAGCTGGAGGAACCCAGTTATTGCTAAGTGTGTACTCTTAGCAAGGAGTTTTTTTGGGCTAAAAACCTCGAGAGTATTTCCAACACAATTTTTCAAGAATTAAGGGAAGTGACCCTTATGCCATTTTGTGGTCAGATTTGGAGGTGGGGTTGGTATACATGATGCATTTTCCATTTTAGATCAGAAAGCCAAGGAAAATAGAAATGAAAATTTGCTGCTACTTTGATAGCTTTGTGTTCCAACTACCTTAGACTTTACTGCTTAAAATGATAAACATTGACTTTAGAAGACTTGTTACTTGGGTTTGATTTTTTTTTCTTTTTTTTGGTTAAATTGTCAGGTTATATTAGCACTTTAACCCAACGGTTTTTCGGTACTATATGTCCTTTGATTTAAACATGCGCAGACTGATTTTTAAAGTAACAGTGGAGGGTTTCTTCATCATTTAAGTAGGGACAAATGCCAGCACTAGGGCATAGATATCATTAGATGAATCTCTTAAAAATGTAATCTGTGACAAGCCACAATCCAGCAACCCTGCCTTACTGTTCCTCAAACACCCATCTTTTGTTTCATTGCCTGTGTACTCACTGTCTCCCATTCCTGGAATTCCCTCCCTCTGCACTTTCTTCTTCCTGTCCTTTTTTTACAGAAGTCAAAAAATTTAGATCAAATTCCACTTCTGTCTGAAGGAGAACTGCCCAGCCCTTGTGTGTATATATGTATGTATTTATGTGTATATGTATGATTTTCTCTTTAACCCATTTCTGATGAGGATAGGATTTCAGATCTACTAGCCCTCCTCCTCCATCTAAGTCCTGTGTGTCAATTTTTCCTCTCCCACCTCATTTATATGAGATCATTACTCTTTTTTACCTTTTCCTAAATGGTTTTGCTTTTTAGAATCACATCATACCCAGGTCTACCCAAATTTTTCTTTGAACTACCCAATTACTAATAACAATCTTAGACATACATTTTACATTTCCTCCCAGAAAAAGTAAACAGTCTGCCCTTATGGAGTCCCTTGTAATTAGTTTTTGGTATGGACCTTACACGTCTCTTGGTTCTTGTATATCAAATTTTCTATTAAGTTCAGGATTTTTTTGCAACAGAATCTTTAAAGTCCGGCAATTCATTGACTATCCATTTTTTTTTCCGTTCAGGATTATGCTTAACTTTGCAGGTTATGATATTTTTGGCTGTAACCCCATTTCTTTTACTCTTCAATATATAGTGTTCCAAGACCCATGGTCTTTTAGTGTCACCACTGCTAGGTCTTTTGTAATACTAATTGTGGTTCTATCATATTTGAATTATTTTTTTTTCTTGTTGCTTATAATATTTTTCTCCTTGAGTTGGGGGTTTCCAAATTTAATTTTGATATTCCTGTAGGTTCTCCTCATCGGATATTTTTCAGGTGGTGGTCAGTGAATTTTTTTCTATTTCTATTTTCCCTTCTTGTTCTAAAGTTTCAGGATGTTTTTATTTAATTATTTCTTGTATTATTGTATCAAGATTCTTTTCTTGATTGTAGTTTTCAGGTAGTCTGATTATTCTTATATTTTTTCTTCTTGATCTGTTCTCCAGATAGTTGCTTTTTCTGATGAAGTGTTTCACATTGTCTTCTATTTTTTCATTCTTTATATTTTGTTTTATTATTTCTTGGTTTCTTGTAACTTCTCTGACTTCCCCTTGTCCAATTCTGATTTTCAAGGAGTCATTTTCTTTCTTAAGATTCTGGATCTCCTTTTCCAGTTGGTCAACTTTCTTTTCATAATCTTCAAGTTTTTCTTGGATTGTTCGTATTTAAAAAAATCCTCAATCTCTCTTTTTTTGATTTTTAAAGTCTTTAAGTTCTTCTATTAATTATTTTTGGGAAGTGATTATTTAATGTTACTGTTGGATGGTAGAGCCTTCTCTTTTGCTAGTATCCTTCTCTGAAGATGAACCCCAGTCTTCTCTATTCCTATAGTCACTTTATGGAGTTGGGTTCTTTCTCCTTTGCCTGTTCTTTCTCTCTCTCTTTTTTAATTTGTAGCAGCTTATTACTGTAATCACCTCTTGTCCTGGAGTTTGAGGGATGGTGCCTCTGGCCTCAAATCCTCCTTCAATTTTCCCCTCTGATCTAGAACTGAGACCAAGAACTCTGCCCTCCTGTAAGTGCCCATTGGTTTTGGTGTCCTGTGTGCTGGTTTCTTTTCACACAGGGCCTCTGTCTTGGCATCATCATTGGGACTAAGGTTCCCTCAATCTTCCTCCTTCTCAGATGCCTCAATTCCCCATACTGTCTGGGAGGTGAAAATTCCTGTGGCTAGGTCCAAGGCTACCTCCCAGCATGGCTAACCCCAGGCCTTGCCACTTGCTGTCTCTGTGGAACTAGCTTGGAGATGTTTATTCTTCACAGCCACCAAACCTCGGTCCTGGGATTTTTTGGTCCTGGAATTTTTCTTCAGATCTTCTCTGGTCATCCCAGGAGGGACATATTGCTGTGCCCTAACTCTTATTTATTTTTACCAGTCTACATTTGCCCCGAGGCACTATTTTGTCCTGTTTGTGGGGGGAAATCTGGAGAGTTTGGAATTTCCTGACCTACTCTGTCATCTTCCCAGAATCCTCTCTGCTTCATTTGTATATTTATTTAAACAAGATCTGTGATTTTGTTTCTGAGAGATGTTTTGCAGGAGAAGCTTATTTTTCCAACACAGATCTATATTGGTCATGCCATTTATTCTCTTAGAAAGTTGCTTGGGGTGCACTGAGAAATTAAATGACTTATGCAGGTTCACACAGTAAATATGTGTAAGAGGTAGGACATGACTCTAAGTCTTCCCAATTGTGAATCCAGTTCTCTAACAACTATACCAATCTGGATGTCGTGTGTGTGTGTGTGTGTGCGCGCACACTTGAGCATATGTGTGTGTGTGTGTGAGAGAGAGAGAGATAATGACAAACATGTATTGACTGAATAAAGTGAAAAAAATGGGAAAGAGAAGGGAATGAGCATTTATGTAGTACCTACTGCATGCCTAGCACTGTGGTTAGGCACTTTAAAAATATTATCTCCTTTGATCCTCACAACAATCCTGCAATGCAGGTACTGTTATTATCTCCATTTGCAATTGAGGAAAACTAGGCATACAGAGGTTAAATGACTTGCTCAGGATCACAGAGCTAGTAAGTGACTGAGGCCAAATTATGAATTCAGGTCTTCACAACTTCAGATCCAGTGCTTTATCTAACTGTTCCAATTTGGTTCAACAACTTAAATTTCTCCCTTTTGTATAGTTCCCTATTTTAAATGAAATCAGAGAAAATTTCCTTCTCTCTGACTGCTTTATTCTGCCTAAATCTCTCTGTAAATGTTGTTCTCTTACACCCTCCCTAATTCTCTTATTCTGTTACTTCTGTTCTGACCACATTCCTCCATTCACAGTCTTTACTTAACCAGATTAGGCATTTAGCCAGTTCCAAAAGGTATATTTTTTCCACACTTCAGTCTCTTGTCCTTTGACTGTTCATACCCCATCAACTTTGCTATTCGCCAGATGCTGAATTGTTAGTCTGAGGAGCTCATGAGACTAGATATGTTACAAATACATGCTACCTAACCTCATCTGAGCTCTTACCTCTGCATAGTAATCCATTGATTCATATCTGATGGAGGATCATGTTTCCCACAGTAGCTATTCCAGACTTTTTTTTCTGAAATATCCACTTTAGCCTAAAAGGCTTTAATTGTGACCTAGGTACTGTCTTTCAAGGATCAGCCTAGCTAATTGTGGTTAGATTTATTCCTTGGACACCAGGTGATGAATTCCTATGTCCAGAGTATTTCAGGAAAGAGCTTCTGCTAAGAAGCATGAGAGTTTGTGACCTGCAAGTACATACACTGATAGGCTAATGGACCTTTTAAGTAATGCTTGATTTCAGGCATGATAGGATACAAAGACTGTTTAATGGAATCCACAGAATTTGTGTGATACAAAATTTGTTCTATGCACTTTGGGCTATATTGTCCTTTACACAGGGTGTCCCAAAAGGCGCTATTAAAGCTTAAAGCTGCCTTTGGACCATTCTATAGAATATCAAGATTCCAAAAAGGTGATCTTCAATCATTTCCCAAAGTTAAGGTAGGATGGGGGGGTCATTAACCTTCTTTATCCCTTTTCCTTAGCTATGATGTCATCTTTGCTGGAGGTCCTGAAGAGCTATTGAAGAAATTCCAAAAGCTCAACCACAAAGTAGTCTTTACAGCAGATGGAATATTATGGCCAGATAAAAAGTTGGCAGACAAGTATCCCATTGTCCACATTGGAAAACGCTTCTTAAACTCAGGAGGTAGGTGGCAGTAATTCGATTTCAGTATTAAAGAGTCATGGAATATAACAAATTCAGGTATAGTAGACATGTAGCTTGGTTTTGTATATGAAAACAAGGGGAATATGAGAAACTAGGTTGAAATCATTTTTTCTGTTAGAAGAAAAAAGACAGTTTGAAGCATTGTTGGTAAGAGAGAGAACGCGGACACTGAGCCTGAAAGATCTGTGTTTGAACCTTGGTTCTGGCAATGGTTATTGTGGTTGCATTTGTCTTTCATTCTCAAAGAAGACCGTGTCTTCAGGGAGAAGATGACATGACTTGCAGTTGACTTTCATCTGAGTGAGGAAGGGCTGTGCAAGGTCACCAGCCTCACTTTCTCCTCCTGATGCATCCAGGTCCAGTGACCAGATATTTATCAGGATGACGAGATGACCCAGGATGCAGGGGGAGACCCTGGTTCTTTTAGGCTAAGGTCTTTTCAGATTCTCACTTTGAGTGAGGTAATATTCCTTCAGTTAATAGGCCTCTTTAAGAAGTGAGTCAGGGGATGGCCCCTTTAATTAAAAACAAATTAAACTGAGAGGGAAAGACCCCCAGGGTTGCAGGCCAAAAGAGAAATAGTTACTATTAATGGGATTCTGGGCAAGTCACTTGATCTTGGTTCCTCAGTTCTCTCTTACGTAAAAGGTGGCCATTCCCTAAAAATTAAACAGACTTCGTTTGAGTGACTAAATTGTTTAAGTACTGTTTTGCAATTCTAGACCTAATTATGATTTATTTCATAAAAGGTTAGTTTTAGTCAGGAAGTTTTATCTTAGTCTTCAGATCTTAGGATTTCCTTATTGCTTCCATTCCTTCCTCCCGTCCTCCATTATTCATTCCCTTTTTCCCTTTCTCCGTTTCTTCCTTCTTTTCTATTTTATAAAACATTTGCCTTTAGAAATTATTCAAGATTTTTCAAATGTTTTCCTCATTTTTAAAATTTCTTCTCTTTGATTTTCACTTTTCCTTCAGTACTAGACATTTTTATTTTCATGATGTTGCTACCCTGTGGCTTGGCATGACTTTGAATTCCTGATAGTCATTTTAGGAGGTAGTTTTGGTCATGGCTGGGAAGCTGGTTTATATGTGAGAAACAGGGTAAAGATAAACTAGCCCCTTTTGGGATGGAGATGTTTTAAAATGTGCAGAAAAGAATTTGTTCCAATTATATAATTTGAGGATATTTGATACATTTAAATAGGAACTAGGTAATATTTTACACATAAATTGAAGAACATGGTAACAGTAGATAATCTTTTACATAGAGGGATTTCATGGTGACATAGCTCTGCCTTTAATAATACTTTCCTTGGGATATAGGATATGGATGATTGGTTGGCAGGAATTGTAGGGAGCTCTCCCTTTTTTGTAGAAATGGGCATAAATGTTCCAATAAATGTCGAATGGACTTTCTCAATAGCTGGGTATATTTCACTCATATTGAAAGTCTTCACACAGAGGCAGATGTCTGCACATTGGGTATGTGGTAGTATGGGTTTAAAAAAAAATTATTGGACCAGATGGCTGCTAGATCCCTTTTACCTCTCAAATTGTCACTCAGACTGCCTGTAACCACAGGTCAGTGGAAAAGGAATACATTTTTGAAAATAGTTAAATAAGGAAAGAAGGTTATCAGGAAAAGGATGCAAGAGACATTTTCTGAAGGCATCAGCTTGGTAATATACTCCATGGCCAAAAAGCCAAAGGAATGTTGGCCTCACCCATAAATACTGGAAACAATTTGGAAAAAGACTTTCTGTCCTGTTATTTCAATGACTGGTCAGAGGAACAGAAAGTAGATGTTGTTCCATGAGCTATGTCAGATTTATAAGATCATGCTTTCTGGTAAGAGACACACCTGGTTCTTCTTTTTCTTCCTTTTCCTTTTAGCTATGTTTTCTCAAAGGATGGGAAAGTGTCTTAGAATTCTTCTCTCTGCTTTCTTACATTTTGATGGATACATCTTCCTATTGAAAAAAAATAAGGGAAGCCTCAGTATCTTACTTCATAGAAACAAATATAGTCTCCATTTATTATTGTTTGGGGCTTTGTTCCATAGCCTCAGAAGAGGATTTGAACCAGAGGGGAGAGATGATTCTAGCATTGGTTTCTCTTATAAACAAATGTTACTGGCTGGTTCTGTGCTTTTGCCATTAAGGACAAGGAGAGCAGGCCAACTTCAGACTTCCTTCTTGGGTCTGGATGCAGTAAACAGAGCCAAAGCAGGAGTTAGCCACAGGAACAGTGAGATCAAGTATAGGAGAAAAAAAGCACCAATGTCTTAGACATAAACCTCCGGCAGGATGTTCAAAGCCAGTCACCGATCCAACATTCCTGTTATTGATGTGAACATCTTTGGCATCCATCTGCTGGTATTTCTTCCTTTTAGAAACATTGAATCCTTTACAAAAAGGGAAATAAGGAGAGTTTTTTTTTTAATTAAATAAAAACTTTTTAGAAAAAAAATCAAGCTCAATTAGTTTTAGTCTTATTCTATCAAATTTTAGTCACCTGTATTAATTTTGGAAATATTCTTGTCCAATACCATGGTGTATTGGAAAGATACTCGGTCTTGCATCAGAGAATTTGAATTTAAATCCTGCCCCTGACACTAGCTGTGTGACCTGAACAAATCACTTAATCTCAATTTTCTGTTCTGTAAAATGATGTGTGCACGGTAGGGGTTGGGGTGGGAGATGTGTAATAGGTGGCCTCTGAGGTCACTTCCAGGCCAAATCTATGACTCTGTGACAGGTAAAGAGAGAACCTAATAGAGAGACTTTAGATCCAGAATCATATAGTTTTAGGTCTTGATCATGACTCATGATCACACCGGCAGTGTGATCCTGGAAAAGTCACTTAACCTCTCAGGATCCCATGTAACTAATTGTCTAGGATTGTTTAAATGGCAGGGACAATTTCCTTTGAAGCAGTTCCATAAACAAACAAAGATATAGATTCAGAATTGTACATTCCCTTTCCTCTTTCTTTCCCCCACCAAAAAAAAAGAGAGAGGGAGAGGGAAGGATGGAGAGAGAGAGAGACAGAAAGAGAGAGGAAAAAGGCAAAAGGTAAAATTTCCCTCCCAATAACTGATGTGCAAAAGTAATGGTGTATGTACAATCATGTACAAATGAAATGATTTAAAATAGACTTTTAGGTTTATCCTGTTTGCCTGGTGCTATGGATCATTATTGTGCCATGAGTCTTAATACCATATTTTGGAATCATTTGGTTTACTGTGTGTAACAGAAAGGTCTGACTTAGTCTGCTACCCTGTTCAGGTTTGATGTTGGCATTGGTAAATCCTTTAACAGTTCACTAAAGGAGGTTTAGTTAGCTATAGCACAGAAATATAGAAAAAGATATTCAATAAGGATATTGCAGCACATAGTTTGGAAAGCTGGACTACCCTTTGAAAGTGAGATTAATTAGCAGGGCAAGGTATGATGACTCATGGAGTTTGGGAATATTTGCCAAGTTTGAAGAGCCCTGATTCTAAGGATTTGGGTCTTTTTATGTTCTTAGGTGACCAAGGAGTTCCATAAAAATGACCAGAGGCAGCTAGGGGACCCAGTCAATCAAATACCAGGGACAACTTTGTGACCTTTTAGGGAAAAATTAGCCTGACTCCTATTGTAGAAAAAGAATGAACCCTGGTAGATGGTTGTCCTATCTTACTATGGAAGTATTGTATTTAGCAATTATGTAAAGTATTTTTCATTCTAATGGGGAGTGGTGTCTAGGATAGTGTCTTACTTTGAAAAGTCACAGGGATGGATACTTGATCCATAGCAGATGAGACTTACACAGCATTTCTTGGAGCAGTGGCAGCATTGATTTCATTATATTTTCATATTTGAAAGTGTATATTCAAGGGGGAGAGTGGACCGTGAGAAGTTGGCTAGGGTATGAGATGAAAGCATGTATGGGACCTGCCAGATATAATGGTGGCCAGTCAGGATAGTGTGGGCCCCAGGACAGGGGTTTCAAAAAGAAAAGCTTAGACTTTTTCTAGGATCTCCTTCCTCCCATTGCAGGATTTGTTGGATACGCACCCTATATAAATCGCATCGTTCAGCAATGGAACCTTCAAGATAACGACGATGACCAACTGTTTTACACTAAAATTTATATAGACCCACTGAAAAGGGTAAGTAATGACCTATGCTTTACTGTCAGTTACAAGTACTGTCATTTTCTTCCTCTCTCCCCCTTCCCGGGGAGTAATCGGAAAGGTAAAACCCTTTTTATTTTAATAGTCTGGAAGTCTATAGATACCATGGTGACTAAGCTTCCTTAGGAAATAATTCAAAAGAATTCTGTCACTGAAAATGTTTTTAATAAGAAATGAGTCATTGATTAGTGAGAAGGCAAATCATTTATAAGCAATGGAGCTGTTTTTATGAAAAGCAACATGATCTAGTGGAAAGAGTTCTGGGTCCCAGACCTTCCATTTACTAGTTGTATAATCTTGTTAATATTATTCAATACATCTGAATGTCCTAGAAGCCCAAAGTTGGCAGGGATGTCAGAGGGATGTCAAGTTTAGTCCACATTCAAGAAGAAATTCTCTTTGTAACATCTTCCACAAATGGTTCTCCGTTGTGTCACCTTCAAAGGCAGCCAAATGGTGCTCGTCCACTTCTGGACAGTTCTTAGCTGTTAGGATGGTTTTTCCTCATAGAAAGCCAAAATATGTGTCCCTGTAATTTCCACTCAAAGCTCCTAGTTCTATTCTCTTGTCCAAATCAAAGAAGTCTAATTGTTCTTTCACATGTTAGCCCTTAATGTAGTTCAAGATGGTCATCATGTCCCTAGAAGACTTCTAGGCCCATGTTACTAAAAGCCTTCATTTCCATCAACGTGTACACCCTCGCTATGCTCAACATCCTTTTCTAGATATGACTTACTTTGTCAGTGCCTTTCTGAAATCATGGTACCCAGAAGTGAACACTATAATTAGTCAAACTAGGGAAGACTCCAGGGGGATGAGAAAGATCTCATTCCAGATGCTGTTCCTTGATTACTGTAGCCCATCTCTTTTTCTGTTTGTTTGTTTTTGACAGTTTAAGCATTCAGCCCACTAAAATCCCAATAGTTTTTTCACATGTACTGGTAACTAGTTTTATCTCTCCCATCTTATATTTGTGCAGTTGATTTAAGGGTTTTCTCACCTTTTCCCCCCAATTCTCCACCTCTTAAAAAGGAAGAAAGCAGGGGAAATAATACTTGCATTATATACCTCACTGTAATTTGTACTTAATATCCATTACTATTAGATTTTGAATCAAAATATGGACATTTAACTAAAACAGATAGCTACTTATGTATGTGTATACTGCGAAAAACAAGAGTGAATAGAAGGCTAGACAGGAAGCCTTGACTAGTTCAAATCCTTTCTCTGACCACAATAATAGCTAGTATTTATATGGCATTTTGAGGTTTTGCCAAGTGCTTAAAATATTTTATTTCATTAGATGTGCTCACAATCTTCCCATGATCATACCTCTCTCACACTAAGTCTAAGGCCACAGATGTGTCACTTACCCTCACAGTATCCTGAACAACACAAAGACTCTGTAGGTTAGAAAGGAGTTGGATTTGTTGCTCCGTATTGGGAAATGGAGTTTCCATGCCAGAAATTCCCTCCACTACTGAAATCAAAGCTCCAGGCTGCCTCTTCCCCACAAAAGAAAATTGTTATTGAAAGAGACTTTTGCTGAAAAACTAACAGAATGGGTAGAGATCATGAGAACTCTACTACTTATTAACTGGAATGAGTGGCTTTGAATGAATAACTAGCTTTTTAAACTCAAGTTTTGCCAAGTATTATAAATTGACCTTGTTAAGCTGAATCCATTCACTTTGTTCCTTAAAAGAAATGTGTTCCATAAAGCTAATGTGATGGCAGCAATAATGGTATTATCTCTTAAAATATGTTTATTATTTCCATTTTTAGGAAGCTCTTAATATTACATTGGATCACAAGTGCAAGATTTTTCAGACCCTCAATGGAGCTATCGGTATGCTTGTAAATTAGCTATTGAATGAGTATAAACACACTAGTACTTTCCATTACCTTTTTGCTTTCGTCATTATTTTTACAAAGTGACTGGAGTTTTAATTTAGTCAAGAACTGAGGTTCTCAACCTGAGTTTGAAAAATATTTTAATGTTTTTATAAATCCAGAAATATTTTTTAATATTTTAATAACTTTATTACAGTTGTTAAATCCTACAGTTATTGTAATCCTATGTATTTTATTTTATGCATCATTTAAAAACATTACTCTAAACTGGGGATCATAGGCTTCATCAGACTGTCAAAGGGAAAAGGGAACAAAGAAAAATATTAAGTCAAAAGATGCTTATTAGGCTTAGTTAGAAGTTATGTTAACTCATGCATTTAATAAATGAGTTTTTTACCATATCCCACAATGCAGAAATTGTTTACCTGGGATCCTTGAACTTTTTTTTTAATATTTGAAAACTGTATTTCAGTTTATTGGTTTCTTTGGAATCTTGTTTTATCTTGTTGTTTTATCTTGTGCTTTATCTTGTGCATTTAAAAGCATTCTGAGAATGGATTCACCAGATGGCCAAAGGAATCCAAAAAGCTTGAGAATTCCTGCCCGAATGACTTGCAGAATTAATCACAGGGGGATAATGCATAAATGGACAGAACCAGACCTAACCTGTTCTGTAGTTATTAATACATGTGGTTTCTCTTACATTCAAACCTTTCTTCCCTCCTTCAGATGAAGTTCTTTTGAAATTTGAAAATGGAAAAGCTAGAGCAAAAAATAGTTTTTATGAAACATTACCAGTGGTAATTAATGGAAATGGCCCAACTAAAGTGAGTATCTGTCAATTTTGTGCATGTTTACTATGACCGGTTGGTAGATTGGAGATTGATATAATATGGTCGAACAAAGCCTGTGTTTGTAAATGCTTTGGAGCCAACTGGCTTGAATTTTACTGGGACAGAATCATTTGGCCCCTGTTCATGTCTACCAATAGTGATGCTCGTTTAATTCATGTCCACTTGTGGCTTCTACTTCCAGCTTCTTGATGTCAAACCGTGATTTAATATTTTATCAAATAGAAAAAAAAATAAAATCATTCTGGCTTTAAGTACTCCCATTTTAAGAAGTGTCAAAAAGTTTTAAAAAATGTCAATGAACTTATTCACCATCTTTACTTAGAATTACATTTTTATAATGATTGATTAGCAATACTAATTGTATAGTAAAAGACAGTATGGTGTAGTAGGTATTAGGGCTAACTTTGTATCCAGAAAGCCCTGGGTTCAAGTTCTACCTTTGGTTGTTGTGCTTTGTTCTTGAAGAGGACCAAAATGACATCACTACGTTAGCGTCAAGTTACAGCGTGTTCATGTGATGCACAATTATAGCCAGCAGACCACACAAGCTCAGAATGCTCATCCACAGGTGAGACACAAATAGTGCGTGTGAACATTTGGGATGGCGTCTCCAAATTTCAATTCTGCTTCGTTCACAAAACACAGCACCCTCTCTGATGTTGGTGTGCCATGCTGGACTGGTCCTGTGCCAGCGTCTCCCATGTACCACAATCAATTCCAGCGTCAGAGGGACGCTGAGAGAGTTCTTGTTGATTCTTCTGACTACCTTGTGAGCGCTTGTCCTCACAAGCACTGTAACATAATCTTTTAGGTAAGTGATCAGGCCATCATAGTTGTGCTCTCTGCGGTACAATTTGAATGCTTGGCACCAGTGGAGTGAAACGAGGCTGTGTGCTTGATCATGCTTTTCATCATGATGTTTTCAACCATTTTGTCAAACACCTTCAATGAAGACGAAAATGTCATCAAGGTCAGTTACTGTGGTAATGGTAAATTCTTCCACCTTTGATGAATAGTGACTATGGGTCCATGAAAAAATTACTTCACCTTTTAGTGTGTCTGGCAGTCTCTAAAGTTGCCAATGAGATGCTGGTCTGCACTGGTGGAGGGTGTTTCCACTCTGAGAATTCACAATGATGCAAATATAGATCTAGAGGAATGCACACCACTCTCTCCTGCTATCCCTATCCCCAACAAAAATTTTCTTTCTAAAGCATAGTATATAAAAAAGTTTATGGATATGAGAGTTAGCTCCAGGACTTCTTCCTGAGTGGCCTCCCACTCTACTACATTCCATAGGGACCCAGAGTCGCTATAATCTTAGAGATGACAAGGGCACAGGTATAAGTCCCACAGGCAGCTGTGGAATCATCTCATGGTACTGTTCTTTACTGAGCCTTGCCTTGCTACTTTGAGGCACACAGACATCATTCTGTCCTGTTTTCTCTGCTCCCTGGAATCCGTTTCCAATTTCCCAAGCTCCTGTTTTTAAAGCTCTTCACACTCTGCCTCCAGCTCACTTTTCTAGGTTTCTTATGTGTAATTCCACTTCTCACACTGGCTGTATGGTCCAGTCAAAATGGCTGCTTGCTCTTCTTCTTATATGACTATCTTTCTATCTCCTGGCTCACTGTCTTTGTACAAATTGTCTTCCATGCCTGGAATGCCCTTTCTTCTTCCGAATACTTCTGAGAATCTTGAGCTTCCTTCAAAGATTAGCTCAAATGTTACCTGCCTGAGGCCTTTCCTAATGCCCTAGGTATTAATGTCTCTCCCCCCCAATTTTTTATTTATTGTATATGTATATAAACACACGCACATATATGCATGTATACACAAATGTAAGCACACACCTATATGTATGCTTATGTACACATGCATGTAAAACGTTCTTATACATACATGCATATGTTGCACACACATGTATGTGTATATACACATACACACGTGTGTGAAGTTTCATACACACACTTGTCTCAACAGATATGATAGTTGGCAGGGACTGTTGGTTGTTGTTTTTGTTTCTTTGTTTCGACTTTATAACATTCAGCACCTAGAATAGTGTCTGGCATATATTAGTTAATTAATAAATGCTTATTGATTGTTAACATTTGTCCTCATTATGTGGTTATAATTGAGCATCATGAGAGTTCCCACCCTGTTTTACATAGGGACCATTAGGATGGGCTCAGATTCACATCTGGGTGCTTCTATCTTGTCTTTTTCATGATTAATATCATTCTCTTATGAGCTGGGTACAAAGAAGTTTCCATGTTATGCACAGATGTTCAGCTTTGCCTGCATGTGTAATACTTCTCAAGCCTAGGACACGTTAATATTAATTTTAGCAATACCAATACTAATCAACTCACATGAAAAATTTCAGAGGCCGTTTCAGCAATGAGACTGGCAAAAATCTTGAGTTTGTTATAGATGTTAACTTAGATCTGTTGGATTCCTAAAATTGTATATCCTGTCACTTGTATGTTTTGAGTTCTTAATACTTGGAACTTCAAAGTAATTAAAAAAAAATCTGATGGGATAAGATGTACAAAGCTTTGCAAACCTTAAAACTCTATATAAATAATAAATATAAAAATTGTTATTGATGTTATTATTATTATTATTATTATACATGCAGTTGAGTGGTTGAAACTAAATTTACAAACAGATATCCTTACACCATAGTTTCACAGGTTGCCAGGGCCAGAATATTTCATCACCTATTGGCAATGGGCTACTTGGTACTTAGCTAGGCTGGTTTAAACAGACTCTATCCATTGCCAGGACCATGGTCTGTGACACTCCAGTCTGACAGAACCTGCCAGAGCCTGTGCTTCACTGGCAGAGCCCTTGACAAGATGGGGCCAGGGCCACCTCCACATATGCCATGATGAAGTACTGGAATTGGATTTTAGGTGAAGCTTACCATAAGCTATCGTAGTTGGATTTGGCTTTAAGACTATAAAGCAAGAGCTGAAAGGTACCTTGCAAATCTTCTAGTCCAACCCAGACTTCTCATACGGTTTGAGAAAGCAGTGATCATAAGGTGGCAGGGGTCCTCAGTACCATGATGCCTTTCAGTAGCTAATTGGTTGAAAAGATAATGTTCACTTATCTTTGTAGGTCTTCATAAGGTACAATGCATCTCAAAAGTCTTAGTGTGTTTTTGAAATGATTGAAAATGCTCTAAGACTTTTGGGACACTTTGTTTTTTTTTTTCCCTAAGATTAAAGTTAAGTACTTTGAGGGTCAGACTGTTTTTGCTTTATCTTTGCAAATCCAGTACTCAGCATGGTGCTGGGCACATCAATCAAGAAAGTCCTATTGATTGATTATTTGATTCACTATGTGTTGCTACTTGTTGATACATTACAGTGTATAATAAGGTTCACCCCTCCTAAGAGTTTAGGATCATTGAGTTTCAAGTTGGGAAGATATAGAGATCATCTAGTATTCAGTTCAAGAACAATTACTCAAATCATATTAAGTACCTACTATGAAGGTACTTCAGGAAGTGCTGAGAATATAAAGACAAAATGAAACTATTTATAATGTCAAAGAGCCTACTTTCTATTGAAGAGATGGAACACATATAGAGATAAGTAAATATTGATTTGTCCAAAATAATTCCAGTCAGTCATTTGGTTAGTAAACATTTAATAAGCACCTACTATCCAAAGAAGAGTAAAAAATAGTCCTTGGTTTCTAGGAGCTAAAAATTGAATGGGAGAGGCAACGTGCAAATAGCTCTGTCTAAGGAAGCTATACACAGGATTAACTGGACATAATTAACAGAGGGAAGGCACTAGAATGAAGATAGATAGGGATAGGCTTCATGTACAAGGTAATATTCTAGCTGGTACTTGAAGGAAGTCAGGGTAGGTAGGAGGTAGAGATGAGATGAGAGAGCATTCCAGGCATGGGAGACAAGCAATGAAAATGCCCAGAATATGGAGTTGGATTGTCATGTTTGAGTAAGAGCAAAGAGTACCATATGGCTAGATCAGAGGATGTGTGTGTGTGGGGGGGGGGTGAAGGGATAAGATATAAAAAGACTGGAAGAGAGGAGGGCAGGTTGTGAAGGGCTTTGAATGCTACACAGAAGATTTTATATTTGATCCTGGAGGTGATAGGGAGCCATTGGAGTTTATTGAGTAAGGGGCTGACATTATCAGATGTGCACATTAGGAATACCCCTTTGATACCTGAGTGGAGGAGAATTGGAATGGGGAGAGACTTGTGCCAGGGAGAGCAACTAGTGGGTAATTGCAGTTTCAGAAGGGGGGTGGAGTACTAAAAATTAGGACATCAGGAAAGACTTTGTGTAGATGACCCCTGAATTGTTCTTTGAAGGATTTGAGAATTTTAATATGTAGAGGTGGGAAAAGCATGCATACCAGATGTAGGAGGTAACCTGGGCAAAGACTTAGGAAGCCTAGAAATAATAGTGTATGTGTTGACTTGAGGTATATTGAATGAACTGTATCAAAAGATTCAGAACATTAAAAGATCCATGAATTCACTGAAGCAAGTTTCTCGAGTTAATATTAGAATGAAGCTCAGAATTAGCAGGTGATGTTCAGGTCTTAATGCAGTTTTCCAAAGGGTCTGTTCTATTTGGAAGTGACCAGGTTGTGACTGATATCTGGGTGGCATCTGGCTCTTACAGGTTATCTTTCCCTCATGCCCATGGATGCCATTAA
Organism: Petaurus breviceps papuanus; assembly: GCF_028583685.1. NCBI lineage: Eukaryota > Metazoa > Chordata > Mammalia > Diprotodontia > Petauridae > Petaurus > Petaurus breviceps. Next base: position 17,591,009 of record NW_027186457.1, on the reverse strand, counting down.
CAGCTGCTGAAAATACTATTTATTGCTTGATTAAAAGAAAAGAATAAAAGGAAAAAATGTTTTTATGGTGTCACTATCAAACCACAGGGATAAAGAAACTGAATCAAAATTTTGATGCCAAGGAAAAATTAAGTCCAGCTCTGTTTTCCATTGCAGTGGTGTTGGGGCTACTCATGTGATCTGTGTACTGCCACTATATTTTTCCTAGGTTCTGGAAACTGTTAATTTCCCATGCATGCCAAGAAATATCAATGCAGCCTTAAAACCAGAAATCAGAACTCATTTGTTTTTCTCTAAAATTGCGCTTCTTTCTACTCCATCAACTCCTTTACCCTTCCTGTTAATCACTACTCCTTCCCTGAAGTTGCTGATTCTGTTCTGATCATCTCTTCCTACCTCCAAGTCAGGCAAGAGTGATTGTGTCTCTTTGAAATGGTGTGAGTAGCCCATTTGTGCTTCATAGATTTCAGCCTTAGTGAATGAAATGCAAAGGAAGAAAGGCAAGACTGATTGAAATTACTTTTGGAGTTTAAATAGGCAGGAAAAGAAATTTTATAATGTTCCAAATTTGTTGACTTAAAAAAGTTGGGCCCTAGACAAAATAGTCATTTAGGCTAAGTGTTTATATTTCACTTCTTTTTGTTTGTACCCTGAATACTTTATTCCTCCTTTGTGAGTCTTCCTATGAGAGAGTGTTATCGTGATAGAAAACCAACCTTAGAACCAGAAAGACGTACATTACCTCCTACACATACTTCCTGTGTGATAGTGGGTCACAACTTCTTACTGCTCTAGGTGATTCTTTAATACCATGAGTTGCAGAGAAGTTGTATAGGTGAGGGGATTTTCCCATTTAGGACTTTCATTTATCAGTGGAATCCCATGTGCAGTATATTCTTACTTCAAATTCCTTTACCTTGATAGGATCTTCTAGTGATGCCATTATTTTAAGAATGATCTGATTCCCATACTCTTTCTGAATTCATCTTTTTTTTTTTTACCTCCCTTTAGGATTTTCTCAATCTCCCAACTCAATCACAATCATTTAGCAACTTATCTAAGTTAAAATGCCTTTGAAGACTATTTGTAATGCTTGAAGTAGCCCAGGATTTTGATGTGTCATCTGGGTCACTCACATCTAACCTAAGTACTTCATACCCATGTTGTCATGCAGACCCCATTACAATTCCCAGACATTCAATCTTGATTCTTACTTGAGATAATTATAACAATAACTCACATTTCTAGACTACTGGCAAGTTTGCAAAACACTTTTTAGTCACACCAACATTTCAAGACTTTGAGAGTTAGTATCAGCCAAAAAAAAAAAGAGTTCTTATCTCAGTATTACAGATGAATATACTGAGACCCAAAAAGTCTAATCAACTTTCCCATGCATGGAAAGATCCAGAATTTTAACTCATGTCTATTGACTCCCAGTCCTTTGCTCTTTGCATTGTGGAGAGGGAATCAAGAAAGGGGAACACTTATGATTTTAGTAGGTGTTAGCAACTTTTATATTCTCTACTAAATATTTGCACTTAGGTCTGGTAGTGTTTTTGGGAATTTGGGCCAATGTTAATGTTAATTTAGTACTTTTTTTCCAACTAAGATGCATTCTATTATCTATTTTAAAATCTTACTTTTATTGTTTTTTTGCATCACATTCCTTTCTGAATATATTTCCTCCCCTCTTTACTCAGAGAGTCATTCCTTGTTATATGGATTAAAAAAAAAGAATTGGGAACAAAGCAATTCAGCAAAAGTGAATTTTGACATTGATTATATACATTATGTGTGATAGTTCTCCACCTCTGCAATTGAAGAAGGGAGATACATTTTCTTATGTCATCTCTTGGGTTATCTATTAATTTTGACTACTATTTATTTTGAGGTTTAATGACAGAATCCCTATAAAGACATTCCATACCCCTTTATTACAGGTTAATGAGGGGGAAAGCAAACTGTTTTCTGTTTGGATGAAGATTCCATTTTTACTGAACAAGAGGATATTAGTTTTGGTTTGAAAGCTAATGCAAATTGTTTTCTTCCTTCATGGTGGACTGGAGTGACTCTGCATTCTAAGAAGCTTTCCCATTGTATCCCACACTATGGCAGATCTTCCCTAAGGTAGAAGGACTTTCAAGACAGCTTAAGTTCAGAAAAACTCATTAATAGAAATTTGACTGAGAGAAATATTTTTTTCAGTTGCAGCAATTTATGCAAATAGATGACCTAGATATGGAGGGGTTGTGACCTCTAATGTGAAGGGACAACCTTATAAATGAAAACATGGATACATGGGTATAAAGCCAGTCGTGAGCAGCTCTCCTGAGGACTACTGCTGTGAATAACTTTAAGGGTCTAATCACATAGTATAATGAACTCTATTCAGGAATAGACTAGATATTGTTCAATAAAGCAAAGCATAACATTCACAACAACATACCAATTTATTTCTAAGGTAGCTACATAGTCTAAAACAAAATATATCATTTAAGTATATTCTATAGTAATCTTCAAGGGGTAACAGAAAATACAAACATCATCCACCCATAGGACACAGTAAACTGCAATCTCCTCAGTCAATACCAAGTATCCAAGTAAAGTCCTCTTTCTTCTTGACTTAAGGCTGGCTTCCAAACCCCACGGGTCCTTCTCCAGTGATCACTCCCATCTCTTACTTGGATTCAAACATAGGCAGCTCTCCTATTCTGTGCCATATCTCAGCTCATGGGGACTGCTTCACTCCAAGCTCTTTTCAGTTTCTGTTTCTAGGAAAACAAAGCTTAACAGGGCTACAACAATATTTGCACACATTATCAGAACTATCATCACAATTCACTGTCTGAGAAATCAACACAGAACAACAGACAGGACTTTTGTCTGAGAAAGTAAAAGAGATCAACAGAGAGTGACAACATCAGAAACATTCTCTCTCTCAGTTCTGCTAGTGCTCTTCTCTGCTCCTTTCTGTTTCACCCTTTTTGCAGCCTCCTCCCACATTGGGCTCCCATGTGATTACATTCAGCCTATTAAGCAGCCTATTAAGGGCAGGGTAGATCTTTAAATTCCCTTAGGCCTGTGAAGGGCAATACAATGTATACTGTTTCCAATCAAAGACTCTTGATACAATCAAAGACACTTGATTAGCTAAAACTCAGTCAAGAAAAACAGCAAAAAATCCTACTTTGCTTGCCATTATATTAGGCTAGAACTAAATGACCACTAAAGATAAGCTATTTTCTGTTTATGATAACTTGATGAAATAAGATTGTCATTAAGAGCAGGTTTAGGTTCTTATGTAGCTTTAAAAAAAGTGTAGTCCTGAATTAAAATAAAACATTTGGCTTTATCAGTGGGATGATTTATTAGTAATTTGTATGTCCCAGATTTTTCTTCTGACAAGGTTAGAGTAACCATATCTTAGTAGCATCTTTTGAGAAACTTATGGACAGTTATTCTCATCAGACTTATATAAAAATTGAGCCACAGGAAGGAATCTAATTGCTCAGATAACATGAAAAAGAAGTATTTTATTTAATAAAAATAACTTATTTTTAAATTTAGTTAATATTTTAATTAAACTATTTTATTGACTTCTTTTACTTTGTGTTCATTATCCTACCCAGAGGATTATCTCTTTTAATAATAAATAAAAAGGGGAAAAAGGGTGGATAATTCAGTAAAAACAAATCAACACCTCAACCAAGATACTCTTTAGTATCCTATACCTGTAGTCTTCCACCTAGGCAAAAAAAGGAGAGAGATACATTTTCAGGAGACATTTCTTTGTAAAATTAATTTAACTTGCACTAAAATGGAAGTGCCTTTAATTTAATGCATATGTCATCAAATAATGCAAAGTATTCATGTCCTGGTGACCTTGGAAATTTGAATATGGCTTTCATACTTGTTTTGCAAGGGACTTAAGTGAATTGAATAGAGTGGATCAAGTTTGATTGCCACTGAAAGTGACATCACATTTGGAAAGTTCTTTGGGATTATGAAAGATACATGAAAACATCATTGCTGAGTAGAATGGGATTGCCCAGACCCACTGTTTAACTGCATAATCAGTTTTTAGTCATTTCAATAGCTGCCAGAATAACTGTCTGAAACTCTTTATGGAGAAAGCAGATGTAGCAAGGGGAAGAAATCCTACTGTTTAAATTACATCAAAGATCCAGGAAAGGGAGTGTTCCAGGCTGTAGATTATTATTACATATTTTTCTAAATAACATTTGATGATCTAATTAATGTGGAAAGCAAATTATTGTAAGATGAAGTCTTAATTAAAAAAAAATAAAGTGAGAGCCTTTGACCCCAATAGTTTCTTAAAAGGATAATCAAATCATTACAGGAATTCTGATGCTTTTGGTTATTTAATATATAAATTAAGAACAGGCCTATGATGAATTTAGAGTGAAATAATTACCTCAAACTTTACCTTTGGAAGTTTGAGAGAAGTTTTTGAATTATTGCCGGGATTTAGGTTTTTTTTTTTAATTTCATTTACTTATCAATGTTATTTGCCAAAAATTATGGCTAATGAAGGATCATATTTGAGTTTTCCAGGAGCCAAGTTTCAATCATCCCTAAATGGAATTTATCAAGCAAACTCATAAATCATGATTTAAAAAAAATACTTTTCTTTGTAGGATAAGATTTTCCTGAGCTGTGGAAAATGTGTTATTTAATGAAAGGGTGATGGGTGTCAGGTATACTTTGACATCTGGCAGTGAAAACTATATCTTTTTTTGTTGTAGTGGTTCACTTAAAGGACATCAGAGTGATTCTGTAGATGGAAAATTGTTTTTTTAAAGCTTGACATTTCACTAATGAATGTCATGACTGCTTATTTCTTATCTGTCATAGGAGCCTAATTTTTGAATTCCTCTTGTCCTTGCAAAAATGAGGAATGCATTATTCATCGCTGACATGCTTCTTTCCAAAGAATAATATCCAGTTATATAGTTGGATGTTCATATGTGTGAATATGCCTATATATGTGTATACAGCTATAAAGAATATGTTTTGTGTGCATACATACAAGTGTATCCATACATGTAAGTGTAATGATTGACATTTATATGGTGGTTTAAAGTTGATAAATTACCCTGTTTACATTATCTCCTTTGAGATTGACTTCATGTTGACTTGAGAGATAGGTTTTACATTTATTATTATTCCCATTTAACATCTAAAGAAACTTAAGGCAAAGACGTCATGAACCATTCCACATTGGGACAATTAATTACTGGATAGTTGTTCTTTTGGTTTTCCTGACTTCAAGTCGCAGTGGTCTAAATAGACCTAGATTCTTCAGTGACTCTTGATATGGAAAGACCTCAAGACTCTTTACCATCCTGGTGGCCTTTTCCTGGATACTTCCATTCTTATCAATCTCGCCCCTTTTTTTAAGCCAAGGTACCCAGAATTGAACACATTACTGCTAGTGAGGTCTGACAAGGGCAGAATACTGGATAGAGTACAGACTAAGCATATCCATATTCCTGGAATTGATACTCTTCCTAATGTGGCTTAAGAATGCATTTGCCTTTTCTGGCAAACATATCACACTGCTGACTCATTGAATTTACAATCCGCTAAAATCTTCAAATGGTTTTTAGAACAACTGCTGTTTCTCCATGTAATACTTGGGAAGTTGATTTTTTTTTCTTCCCACCAAAGTACCAGACTCGACATTTTTCCTCACTGAATTTTTTCTTCTTAGATTCAGCCTAGTTCCCTAGCCTGTCAAGATCTGTTCACATCTAGATTCTCAGACTACATGTGTAAAGTAATTTAGCCCCTCTGGGCCTCAATTTTTTTCATCTGTAAAATGGGAGAATGATATTGGACTAAATGACCTCAGATTTTTTTCCAGTTCTAAATCTATGATACTATGATAAAATAGGCTATGAGAGGCAGTGCCATATAATGGGAGAAGTTATGGTTTTAAGATCGAAGGGTCTAAGTTTAAATCTCAGCACTCCTACTTCAATCACCAAACATTTAGGAAGTGCTGGTTGTTTGCCAGTTACCATGGTAGGGAGGCAGAGACAAAAATATGAAACAGTACCCAATCATAAGGAGCTTATATTCTCTCCTTGCTATCTGGGTGACCATGGGTGAGTTATTTTTCTTCTCTGACCTTCGGTTTCCTCCTCTGTCAAATAAGTGGGCAGACTCCAAGCGTTCTTCTTCTGTCTCTAAGTCCTACAATTCTAGATTGGAAGAAAAGAAGTTACCAGGAGACAGGCAGAGAAGAAAAACACTTAATTTCCCCTTGGAGATGCTTAAGAGCTTTAGGACATTTTTTTCTTGGAGGGAGGCGTTTTTTGTGTTTTTTGGTGATCCAACAATCATCCAATATTTATTAAGCAACTACAGTAGGCCAGGCATTATACTGAGGAGGAAAAACAAAAGTGAAATGATTCCTTCTCTCTAGCAGTTTCCTTTCTGACTGGGGAAACGACATGAGAATATACATTTATGTAAAAAATAAATACGAAGTTAATAGAAGAATCTATCAGGGAGGAAGTTCTAGCAATTGGGGGTATCAAGAAGGGTCTCACTTAAGTGGTGCTTGAATTGAGACCTAAGAAGAACTAGGAATTACAAGTGGCATCTTCTAGTCCTGCAGGGTCTCTGGCTCCTCAAAACCTGGTGAAAATAGGGTATCTTGGATAGGTGGTGCCAACTTAGCATGAGCTAAAGATGTGATGAATTGAAAAATCCCCAATAGAATAACAACCCAGTTCCCTGTAAAAGATGGAAATTCATGAAATTGGTGCCTCAGTCATACCTCTAAAAATGTTCATCTGCCTTCAAAGTTATTGCAACACATGGCTAAAGAATATTTAGTCATATGGTATTCTTTTAGATTGTATTTGCCCCTAAGCCTGACAGTAAAAACCAGGCTGCCCTAAGTAGTCATTTATTGGACTTTTGGGACTCATTAACTGAATTAGGAAAATTGTATGTCATCTCTTCTAACTCCTACATTTCTCTCTATTATCTTACTACTATGTTCCGGTAAATTATTTTATTGTTCTTTAAATGAAAAGGAAACATACTTCTATTAGTGATGACTTTTTTTTGGCTCATCCACCTACATTTATCTTATTTTTTGCTGAAGTGAAAGTTTGGAACTCTAGATGACATGAATAGTTTAGGAACCTTTAAAAGATATAAAACTGACTGTAAATAAGTGAAGTTGGGCTGAGAGAAAATAGTCGAGAGAGACTTTACATTACTAAAGGGATTTTTCCTTTTATTTACTAGATTCAACTAAACTATTTTGGAAATTATATCCCTAATGCTTGGACACAGGAAAATGGATGTATTCTTTGTGATTTGGATGTAATTGATCTCTCAACTTTAGAAGTAAGTATAATGGTACATACAGTGTGCATACAAACTGTGAGTTATCATTGCTTACTGATATATGTGGAGGAAAATAATCAGTTGAATTGTTTTTGTTCTTGTTTATGTGGTTGTTGTTTTTTTTCTGTTGCTGCTGTTGTTCCTACAGACCTGTGAGTTCATCACTGTCGGGAACTTTGAGTGGAGAAATTCCCTCCATCATTACTTATCATTTTAGAGAGTTGCTTGTTGTCCTAAGGGGTTAACATGATTTGCACACAGATATAGTATGTGTCCATGTGGAGCTTGGACCCAAGTCTTCCTAAATTCCAAGGTCAGCCCTCTATCCTCTATGCCGGCCTACTTCTCTAATAAGGTGGATGTCAAAACATCAAATTTAGTCTTTTAAATAGAGCTGATAGGTGAGAGACTGGTTTCTGGGTAAATAAAAATCAGTTACATTGACTAAGTCTAACAAGTAATAAACAAAAACTGGTTCATTGTCCCCATGGTAGCCAGAGACTGAATCTCTTGAACCTTTGATATTTATAAAGTCTTTTGAGAAAGGGGTGAAAAATCTACTGAAGGTGAAAATCAACTCTAATTGGTGAAGAAGAGAATGAATAATATAATGGGAGGCGAATTATATTAAAATGAGGGTCTTGGATCACCCAGATTTTGACTTAAGGAGAGATCAATTTCCATATCACCTATCTGACAAAAAGGAGAATGAACACTTCTGAGACCTGTCTGAGTAATCACAGTGAGCAAGAATGCACCAAGTAAAATTAGAATTGCTTTAGCTGTCTGATTAGATCTTGGCCTGGGTAAATCTTTTAAGAGACACTGCCTACATTGGTTGATTTCTGGATGAGGAAGTAGAAAAGGGGGATAACCTTAGTCCTGATTCAATAAATCATTATTAAATATAAGAAAGAAATAAGGCATTTTCACATAGGTTTTCTAACTTTAAAGATGTCAGTTTGTTATAGGTCTAGCTATTCTTACCATCTAAGCTACTTTTGACCGAATACCCAAGCTCCAACATGAGTTTGGCTATTTTCTTTGAGTTAATACTATGTTACTTAGCTTTCAAGTTGGTCACAGTTATTAAGAAGGTATATTACACCAAAGGTGTAATAGCCACTTAGGACCATATTTTAAAATCAAATGTTACTTGTTTGTTGATTTTTAGAAAAAACTTTCCCTGTGGACATTTAGTTACATTTATTTTTTCAGCCAATATTTAAAATGAAGAGGCAACCTTCTAGAAATAGTTACTGTTTGTTCATAATTTTTTTCTTCAAACCTAATACTGTTGTGATCCAGAGGAGTGAAGAGCTTTCAATATATAATATAGCATTATTTTGCTTCAAGCAAATCTCTTTCATGACCTGGAGGAGTATATGGTAGAAATAGTATGAAGTCATGGAAATTTACAGGAATGCAGTTTCACAAACTGCTGGCCTCATCAGTAAGGAATTACTCAAGAGAAAAGAAATAGCTCTAATAAAATCAGGATCCCAAGAGTAAATAATTTATAATCTTACCAAAGTCTAAAGGTAGGTAAAAAATAAATTGTGCATATTTAAGAGCTACTGAACAGGGACATGTTTTATTTTAAAAGAAGGCATTTGGCCAGTTTCTTAAACAACAAACTAAGTATTTCCTACCCAGAAAGAAAGCCAGAATATTTCTGGATAGAGATAGGATGAAGAGATGTTTAAAAATGATACTTTTTGCAGAACTTCATGTTCTGTCCTTGTAAAAGAGAGCTACTTCTCCTACTTGTTTGATTCTCATTTATTTGAACTGTCTCAAATAGGAATTAAAATACTTTATCCAGATGAAAACCCCTTGATTCTTAAAACAACTGTAATCTCAGAGCAATTTAAAAACAGCATTGGAAAATCAAAGTTACAAGCAATATTAAATAATTAAAATCATCATCTCAGAGTTAATATAACTGGGTCCTGGGTTTGGAGTCAAGAACACCTGAGTTCTAATCTAGCTTCAGACATTTCCTAGCTGTGTAACCCAGAGCAAATCTCTTAACATCAGTTTGTCTGCCTTTCCTCATCTGTAAAATGGGGATAATAATTTCACCTACCTCCCAGGGTTATCATGACGATAAAATAAGATAATAAGCTCTAATTGTTATTGTGATTATTATTATTATAGTTATTTTTATTCTTCTTATTGTTGTTATTATCAACTAAATTTGATATTGTAAATAACTATTTAGGGTAATCATCTATTTTGCATCCATGTAATCTGTTTCAGATTTAAAGCTCTTCGGGATAAGGGTTCATTTCTCTGTCTCTCTCTCTCTGTCTTTCTCTGTCTCTTTCACTTGGCATGTGTATGTATGTGTGTGTGTGTGATGCATATATATGTGTATATATATAATTTCTTTTATCATGACTTGAATATTCTAATCACCTTTAAACAGCGTGGACAATTTAATTACAAGGATTGCTCTGACAACCTAAATGTTTTGGGCACACTCAATGAAATTAGGTACCTTATTTACTTTGAGAGGAGCATAGTAACTGCACAGATATGGTTCTGTCAGCAGCATAATGTTCAAAAGCCTTGGTTCCAGTCCCAGTGCTCCTGCTTTATATTTGTGTGATCTTAGGTAAGCCACTTGTCTTCCTTCAGCCCTAGTTTCTTCACCTTTAAACAAGGGGCTAAAATTGAATGGTCTCTGATTCCTTTAATTTTTAACATTGTATGATCAAAGTTTCTGATGTTAAGATGGAAGTGTTTTACTTTAAAGAAATAAGTTCTGTATTGTAGAAATAATATGATTTTCCTTCACCACAACTACCTCCCCTGCTCCTTTTATTAGTATAAAGGGAAAAGTCATGAGCTAATGTCAACATCTAACATTAGGTTTAATTATTTAGAAGAGCTGGAAAACCACTCTGAACAAAATTAAAGACTGAATTACCATATACTAATTCCCACCCTTTGTAGATCATGCATTGTGAAGATGTGCGTGTGTTTGTGTGTGTGTGTGTGTGTGTGTGTTTATTTTTTCCCTCGTCAGCTTCCTTTCTTGTTTGTCCTAACAGGCTGCAGGGCAACATTTCCCTCTCTAATCAATACTTGAATGTAGTCTAAATTGGGGCCTACTTGAATAAAAGTACATTTCACTGCCTTTTCCTAGGACTATCCAAGAGTAATAGTTGGCATTTTCATTGAGCAGCCAACTCCTTTCCTACCTCGATTTCTAGAGTTGTTGTTGACACTGGATTACCCCAAAGAAGCTCTTAAATTCTTCATACATAACAATGTAAGTATTTGGATGGTGAGTTCTGTTGGGGAGGGGATGGGCAGTTCTCAGAAGAATGGACAGTTGGTAATTACTTAAACACAAGAAATGATGCTGTAGAATCATTGAGATATTCAGGGGGAAAAAACGAGATTTTTCATCCTGTCAAGGCAGAGAGTAAGTGATAACAAAAAGCAATGTAAATCTATGATGGATGTAGATAGGGTGAACTTGAATAAATGAATAGAATCCTGGAGAATCAGAACAAAGGAAGATGCCTGAAGTTTGAAAAAAAAAAGAATTACAGGATGCAAGGACTAGTAAACTTCTGAAACTCATTATATCCAGACTGTGGTACAGCCTGGAACAAGATTCATTGGTTAGTGCATTTTTACAAGTAATACAGCAACTCATGAGTTTAAAAGAGCCTTGGGATATTAGGGCTAACATTCGTGTTGACATCTCTGAAGGAAAACATCCTGTGTCCAAAAAGTTCCTCAGTGCCCTTGTCAGAAACAGGATATTTGGCAGAAGGAACCATCAGCCTGGTCTTATGTGGCCAATTTATCTTCTTTTGTCTGTAGATTTTGGATAAAAATGCAATATATGATGCCATCTCTTCAGGAATTACAAGGGAAACGCATTATGATTTTTTTTTAAAGATCTGGGTTATCCTCTTTACAAAAGACATGCTAATTCAAATCGTGACTGAGTTGATTCAGAGATTTTTTTTTGATGACACACTTTTAACAACTCCCATGTTACAATGAAACTGGTGATGGATGATTGGCCACTAACACAATTGATAATATATCAAATGTTGTGAATAATACCTGTGCTTATCATCAAAATATTAATAATAAAATGTCTATTTTTTTATGGTGGATATGAATAGAAAAAAGCCAATATTATTGCCTCAAAGTATTATGAGGATAATGACATTACGTGTGTTGTATTTTCAACTTTTTAGGTATTTTTAGTGTGTTTCTAGAATTCCAAAATGTGTTTTAGAACACACTTTCAAGTCATTTTTCCTTTATTTTGACTTCTTAAACTTATGGTCCAAACCTTTATATCTGGGGGGAGTCTCTATGAATATAATGGAAAGTTTTAAAATGGTCTCTTTTTGAAATAATACTCAAATGAATATGTGACAGAAAACATTGGTTACATTTGAACAATAGTAAAATGCAATATTTACTAAATGAATCTTATTTTATTATAAGAATCCTTTGCAAAGCAAGGTATGCTGCATAAGTAGCATTTCAAAACACATTAATTTCCCCTTACCTTTCTTCTTTGGTGTCATTTTTCTCTAATTCTAAGTTTTATACATATGTTACAGGAGGTCCATCAAAAAACTCACATCATATCTAAATCTGAATTTTATTAATATGTTACAGGAGGTCTATCATGAAAAGCACATCAAGGAATTTTGGGAAAAAGCTAAAGATGTGATCAAGAATATAAAAATTGTTGGTCCAGAGGAAAATCTAAGTCAAGCAGAAGCCAGAAATATGGGAATGTATGTTTTGCAAATTTTACAGCTTATTTATACAAAAGAGTAATCAAAGAACTTAGAGAAAATAATGATCTTTTTTTACAGAAATAAATATTAACAGTTCTATTCAGCCCCAAGTCTACATGCCATATGGTAATAGTTTAGAAGGCTATGGATGATGCTAATTTGTAATTTTTTTTTTTACTAAGTTAGTAAACAAGCTACCTTATGTTATTTCCTTGAAGACCCTAAAAATAAATGTGCAGATTTGAATGAGCAATAGAAAACTGGTATAGCAGTGGTTTAGTTGCAGAGCATACTAGGCAAAAATTGCATATTTGCTTACAGTAAAAATAGATATAACTACACAGACACAAACATGCAGGAGTAACTCCTTCTTTATCTGGAGTTCACTTATTCTACAACTTCAACTCTCCAGACTAAAGCTGGTAACCAATGAAAAACACATTTTTTTGAGCAGCTGCAAGTGCTCATGGTTTCCCAACGTTAATGCACATGTAACGCAGAGGGAATCTGCTTTATACCTGATAACCTTATTTTACATTCTACGTGCATTTGTCGTACTCTTTGTTGCCTGGCGTTGTAGCCTTAGCGGATGAGCAACAACCGCTTACCACAGAGTAGAGAGGAGGACAGGAGCAGGAGCTATTACACGTGCTAGAAGCGGGCTTACCTATAGCCTCTAGAAGGAACACTTGGGAGTCTGACAGTGAGGAAGGAGACTGAAAATCTTAATAAAGCCTGTACAAGAATGCAGAGTAGGGGCGGCCAGGTAGCACAGTGAGTAAGAGCACTGGCTCCAGTGTTGGGGTGACCTGGAGATCGAATCCCGGGCTCAGACACTCAGCACCACACCCAGAAATAACTGGCCGTGTAACCTTGATCAAGTTACTTAACCCTGATTGCTTAAAAAAAAAAAAAAAAGAATGCAGAGCACTGAAGGATGGGGCCAGTGAGTCTAGTGACAAATGGTCTTCTCCATTTCAATAAGGTTCTGTAAAGTACAAGAATTTATGTTCCCAATGATGATCCTGAATTGTTGTATTCAATATAATCTGTAAAGTTGTCTCAATTAAATTTAATTGTCTAAATTTAAAAAAAAAGTTTGAATATTTAAAGGAATTAATTATTACATGGGTAAAAAAAAAGAAAAACCTTAATCTCTATTTAGGTGGTACTGGTATGTATATATGTTTATGCATACATTTACATATGCATATATACATACACACACATATATATCACACAAATAGTTTTTGTAAGGGTATAGTTGTACAGTTTTTAAAAAGTCAAAAGCATTTTGGTTCATAAAACACATTATTTGAAAAGTGATAGAACAAATTTTCATCTATTAGTGAATTATATAATGGCATATTTTAACTGCAGTCAGAGTTAAGTGCAGAACTAAGATGACATTCTAACTAGATATATATGATAAAATAATAACAACAATATTGTTGTTCAGTCATGTCCAAATCTTTGTGATCCCATTTGGGATTGTCTTGGCAGATATGCTGGAGTGGTTCACCATTCCCTTCTTCAGCTTATTTTACCGATGAGGACACTGAGGCAGAGAGGGTTGAGTGACTTGCCCAGGGTCACACAGCTAGTGTCTGAGTCTGAATTTGAACTCAGGAAGGTGAGTCTTCCCGATTCCAGGTTCAGCACTCTAGTCACTGTGGCGCCACCTAGTTGCCCCAATAGAAATAATATATAGATTTTTTTTATAACACTTTAAAGTCTGGGTGGAAAAAATTTTATATATATATATATATATATATATATATATATATGTATATATATATAATGAATATACACTTTGTCCAGAAATAGTTAACTTTTTATCTACAGCTACGTTCTGCAGTGGTTAGAGCATGGGACTTGGAATCAGGAAGACATGAGTTCCAATGCTGCTTTGGACACTTACTAACAATGTGACTCTGGACAATTCACTTAATTTCTATGTGCAGCAGTTTCTTCATCTGTAATGGATTCATCTTAATGGAGATAATAATAGCGCCTACCTCCCAGAGTTGTTGCAAGTTAACAAGTAAAGCACCTTTGCATCCTCTAAGCACTGTATAAATGCTAGCTGTTATCAAACAAGTGGAAGGACAGAGTATGCGACCTATAAAATCAATAGCAAACATTCTGAGATTTGGTGTTTCTTTCAAATTTTTGAGGGGCTATCTCAGATTAGCTTAAAAATGAAGAGCACTTCATGGAAAGCTAATTATACTTATGGGTATTATACTAAAACTTCTTAAATTTAGAAATGATTAATGCAGTTCTGACTGTGATATTTTTATTTGTTTCAGGGATCTCTGTCGTCAAGATGACAAGTGTGATTATTACTTTAGCCTTGATGCAGATGTTGTTCTGACCAATCCAAAGACTTTGAAGATATTGATAGAGCAAAACAGGTACTCAGTAAGGTTCCGGGGCCCCTGTTCAAAAGGTCATCCTTATGTACCGTTCTCTTTGAGATTTAATCAGTGTTCAACAGATATTTATAAGAGAATTAATATCTGCAAGGTACTACTATGCCAGGTGTTGCAGAGTTATGTTGACACTCTTCAAAGTGAATTTATAATTTAATGGGGGACATATATACAAATAATTAAGATCTAAGTATAATAAATTTTAAGAAAGTGCAAACCTACTCCCCTTGTGGAAAGGGTTGTGATATCATATGAGGCGAAACTTCACGAAGGAAGTGCCATTTGAATTGAAACTTCAAATAGGACAAGGATTTCAACAGAGAGTGATATAGAGCATATTCCAGTCATGGAGAGTGGTCTCTGCATTTAGGTTAAAGAATACAAAGTGGGATCCAGGAACACGTAAGCTTGGCTAATTGAGTCTTTGGTATTTCCAGTAAGGACTTTATTTAAATTTGGCAGGTTGAGAGCCCATGGCTACTATTTTAAGTATACATATCCATCTGATGCAGCCATTGGGTTCAAGCTGTGTTTGATCATAAAGGCAATAAATCATTCAACAAATGCTTAAATGCCTAATTTATGCCAGGCACTATTATAAACCCTGAGAAGACAAAGAAAGTCAACTAATAAATAAAACTTTTATTATGATGCATCATCTCAGAACCTAAAGGCAACATGCAAGCCATATTATTGAGATGCCTTAAAAAATCTGACTATTTGTGTAGGGAATTTTATCTGCCTTTGCACAATTAATCTCATGCAGATGTTAACCAAGGTTGATGCTTTCTCTAGTATGCCTTTTTGTGGTTAACACTTTACAGACATGCAGACAATTTACTTTATGGTTACCCTGGTAAATACGTGATCAATCAACTTAATGACAAGTATTTACTGAGTGCCTCTTATGAGAATAGCAGTTTTATGTGTGTAAAGCACCTTGTAAACCTTAAAATGCTAAAAACATGCTGGCTTTTAAATTAGGTACATTTATATTGATTGATTATATGTATATCTGGGCATCTGGATAATGCAATAGTGGACATAGAGCTGGACCTGGAGTTAGGAATTCTAGCTTTGTGACCCTGGGCAAGTCACTTAACCACTATCTGCCTCAGTTTCCTCACTTATAAAAAGGAAATGATAATATATCACCTTTCTCACAGAGTTGTTCAATAATATTTGTAAAACACAAAGCATAGTGCCTGGCATATAGTAAGTCCTTAATAAATTCTAGTTCCCTTCCATTCTATTTTGTACTCTATAAAATATCTGAACATGACTATTTTTGTAAAGGGAAAATAGTCTCCTTTTTATCTTGTTGGTTGGTGAACCATTGTTGAAAATAAGTTTAATAAATGGAGCCCAATGAATCAAAGAGATCAGTTGTTGACCAGCTGCTATTTACATTTATAGGCATGTCTTATATAAAGGTGTAGATGGCATGCTTATCAAATATGCAAGGGCCACATAGCTGAGAAGAATAGCTAATACACTAGGTGATTAATTCTGGATACTAAAAAATCTTTGTAAGCTTAATATGCAGGTGACTGAAATAAAATGGAATTTGATAGGGGTAAATGTAAAGTCTTACAACAAGGTTAAAAAAAATCACCTTCACAAACAGCAGATACAGGAAGAATGGCTAGATCACCATTCATATGAAAAAAAAAATTGTGCGATATTTAGTGGGTTATAAGCTCCATGAGTAAGCCGTGATAGAACAGCCAGAAAAAACTGATGGCCTGTACATCTACATTAAGAGAAATACAATGTTCAGATTGAGAGAAGTAAGATACCATGGTTAGACTATCTTGGTAGTATTGTATTTAATTCAGTTTTATGTAGGACATTGATAATATAAACAACATCCACAGGAGGGCAGCCAGGATGATGCAATAGCTTAGGGTCATGAGGACCAGTGGAACACTCAGTTTATAGTCTGGAGGAAAGATAATTGTGTGGGACATGACAGTTATCTTTGATTATTTGAAGGCTCTCATGTGGAAGACAAATTAAATTTGTTTTGCTTGGCCTCAGAGAGCCATTGGATGGAAGCTAGAGAGAGAGAGAGAGAGACAGATTTAGGTCTGATGTCAAGAGAACCTTCTTTTTCTATAATTAGAAGTCTCCAGAAGGAATGTGCTGCCTCAGGAGGTAGTCATTTTCTTTTTACAGTAAGCCTTCAAAGGAATGATTGGGTAGAGATTTTTCCTGTGATTTCTTCCAAATCTGAAATTCGATAATTGTGTGAACAAATTTTTCAGGTGAATGCATCTTCAGAAAGCAGCTTGTCACAATTAATTAATCACTCATTCAAAAAATGTATTTAGTACTTAGTATGTAGAAAGCATTGTGCTAAGCCCTGAAGCAGATGCAAAGATGAATACAGCATGGCCCCTATCCTCCATGAGCCCACATCCTTCTTCAGATGAAAAGTTATCTAGTCATTCCGTCTGTATCTTGTATCATTCATTTAATAAAGTTAGTACCTATTATCTAGAAGATACTGTGTTTCTCACCAAAACAGATAGACAGACAGATGATAGATAGATAAATGATAGATAGATAGATAGATAGATAGATAGATAGATAGATAGATAGATAGATAGATAGATGGATGGATGGATAATTTATTAAGCACAATGTACCAGTCACTGTCTAATAAAGTAGGCAAGTCAACTTTTTTCCCTCTAGGGGTTAACATTCTAATGGGTGAGGGGAGTATAAGACAGTAAGTAAAGGGAGTTGCAAATGGGAGGGTACAGTCTCAGTGGCATGGAGGTGGCCATGGAGTATTGTTGTGACCTTGGCCCTAGCTAGATAAGTCCAAAACTAACCTGTCAAAGTCAGGGGACACAGGGATCGAGCTGAATGGGGAGGAGGAAGAGAGGGTTGTAGAGTAGCTATAAAGATATCTTGCAAATAGGAAATATGAGGCATTTATAGCAATAATGAGAAGTACAACTTGATAATTGCCTAAGAGACGTACAAGCAGAATACTCCTATGAGAGTTCATTAAAGGGTGAAAATCACTTCTGATTACAAATCATCAGAGGGGGCTTCATGGAATTCATGGGGTAAGTGGTATGTGAATGAGTCTTGAAGTATGGATAGGATTTCAGTAGTAGAAAGTAGTGTGTTGGTACGAGGGTAAGAATTACAGTCTAGGTAAAGGGAATACCTGAAAAAAAGTCATGGTATAGGATTTATTCAACAAAAAAAGAGCATGGGATAGATTTAGACTGTGAGGCCAAGAAGAAAAAATAGATTGTGGAAAATCTTCACTGACAGAATAACGAACATGGGCCCTAATATAATAGGCAGCATGGGAGCCATATATGGTGTTGGAGCATGACGTTGGCAATTATGGTATTGGGTATTTAGTATCTTTTTCTGATAAAAAATGATTCTAGGTAGAGATCAGTTAGGAGACCATTGCAATAATCCTGCCCCACCTCCCAAATAAAACCAAAATAATAGACCCAACATAATGAGAATTTAAGCTATAGTGATGTCAGCAGAGAAAAGGAGGAGCCTGTGTGAAAGATGAATTAATAGGATTGGTCAGCAGCTGGTTGGGGGAAGAAGAGAGGGGTATAAACAAAAAGAAAGAAATGCTTCAATAGATATCTGACCTCATCAATCCAGCATTCAAATATAATCAATACATCAGTCATGCCCAAAATTATATTCAGAGTTTGTTTCTGATTTTATTTAATGATGGACATTAGTACACACTGTTATTAACTTAGGAACCCTGAGTAAGGCAATTAAATGAATGAAATAGCTTTATTTTTGCTCCCATTTTAAAAGTTATTC
Source organism: Petaurus breviceps papuanus (assembly GCF_028583685.1). Classification (NCBI taxonomy): domain Eukaryota; kingdom Metazoa; phylum Chordata; class Mammalia; order Diprotodontia; family Petauridae; genus Petaurus; species Petaurus breviceps. The sequence continues at coordinate 17,572,573 of NW_027186457.1, read as the reverse complement.
TTTAATTTATTGGTGCTATTATCTTAAATTTATGTAATTATGTTTGCCTATATAGTTTTTGATCTACAAAACCCCATTATTTAATTTGTCTTTATTGTTAAATTAAATAAATTTTAATGTGAAGATTACTCCCCTCCTGCCCAGCTTTGTTCTGATGTTTATTGTCTTAACCGCTTCTTTTGGGGGAAGAAAAAACAGGTTGTCTGCCAACAGAAAAGTCTTATTGAAATGCCTGCATATATTTATTTTTACAGTTTGTGCAGTCTTTTTATTTGATGAAAAGTTGGTTTGTCTAAGAGTTGGGAATTTGAACGCTCCTTTACAAGAATGAGTTTTGAATTACAAGTTTTATTGTACTCTTCAGCTGATGACTTTTCTTTTCTTTTCCATTGGGAATTTTTCAAAGACCATTCTAAGATAGTTAATGTTTTTAAAATCTGTTTGAGAGTCAGGCATGGTTTTTGAAAGCTGGAGAGATTTTTTAATTTAGATTCAGTTCCCTAACCAAAGATTTGACTAATTTGTAATCATTCTCTTTTAATTCATCTGCAATAACTAAAGAAACAGTGTAGGTTTCTGTCATCAATTTTTATTTCTTGCAAATACTGCTACTTGGAAATCAGACATTTATATTAGTTCCTTAACAAAGCATCCTTGTACCCCTGGCCTTAGTCACTTATGTGCATGACTGAGAAACCCTGGAAATAGAACTGTGTGTCAAATGAGCTTCCATAAAGGAGTATTCTCTCCAATGAGGTGGAGAGTATCCCTAGCTCAGGTTGATTGGATCCTAATTAGTTTGTGAAAAATACTAATTCCACACCCACACAATGGAGCTCTTATTCAGAAACTGGATTTCCAAGATTGGGTGATTTACCCTCTTCTATCATAAATATTGTTCTAAAAGAAGTTAAGGTTTCTTTTTCTTTCCTTCAGTGGGGTTAAATGACTTGCCCAGGGTCACACAGCTAGTAAGTATAGGAGATCAGATTTGAACTCAGGTCCTCGTGACTCTAAGGGGCTCTATCCACTGCATCACCTAGCTGCCACATTTCTCTTCCTTTCTAAGGCAGTTTTCTGGGCCTCTGTATGGATGGGAAGAGCTTCTTTTTCATGTACCTACTATCTGTATGAGAATGATATAAAACTGATTTCCTTGCCATCATTTTCCCTAGAAGTGCAAAGTTAGGGTTGTAGTACAAAGACACAAAACAAACCTGGGGTCACTTCTTATCCCTTGTTCTCTGATTCTTGGAAAAGGTATAAAACTTCTCTTGCATGAGATACAGGAGATAAATCACCAAGATCTTCACATTAGTTTCTGGAATGCTAGCCCTTCTCATTTATGCTGCTTTGTTCCCCTTACTTTCAGATCTCACCTTGCTGAGAGGCCTTTCTCATTGTCCTTCACCCAAATGCTAGCGCCTAACCCTCTGAAATTTCCTCCCTCTATTACAAATTTGTCCCATCTATACCTGGTTCTTTACGTGTTTTCTCCTTCATCAGGACGTAAGCTCTTTGAGGCTTGGGACTATTTTAGCCTTTCTCTGTATGCTCAGGACTTCACATAGGACCTGGTGCATAATAAGGACTTATTATGCTTCTTTATTAAGTGACTGACGTTTAGAGATCATAAAGAAATGCCACATATGTGTGCACAGAGACCTGCTTCTAAGGAACTGGAATCTTGGCTCAGATTAGACTCTCTGAGAGGCCACCTCATTATGATGTGGCCAGCAACCCCGACTTCTCCAAGGCTATGCCTGTGGAACACTAGTTAAGTCAAATGAACAATCATTTATTAGGCACCTACTATATGCCAGGTATCCTGCTAAACTTAATTTATAAATGCAACAATTTTAAGTATGGCCTCCTGTTGGTCTCTGTGACTAATTTTAGAGATTTGCCAACTTAGGAAGAAAATTCAGAAAGGCAGAGATGGTTGGTAATTGTACTGGTAGAAGGTGTTGGTTGTCATGAAACATTTGGTCTTTTGACATGCTGAAATAAAAGCAGACCAGATACATGTACATTAAATGAAGTACAAGATAATGGAAATAGTGCTAGATGTAGAACCAAAAATCCTGGGTTCAAATCATGTCTTTGCTATTAACCACTACATGTGTAACCTTAAACAAGTCTCAATGTCACTGGTCCTCAGTTTCCCCTCTTGCAAAATGAACAGGTTAAATTGAATGACCTGAAAGGTTCCTTCCATCTTTAAATCAGTGATGACTACCAAGTTCTCAAGGGACATACTTTTCTACTTTAAGAATTGCAGCCCATACAGAATTACACACACACATGCACATATATACAGTATTTATAGATTATATAGATTTTAAATATTGTAGTTTAAAAGAATTAAATGTTACATTTACTTTTTTTCCCCCTTCTCTCCAGAAAAATCATTGCCCCTCTTGTAACTCGGCATGGAAAGCTGTGGTCCAACTTCTGGGGAGCGCTAAGTCCTGATGGATATTATGCTCGATCAGAAGATTATGTAGATATTGTCCAAGGAAGCAGAGTGTAAGTTGAATCATCTAATTATTAAATACCAAATCAAAGGATCTATATACAAGAAGTGGTACTAATTAGAAAATGTTCCAAAAAGTTTGCATATTTTATAAATAAATGGACAACTTCTGACCTTCTGGGAGCTCCTCTACACCACTGCTGAACATGACCTTGCATTGATCTTCTTTCTGCTGCTCTTCTAAAGTATTTGTGCTTAGAATTTTGTCTGGAAACAAAATACCAATGAATAACTTATTATTCCCGTGAATAGACATCATAAAACTTTCAAACTCTATTGGTTGGTGTTTCAGAGAGTGCATGAAAAGTGTTAAATAATTTCAAAATGCTATATAAATAGAATTTGCTCGTTTTTTTCTGAGATTTAGATAAAGGATCTAAGGTTGATCAGGGTACATAAAATAGTTTACTTAAACAGATTAATTCCTCAAAGTTTAATAGGGATAGGAACTGTGATTTCATTGATTAGCTGTGATTTGGTGAGCTGTGATTGCATTAGTTAAAGGGAATTCCCAGGTGAAAGAACTCTCTCAGCCAATGCAGACTGATAGGTCTTCTGCAGTTAGACAATTTCCTAGAGAGCTGAGTGGTTCAGTGACTCTCAGGGTAACACAGCCTATAAGTGTTGCAGGCAGAGCTTGAAGGAGGGGACAACTCTCTATCTACCATGCCAGGTGATTCATTATATTCGTAATGAATAATAATGATGATAGTAATGATGATGACAATGATGACAACACCTCACATTTGTGTAGTGAGTGTTTTAGTATCTGAATTTCTAGGTATAAGAAATAGATCCTTACAGTGGCGATATGATTGATGATTCATTTAAACAGTGGGGAAAATTCATTTCCCATGTATTTTCCTTCTCAGAAGCATTTACATACTAAGTTCTTTTTTTCTTTTTTCTTTTCTTTTTGCTTTATAAACTTTTATTTAGTGTGAAAATATTCATTTGAAGACAAGGAAATGAATGGATAAAATTAAATTAGCTACCTGGATTCTCATAATCATTTCAGCCCTGCTTAGAGAGGAAAGCACAAAATTCCACAATTACAAAGAAATTAATTTTTTTTCCTTTGTAGTAGAATAGTTAAAAATCATAGGATACTAGGTTTAAAGGTGGACAGCTAGGTGTTACAATGAATAAAGTGCCTAGCCTGGAGTCAGGAAAACCCTTCTTCCTGAGTTCAAATCTGGCCTCAAACACTTACCAGCTATGTGGGCAAGTCACTTAACCCTGTTTGCCTCGGTTTCCTCATCTGTAAAATGACCAGAAGGAGAAAATGGTGTATCGCTTCATTGTGTTTACCATGAAAATCCCATGTGGGGTCACAAAGAGTTAACACAACTGAAAATGACTGAACAATAAAAGATTTAAAGGTAGAGGTCATCTTGTTCATTGCCTTCATTTTATAGCTGAACAAACTGAGGAAGTACTTGTGAAACTCTTAGGAGGTTAAAGGACTTGTCCAAGGTCACACTGGTAGTAAGTAATACCAGGATTCAAACCCAGGTTTTTGGCTTTGAATCCAGTTTTCTTTCTGTTGTGCCACGTCTCCTCCCTTTTTATGTGTTTTGCCTTCTCTCAGTATAGAAAAGTATCATTTAATGTTAAAGATTTATGCTGAAATAAATATGAGTGTGAATTAAAATACTTTTGAAACTGTCCCTGTAAAACCATCTGGGGCCACCAGTGTAACATGAAGATTCCACTTCATTATAAAATTAAGTAATTTTTTGTTGACACTGGTGTTGCTTTTCTAAGCTGAAGCCTGATGTGAGCAGTGGGTAGCAGCAGGGTTAGAAGTTCATAGCTGTAGGAACCGAGAGCAGAGAATTCAAATTTGCATTTAAATTGTTTTAGGCCCCAGTTCTGTTTTATTTTGTCTTTGTTCCTTGATGCAGTGACATAAAAGGTTTTGATAAATGGCCTTGATGTAATTAATAAAATCAATATTTCACATCCAGAATCCACATTAGAGAATAGTCTTAGTACAACAGAGATATCATGCTGTCGTCATCAGTTTTATTAAAATTGAATTATCACATATTCTTATTATGATTAATTTTTCTGAATCCATTTGTGAGATTTTAAAAGATGTGAGGTTTTTTTTAAAACGTACAATTCCTTTACCACCAGAAAGCCCTAATCATTGAGTCAGAATGATTATGTCTTTTTTTTGTCTTTTTTTTTTATACTAGTATATACCTATAAATTTAGTTAATAGGGATAGTATTAGATAAAACAATATTGGGTAAAGAGGCAATTCATTACCATATTGTTATAATTAGAAAATCCCTTTTTTCACAACCAGCATTTGGACTATAAAATCTTAGAAGGGCCCTTTCTGGAGACTTGAGAATGGTCCCATCTGGACCAAGGAAAGACTTCATGGATATATACTCTCAACAGACCTGAAGATTGGACATCTGATAACTGAAGTCATTGCTATGACCCAGCAGATTTGTGGAAGCTATTAGAATATTCGAATGTGTATGTGCTGAAAAAAAGAGGGGGAAAGCAGAATATCCTAGTAATTCTCTAATCTCTAATTTATGATCTAGCTAGAGACAACTTTCATGAGTTTATACAGTTTGAAAAAAAATCTATTGTTGACAGTGGGGAAAGTATACTCCATCTCAAAAGAAAAGAAAGCAAAGGAAAAAAATGCAGAAAGCTTTCAAGTTGCAAAAGGCAGACGGTGAGGAAATACAGCTGGAACTTGGGTATTTGGGAACCAGCCCCTTCTCCCTTTCCCTCGCCCCCCGCCCTTTTCAAAAAGGCTGGAGGGATGGGGTGACCAATCGTACAGTGACTTTGAACATGAAGAAGTCGGACTAAGAGATTTGTTGATATTTTATTTTATGATTTCTTTGTATTCTAGAAGTATTACAGCAGTTTACTTCTTAATCTTTATTTTGCAAATAAGCCTGCTTCTGACAGTTTAAGAGCCCCAGCCTTTTCCATCAAACTGTTTCTTTCTCTTATATTTAACTACCCAAGAGAAGAATAAACTTTAAAGGATAAAGGATGCCATTTAGCCAAGCCTGACTTTGGAGTTCACTTTAATTATGCATATTAACTATGCCATTGAAAGATGACTTTGGTAGGGTATACCTGGAGCTAATTATTTTTTTTTTCCAACTCTGTTAAATTCAACAAAAAAATATTAAATAACCATTATAAGATACTGTGCTAGGTGTTGGAGGTGTAAAACTGAAAAAAAAATTGCATAGGTCTTGCCCTCAAGAGGCTTACATCATTTGATTATTTTAAGGAGTGGAGCTTTATATACACCTATAAACACATATATTTGTATCTTTTATATCACATACATTTTATATAGAGGGGCAGCTGGGTGGTTCAATGGTTAGACCTCTAGGCCTGGAGCCAGGAAGCCCTGAGTTCAATTTTGGCCTCAGATCCCTAAAAGCTATATTACCCTCGGCAAATCCCTTAACATCTGTTTGCCTCAATTTCCTCATCTGGCAAATGAAAACTGTCAGTGCACAGGAGAGGTAGGCATGAAAGACTTCAGGAAGGGGGATTCACTTCCAACTGAGGGAAGTTAGAGAAGGTCTCATGGAGAAAATAACATCTGAAATGAAGCTAGGGAAAGTGAAACTTCCATCTTTGTTCTCCAAAGCATGAGTTGCAACTTTTGGGAGAGAGGCTTTCCTATCCTTGTACTTCACTCAAGTGGTCTAAACATGGAGTGAGTTAGAAAGGACTGCAGAAGACAATGCAAATTAAATTCTCTGTCATTACAAATGCTAAGCGTGGGGTGGGCTGAGCTTATTGTATGGCATGGCTCATGCCTTCTACCCAGAGAATGCTTCACATACTTGCTGAAAAGCATACTCTTTCATAGACTGTTTCAATGTGCATACTTTAAGGGATAAGTGATGTATATTATTTATTCAAACTGTCAGGCAGGAATTCCAAACTGGAATTTCTCCAAGAGGCCTGCAATTGAGGCTTAAAAAAATATTGTGCAATATCAGTGAGTATTTTATTGGGTCCTTTGGGTGGTATGGTGGAAGCAAGGATTGACATCGAGGTCCAAGAACTGGATTCAAATCCTCAATGATGTAGAGAGCAAGTCACAACTTCTCCATGCCTCTCAGTCTCTTTACCCACTAATTGAAGCTGGTGGATTCTAAAGTTTCTGCTCTGAATCTAGGATTCTAATGACTTCATTTACACATGAAAGCTTTGATATTATCGATACAAATAGATGAAATATATCCTGGAATGTTTTGCATTTGTGATCTTAAAGAATGTCTCCTGTTTACTTTCATAGAGGGGTATGGAATGTCCCATACATGGCTAATGTGTACTTGATTAAAGGGCAGACTCTCCGATCCGAGATGAATGAAAGGAACTATTTTGTCCGTGATAAATTGGACCCTGATATGGCCCTTTGCCGAAATGCAAGGGAAATGGTAAGGTGCTCAGTGGCAGGTGGCTTTATTCTCTCTTGCTCTTGGTTTGTTGTCATCATGTTTGAATTGTATGTATGTCTTTCTACTTGGGAGTACTAGACAATTTTTTTGAAATACCTTTCTAGAGAAGCAGAATGGTTTTGGCAAATTACTTTTTAAGGATTAAATTTTTCTCTTTCAATCCCAAAGAGAAAAATAATAGAAATGGGTTGGAGTAATTTATCACTAATAGTTACAAGGGAGACAGTTCTAAATTATCTAATTCCTTGAACTTACTATTATATCTCTGGCCTCTGTGCCTTTAAACAGGTTGTCCTTTCTCCATGGAATGTCCTCCTTCCTCAACTCTACCCCCTTAAAATCCTTAGTTTTCCTCGTTTCAACTCAAGTGCCACCCCTTACCACAAGCCTTGTCTGTTCCCCTTGGATTGCTAGTGCCTTCTGCCTTCTCACATTATCCTGCATTTATTAAAGTGTGCAGAAAATGTGTCCCCTGGAAGAATGTCATTTCTTTGAAAGCAGGCACTGTGTTTTTGTATCTTTGTATCACTGGCACCTACCACAAGTGCTCTTGGATTGACTTCATGAATGTCCTGTATCTGAATGGACAGCCAAGACCTTGTTACTGGGGTAACCAGTGGCCACCATAATGAATGAATGAATCTTGCCTTGTTATTGTGCTGCTGACATCATCATCCTTACTGATGGTTTTACAACAATTGGAAGTTTGCACAGCTCTAAGAACACATCATGTCATTTGATCCTCATAATAGCCATGCAAAATAAATACGATAGTCTTTCTAGAGTAGTAGTATTATCCTGATTTCTAGAGATGCAGATGGGCTCAAAAAGAGTTCGAGTGATTTTCCCATGGCTGCAGAGCCAGTGAACTTCAGAAGTCAGTTTCAAGTAGAGGTTCCTTATGATTCTGAAGCCATCTTTTTTTCCACCCAGAGTTGTCAAATTTGTCACTCAGTCTGTAAAACTCCCCATTGCCATTGAGCCAGATTATTTCATAATTAGAAGATGTTTAAGCAAATAAATGAGTATAACATAGATAATATTAATTTATTTTTTTTAATAAACAATCTGTGACCTGCCAGAATCCATTTCTTTTTGAGTTTGACATCACTACAATTTACCAGAATGTCTAGCTGTACTAGGAATCTTTGAATCTTTTAGTGACAAGCAAGCCCCTTGGCTGCATCCCCTAAGCATTTCATTGCATTTCTTTGGCAGAATGGAATTGTCTTCCTCAACAAATATTTATTGAACAGTGGCCATGATTATGCTACTGTATTGGCCACTTACTTGGGGTAGATAAATTCCCAACAATCCTAGTTCTGACTTAGAGTACTTTTAGCAAGGGGAAAAAATGTTTTGAATATCCTAGTAGCTAGCTCACAAATATCATATGAAAAATTATGTTATGTCTAATTTATAGTTGGTCTGACTGGAAATAGTTACGATTATATGCCCAGCAATTTTACTGTGCCAGGATGTGGGTTTCCTTATAAATTTTCAGACTTTATATAATGGACAGTAACAATGTATTATTGAACAGGCAGGTCCCAAAATACTTGGTTGTGTTGTTTAAGTTCATATACAAGGTTTTTCTTTTTTTTAAACTCAGAACACATTTCCCCATAGAAACAATATTATACATACTTTTATTGTCTAGCCCAAGTACCTGGCCTTTCTCTAGGAAGCACATTTCCTTTTTGTAGGAAGATGTATTTCAAGGCTCAAACAAATGATTAGTAGCTGGAATTTTTGGAGCATGATCCATTTATAAATTGGGGGCTAGCATAGTCATTGGCCCAGACCTGTTTTCTCTTATTTCAATGTCAGCACATTTCATTGCAATTACCATAAAACAATATTTCTTTTTATATCACTTATGTTTACTCTTATTGTTTATACTTTTTTCCCCCCAAGACTCAGTCTTCTTGGCTCACCCAGCCTGGAAGTACAGGAACTATTCCTGATCTTATCACACTCTCACCTGGGAGTTTGACCTGCTACATTTTCAACCTGGTTCAATTCACTCCTCTTTAGGGAACCTGGTGCCTCCCCTCTCTTCAGGGGTCATCGTATTAATTCTGAACTTAGTGTGGAGACCCAGTTGGTTAAATTCACTTCAGTTCAGAACTCCCAGGATGATTAGCAACTGGGTAGAGTGAATCCATCATTGAAGTATCTACTATGTGGCAAGCACTTTATGCAGGAGGTGGCATTTGAGTTGGACAGTTTGGGAATCATCTGGCTTTATCCTAGCATATAAAATGCTATTTTAAATGTTCAAAAAAGTTGGCTAGTACTTTTTTTTTAATTTAACCAAGGCATGTGGTGTTCTATGATATTTGTTTTACATAAAAAATAAAATCCGTTGTGATATTCATTGAATCTTCTCAGCTCTAGCGGTTGCAATCTTTGCACGACACGTGCTCATCATATTCAGCTAACCTGACTTCACAGCGCCTCACAGAATGGCATTCTCTTTCGTCTTCCATCTGTTTCTTAACCCCACGCCTGAAAACAAAACTACTACAGCACGAGCTTTGTTGTTACATATGAACAGAAACGGGGGCTGGAGTTGTGTCTTTGTCTTGTTGTGAGCTTGGCTTGTTACTGCATGTTGTCCGTGTGGGACATTTCAGAATGTCAGCTTTTGATCAAAGGCTGTTATTTTCTGTTTATCTAAGAATACCTGAGAGAGAGGATGGCAGGTCAACTTACACGATGCTTCTCCTTCATTTTAGACTATACAAAGGGAAAAAGACTCCCCTACTCCGGAAACATTCCAAATGCTCAGCCCCCCAAAGGTGTCATTTTATTTTATTATATCTTTAGTTAATGTCAGATATAGCATATTGTCTTATAGTAATGTCTTTTCTTTTATCTTCTTAGCTTGGTATATGTATCTTTTTAAACTTGTGGTTTTAGACTATGTTTATTTGGGTGGGGGGACTTGCTTTTTGTAATGAACTGTTTTGAAAGTCCAGAAAATAGATAAAGTGTGGACCTGGCTGTCAAGGATACTGGGTTTCCATTAGTGATCATAAATTGACTTGGTATTTGTGGTTTAGAAATTCAAATGACTTTGCTCTCACATTTTCCCTTTATATAAATCATGATAATAATGTACTTGCCAATAGCTTTTCCAGGTCATTGCTATTATAACCAACTGTTGCTTGGAACTTGGTATGATATGGTTTCATTTGGTACAGTCTGTTTTAGTTATTGAAAGCTGCTCAGTCAGACATGGTGTCCATCATTTGTTAATATGGTTGTGAAGACATCAGGATTGCCTATATGGCATAAGTCAGTATAGATCTGTTTGTTTTTTATTGTTGTTGAGGATTGTAATTTTCTGAAAGCTTGATATTTTAGTGATTGAGAAATTAAAGAATAAAATGGTAAAAAGATTATTTACAAAGAGTTGGGCAGAGTTGAGACTGGTTTTTTGCTATGCAGTTTTCTCACTTTGAGTTTGGGTTAATGTTTCTTTTTGTGTGAGTTGGCCCAGCAGATGGAAGCAACAAACATGAGCTTGGACAGATTTTGGGAGATAGTGGAAGTTAGTAGTGTTTCCTGTGCTATAGTCCATGCAGCCAGGAAGAGTCAGAAATGCCTAATCTACCATATGCCCATATAGTCTTATTTTGATAGCTCACCATGATGCAGAGGTAATAGGCCTTAGCACTTGTTTTCGCAGGTTCTAGAAGGCTGGATAGGCTTCTTGTACAGGTCTAAAGTTGCCTGGACAGAGGATCATCAGTCTAGTTATGTTTAGAGGGGATTGTTACCAGTGGATGTCCATAGGGTTTTGAATTTTTTTCTTGACTACAGTAACTCATGTGATGGTTTGCTAAATCCTAGGGGAGCTGCTATCTGCATTGGCAGAGGGTATATCTACACCAGTGGATCTCAGGTCATGGAAGAACTAGATGAAATAAATGTAAGAATTGTTCGCATGTTCAGGAGTAGTTAAAGGAAGCCCATAGAAGACAGAAGAGTAGGAAGATTGTATTGGTTTATAAGAAGAAATGTTTTGTTGTAAACAGTTGTAGTAGTTTGGTTTCTGTAATGTTTTCACACTGCACCACCTAATTATGATGGAAAGTGTTGAGAACTGAACACAGGTTAACATATTTACCATAATTATGTTATTTGAATATTTTTTTCAGCCTTGAAATTGTCTTTGAAAGTCTTGGTTTCCACACCACTGTGAAGAAAACGATAACAAAAATTAAAAGAAAAATAAACAAACAAAAACAAATTTTATATGAATCTGGGATTAGTGGAAGGAATAGAGATGTGGGAGAGATGCAGTACTGAGAAACAGAAAATTATTTTTCCAAATTTCCTTGAGGCTGCAAAAAATAGTTACTTAAAAGGAACACATTTCTTTTAGAAACACATTTGCTTTATAGTTGATATTCTGTATGGTAGCCTTCCTCTAACATGATTATCTCTATTTATGTGTTGGTGACACAGTCAACTCTTGATTATTTGGAGTCTGATGGGTAACTTTGTGGTCCCTGCTCAATATCATTTTTACTATTGGACAAAAAAGCAAGAGAAAACTAAATTTAAATTAATCCCTTCTGATATTTTTGTAGCTAAAAGAGTTAGGGGATGACTATGATAGATCAGAGATTTGACTAAAATGAGATTGGGGAAACATGCATGAGCTCCATTTGTTGATACTATATTCTAGCTATGTCCCATTAAATATATACTCAAGAGTTGATTATTGACTATTCTCTGCTTAATTTGAGGGTATGCCTCTTTCTTTAACTAGTAGTAGTGGTATCCTGCTTTCTCATGATCTGTGATTTTGTAGGTGTCTAACACCAAAGTGTAGTGTGACAAATTGTATTTTAATGCTTTTTCTTTTTTTCACAGAATTTGTTCTGTTTGAGAAAGGAAACAAAAGATAAAGGCACTGTATTTGCCTTTATTTCCTAATAAGTAACTTTTTAAAGCAATAGGGACTGAACCTGTTATTTCATCGGTAGAGGGATCTTCCCCTACCAATGCATGTCAGCACCTTTTTTTTCTTTTTCTTTTCTTTCTTTCTTTTTTTTTTTTTTTTTTTTGCAATTTAACATCTTAAAGAATTATCTGGTGCTCTGAGAGCTCACGTGACTTTCACAAAACCAGGATGTACCAGGTATTGAATCCAGGTCTCCCCAGTTTCAAAGTCAGTTCTCAACCTGCTTTACCACAGTGCCACTGTTCATCACAGCAAGAATCTGCTTTTTGACATCTGGTTTTAGAAGTCAATGAGAAAGGAGTAAAAACATTCTATTCTAGCTGTTTTTTTTTTAAGTTGCATCTTAATGATGCCAACTGTATGTGTGTGTTTGATTAAAAGGAAAACGAGCAAAATAATAGATGTTATTTTGTTTATTTTAAATCATGTATGCATTAGAGCAAAAATGAAGATGCATGCTAATGTGTGAAATATAAATAAGGAAAGGATTCTAATTTAAAATATTTTTCTTCCTAGCTTTAGTTAATTCTTTGTTGTTTTCATCTAAAATTGCTAATACTATTCTCTTTGCTACATAGGGTGTGTTCATGTACATTTCTAACAGACATGAGTTTGGGAGGCTATTATCCACTGCTAATTACAATATTTCCCATTATAATAATGACCTGTGGCAGATTTTCGAAAATCCTGTGGTATGTATCTGAGTCAACAGTGACTTGATTTTACCTGTAATGTTGAATGGGTATAATACACATGGATAATTGATAAGCAATAGGTACAAGATAAAGTAGGTGTTCCTTTGCATGTGCATATTGTTCAGGTAATGGTCCAGACTAAATATTTCATGCCAGTCAGACTTAGCCCATATCTGACCCTGAGTTCTCTACTGCATGTGAAAATTAACCATTCCTTCAGGCTGGATGGTTTCCACCAATCTGGAAGACATCAATATTTTGTTCTCTAAAAAGCAGCCTCCCATTTTTCATCTCCAGCACTCAGAGGAAGCTTGTTTGAGCAAGCGCAACATGACAGATTGTACTTTGATACACATAAGTAGAATTCCAGACTCTGGTTTGGAAAACACATACTTAATCTTGCCCTTCTAAAACATATGTCATAGCGCTCACGAAGTTGCATGAAGAGTCTCCAAGAAACATTTCATTTATAGAGAGCTGTCTCATTCAGAATATGATGAAAGTCTGGGTTTAGCAAGGAAAATACTACTTGAGCTCCCTTTTTCCCCCCTTTGATGAAGTTTCTTTCTTTTTTTCTCTCTTTTCCTCTTTTTCTTCCTTCTTTCCTTCTTTCCTTCCTTCCTTCCTTCCTTCCTTCCTTCCTTCCTTC
>NW_027186457.1:17557240-17559143 GCF_028583685.1 Petaurus breviceps papuanus | reverse complement strand
TCCTTCCTTCCTTCCTTCCTTCCTTCCTTCCTTCCTTCCTTCCTTTCCTGTTAGGTCAAACTTTCTATTGTTTTAATGACTGCATAATAAGTTTTTCATTAGGCAGGACAGCACACTTCTACAAGAGAAAGAATTGCTTATAGCATCCATGAAACATCAGCCTTTATAATTTGTTTGACCTTATAATCATCTTAACTCAATTTCTGTCTGTCTGATGAAGACTGCCTTTTATTTTCAGTTTTTATAGGAGCAATCAACATCAAGGGAATAGTAATATCTGACTATACTCATATATTCTGTTGAATAGAGCAAGGCTCTCCTTTGAAGTATTGGGACATTCAAATACTTTTTGTTCACTTTTGTTGTGTATCTCTCATCTTAAAAAGAGTAGGACTGAAAGAGGGCTTTCCCTAGGGGGAGTAAAATTACCCATTTTACTTTAGTTTTAAATAGTTTGTTATTTTGGAGAGTTGAATTATCAGGACCCATGGGGAATTTTTTTTTATAGTACTCTAAAGTATAACAGGACTGTAAAATTTCAGATTAGCGTCCAAATCTCTGGAGGAGATATATAGTACGAGCCACAGGAACTAGACAGGAACTATTCTTTTCCTCCTCCCTGCTTCAGGGACTTTATTTGTCTGTGGTAAGATTATCCTGGTTGAAATGGCTCAAAGTGAAATAATTAATGGTTGAGTTCCTCAGAATGATGAGATTAAAGACAATTAAAGACAAAGGCTAAAATAGTTCCTCATACCTTATAGCTAGAATTAATTCATCAATATAAAATCTTGTTCAAAATTCAACAGTGTGAGATAAATTACATGCTTATTATATTAGGATTCATTCATAGGGGAAAAAGTTTTAAATCTTATAATTTTTACTGCCCATGACCATCAAACAAGAAGATAAAGAAAGTTTTTGTCCCTGTATGAAGCCTTCACTACCTGATCATTGTATCCTCTTGGGGAAAATAAGGTAAAGGACTAAGTCACATGTATGAATTAAAGATGGAGGAGGGAAAAGGAGGTGGATAAGCATTTATTAAATGCCTACTATGTGCCAGGTGCTATGCTAAGCACTTTATAGATCTTCTTTAATTCGATAATTACAACAGCCTTATGAAGTAGACGTTATTATGATTTCCATTTTACGGTTAAGGAAACTGATGGAGAAATGTTAAGTGACGACTTTGCCAGGGTCGAACATTGCCTGAGACTAGATTTGAACTCAGGTCTTCCTGATTCCAGGCCAAAACCTCCAGCTACTGTGCCACCTCAGAGTTGTCTCTAAGTGGAAGATTTCCAAATGCTTGGGTCTCCAATATCTCTATTTCAGATGAAATTGTTTGGGTTTGCTTTGGTTTTGGTTATTTGTATATGTTCCCACAATTCATTTGGCATGGGTACAAAATGACACCTAATTCTCATGTAACCACATTTTACTTCTGTATACAGCTAGAAATATGATTAAATAGAGTGAAGGGTCACAAGAAAAAAGATACATTGAATTCTGCTGCTTTGATTCCCTTTTAATGACTGTTATTTTTATATTTTCAAATGACCCAGTGTTTAGATTAAAAGGGGCTTTTTCCTCATAATAAAATGTTTGAAATGGAGGCATGTAGCTATTATGACTAAATATAAAACAGACATGAATTAGGATGCACAATTTTTAGCTTTAAATCCCTAAGCTATAATTATGGATATCAACATATGGGAATATTTGTTGTACAAACTTAATAGTTATATTTATTTTGTGTATTTCCCTATGTGTGTAATAATCTGAGATAGCTTTTATAGAGCACTTTTAAGTTTTGCCACACTTTTTACAAATATTTGATTTGATCCTCACAGCATCCCTGGTAAAAGGTGCTATTATTATTCCCATTTACACATAAGGT
>NW_027186457.1:17441748-17557230 GCF_028583685.1 Petaurus breviceps papuanus | reverse complement strand
TGGCAATGATGACAAGAGATGGAAATGCTTAATAAGTGGTTCTTGATTAAATGAAAGATTCACTAGTAGCAACTAGTAATAATGTTTATGGTAAACAAATCTGAGAAAAAAAGAAGTGATCAGATATGACAATAGAAATGTAAACAATAAAGAATTAGGGAAGTGATCACCAGTGGTATGACTTTTGGTCCAACGTATTCATTTAGCCTTAGGTATCAAATGTATACACATACACAGACACACACACCTTCTCCTTAACCCCTCCATCTTCCTATATATTGATCAGCATCTGTTTATAGGCTATTATTATATAGATTTCACTGTCAGAAACATTCATCCTTGGAAGATTCCATGAATATGAAACTCTAGGAGACTCCTTAAACATTGTGCATCTTATAGAATGAGGCAACAAGCATTCAAGTCAAAATATAAGATGTGCCCCTTTGTTGCCATAAATTTAGATCATACTCATGACAAGTAGTCACTGTATAAATAACACAAACGTTCTGCAAAATGCTTGAGCTTTATCTTTCACTGGTGATAGGCCTATCCAAAATATGCCTGATTTAATCTGCTTGATTGGTTCCTTGCAGGACTGGAAAGAAAAATACATAAACCCTAACTATTCCAAGATCTTCACGGAAAATTTAGTGGAGCAGGTTTGTGGTGGTAAATGAAATGTAGGGGCTTTGCTATTTTTTCAGGAGGGGTATTAATGCTATATTTCCTTGAATGATGGTGGCAGGATTCGGGAGATTGCTTATGGAGATGGAATATATTCTTTTGGCAAAATCTACTGGTAATAGTCAATTAGGAATGTGAGTTAAGAGTGACTAACATAACAAAGAGTGATGAAATGGACTTTTTGAAAAAATGCTGAATTCTGATTTCTATATAGATTTTTTTTTCAAAGAACATACAGCTGGAAAAAATTTAAGAACATCTTATCATGACAATGTAAAGTGCTTTGCCAGCTTTAAAGTGATACATAGATATCAGCTTTTATTATGTCATCTGTCATTTTAATAGTCTTCTAACTTAAAAAAAAATCTATCTTCAACCACTTTGTTTAACGGTACATCTTAGCACTAACGAGTGTGTTAGAGCTTGATTCTGTGATCCCAACATGGCCTTTCTTTAATATATCTCAGAGTGGTTCTGGTTGCTTAAAGAGGAGAGAATCTTAACTGTTTTATTTCTCACCTTGGTCCACCTGAGCTGGAGCATCTCTATACAGTCAGCTTTGCCAAACTGAATTATGACAAGACCTTGTATGAATTCCTCTGAATGTGATAATTTTTTTTCTAAAACCCTCCCTTGGCCCTGTTTTTACAAACCTCTCACAGCCATCAGGCCACTGCTGCTTTAAAAAAATTATTTCCCTTTTTTCTATATGCGTGAGCCATTCCATATTTTCTTTAGGAGAGAATTGTCTGTCTTACTTCATTGGCCCCCTCCACATTTATGCACTTATAAAGTTTGTAAGACTCTTTCCATGTGTCATCTGGTCTTATACAAACAGAAACTCAGATCTGGCTCCCTCATCATTTGATTGGATCTCTCGTCCTGATTACCACCTGACTTTGACACAAGGACAGATGTCCATCACAAGCTGAGTGCCTCACTGCAATCCTTTCCCAATGAGCAAAAGTATTATGTTAACACCAGTCATGGCCCCACCCTTATGAGTGCCAATGATATAACACAACTATACAAAAATGTGTTTAGACATTGTTTCAATCCCTTTCAGCTTAGAGCCGTTCTCTCTCCAGCATACCAAGTTATTTAAAACAAAATGAAACAAAGCTTTCTACTGTTATATGCTATATTCATCTTTAACACTATCAGCAATTTTGGAACAAAAGGATTTTAAACTCTTTTATATTATAATAGTTGTTAGTGCTTATCTATTCTCTCAATAATAATTAAAAATCTACTAAACACATGAGAATTCAACTAATCTTGATCATTTTCTTTCCTTTTATAGCCTTGCCCAGATGTCTTTTGGTTCCCCATATTTTCTGAAAAAGCCTGTGATGAGTTGGTTGAAGAAATGGAACACTATGGACAGTGGTCAGGGGGAAAGCACCACGTATGTTGCAACATTTAATATAAAATACTCGATCTGATGCATATGAATAATGGGACTGATTATTACAAACAGTAGAAGATGAGGGAGCCAGATCTGAGTTTCTGTTTGTATAAGACCAGATGACACATGGAAAGAGTCTTACACACTTTAGAGCACATTATAAGTATGAGCCATCATACTTACTCTTTGGCTTCCAGGTTCTTCACCATCATTAAAACTCAAAGATGAGGTAGAACCCATCAGTTCAGGGTTTCTTTTCCTTTCTGCAGTGCCAACTTGCTAAAAGAACTCAATGGATGGCTAGTTGGCCTTGGAGTCAGGATGTTGGAGTCAGTCATTCTGTAAGCTGGAAAATAAAGAGATCTGATACGCTCCAAATCTGGATTTGAACCCAGATACTTGACAACAAGCATAGCCTTCTTGCCACTACATCACTTTGTGAGACTGAAAGAAAGCAATGAGGGAGACTATAAGGACGGCTTTCCTAAGACAGAGAATTCAAAATTTTGATGCTTTTTTTTTCTATAAATAAGAAAGATAAGCTATTTAGAAGGTAACTATGCAGTAACAAACTAGAAAAGCCATCTAAGAAAAAATGTTTCTCATTACTTTTTAGTGACCCCTTCATGTAGATTTTTAAAAGAAATTGCACATTATTCTGTGTCATTATGGCTAGATCGTTTGGGTAGTTATGGAAATCCAGTTGTTAGGGAAGCTATTTTGAGGTTGTAATTCTAGGGCAGATGGCAGGTCATTACTGAGCAGCTGGCTCTTTTACTGCCCGTTATGATTTTGTTGTTGGAAAACTTACAAGAAAATTTAAATGCATGTGGTACATAGGTCAGACTTTATGTTGATGGTGATGATGTTGTTATTAGGATAGCCGTATATCTGGTGGTTATGAAAATGTCCCAACTGATGATATCCACATGAAGCAAGTTGGACTGGAAAATGAATGGCTTCATTTTATCAGAGAATTTATTGCACCGGTTACGCTGAAAGTCTTTGCTGGCTACTATACAAAGGTATTTAAGTCTTCTCTCTTCCCACCCCACTCCTACTCCCACCCACAAGTTTTCTATTGAGGCTGTGAGTAGTAACACTGATATTGAAAAAGATTCTTCTGACTTCTTCTGTTTTCTCAGGGATTTGCATTGCTGAATTTTGTCGTTAAATATTCTCCGGACCGACAGCGTTCCCTCAGACCGCATCATGACTCATCTACTTTCACAATCAATATTGCTCTCAACAATGTGGGAGAAGACTTTCAGGTAATTTAGAAACTTTGTTATTTCATTTTTGAAATTAAAAAATGCCCGTTCTTCCCCAAAACCTTTTCCTTAATTTTCCAAAATAGTTTTCTTACTCGGACAATGTGGTTGAAATTATAGCACTGCTTATTATAGTAAAATGAATTCGCTGAAATAGTTCTCTGTTCTTTTCATCATAGGGAGGTGGATGCAAATTTCTAAGGTACAATTGCTCTATTGAGTCACCTAGAAAAGGCTGGAGCTTCATGCATCCTGGAAGACTTACTCATTTGCATGAAGGACTTCCTGTTTTAAATGGGACAAGATATATTGCAGTGTCATTTATTGATCCATAAATTATTTTCCTCACATCAGACCAACTTACCTTTTATTTTTGGATGGCCATTCTACAAAAAAGAAGAAGAAGAAAAGGGAAAAAAAGGAAAAAAAAGAAAAGAGAAAAAGAAAGAAAAACATTTCTTTTCAAGTTATCAGTGAGAAGAAAAGAGAATTATTTAAATAACTTCTACAAAGCAGCTTCACTTGGGACAAAAAGTTTGAAAGAAAAAGCTTTTCTTTTAATTATTCCATACTTACATATAAATGTCTGCTCTGAGCCTTAAAAAAAAAAAAAGAAAAAAATGTTCCTATGCTGCTCTCGGAGAGGATGAAAGAATTAACTTTAAATTGGTTGTTTTAGTTATGAAATAATTTAGACACCAAGGTACAAGTGAAGTTTGTGTTTGCAGTGTTTGTTTTCTAATTTAGAAAAGCAGTCCCAGAAGAATTGTGTTTACTGCTGTATGGCAGAAACAATCTAAGTGCATAGGATAGACAAGCAACATTTAAAGCCCAAGGGGTGTAGGATCCCATTGTGGTGCTGATTCCTGGCACATATCTCTTTCACGTATGCCTTAAAATTCAGAAGCCTTCTTTCTGATGAAGCTCTTAAAAGAAGCTTGCTGTTTAAATGGCCTGAAGAAGAGAACTACAAAGTGTGCCTGTTACCTCAAATATATATATTATTGAGTGTGTGTCATCATGGAAGTGAACTGAGTTTCTTATGATCACCAAGTGCCCTTCAGTCCAAATGTTGTTTTTGAAAAGCCAGAAAATAGTAAATAAATAAAAAGCAGAAAAATTACATCCAGCCTATAGGCAAATTTTATAAATAACATTTCTTTTTTCAAGTACTTGAATATAAATATCAGGAAAATGAAGTTATTGAGCCTACCTTCTTTCCCTTTATCCCTATCTTTTTTATTTGTCTTTCTGCCCCTCCCCTATTTTATTTCTTTGTTTTATTATTATTTTTTTATTTTTTGCCTCTATTCTTCGTTTCTCTATTCTCCCCTTCCTGCTTTCTCCTTAACAATGCTTTATTTGGGGTGGGGGAAGGTGGTGGGTTTTTCAAAATAAGTGTCTTGTCTTAATTTTTCCATCTAGTTTAATGAATGAGGTTTAAGAATTCTTACCGTAGCTACTGTTTGTAATTTAAAGGTTAAACTTGAAAAAAACAAACAAAAAAAAAGAACTCTTAAGTCATGGTGCCAAAGACCATTATTCTAACACTATGTGTTAGAAACTTGTCATAAATAAAAAAAAGAAAGACAAAAATGTGGGTACTTTTTTAAAAAAAAGATATTATTAAAGGTTTGCCCTTCTGAATTTCTTTGTTTCATACACATATGCACTGACACACACAGTAGTCAAAGAAAAGAATGAAAGATAGAATATCTATTCTTTGCTATTTATGCATAGTGCCACAGAAAGGTAAGTATTTTGCCTTTTCATGTTTTTTAAATTTTATATATAGCATATTTAGCATTATTAAAGCATAAGCTAATATATTCATCAGAAGGAAAGAAAAGGTTTATAGAATTTTGTAGCAGCAAACACCCTAGCATACCCAGGATGGCCGCTAGCGTAAGTTCTTTGATTTTCTTTTGTAAAGGAAAGAAACTCAAAAAAGGTTCACAATCTTACTTTAATCAAACATATATCATTTACCTGGTCCAGGGGAAAAAGTGAGCACCCAGAACTTGAAATAATGCAAACAGAAGTTACAAGAAGGCAAAAATACA
Organism: Petaurus breviceps papuanus; assembly: GCF_028583685.1. Classification (NCBI taxonomy): domain Eukaryota; kingdom Metazoa; phylum Chordata; class Mammalia; order Diprotodontia; family Petauridae; genus Petaurus; species Petaurus breviceps. The sequence continues at coordinate 17,551,804 of NW_027186457.1, read as the reverse complement.
GAGAGAGAAACAGACCAACTTACAGGGCTTCTATATGTCTGACCATTACATCCATCCATTTGGGTTTTCAAAGCCAGGGGCTCAACAGCTGCCCAGGTTTCATCTGGCCAAATCACACAATTCTCCCCAAAGTGAGCCCCAAAGCAAAACCTCACATCGGGGTATATATAGACTTCTTTAGGGTCAGAGAGCATCACAACCCTCTTGACCCACTGCCCAATCACAAAGTAACTAGGTGTGGGCATTCCTGAAAACCAAACTCCCATCACAGACTCCATGTGACCATATTCAGCCTATTAGGGGGCAGAATATATTTTCAAATCAGGGAAGGTCCTCAAATTCACTTAAGCCTGTCAAGGGGCAGGGAAGATCTTCAAATTCCCATTCCAATTACAAATTTTAAAATAGTTAAATTTATTTTGAACCTTAGAGGTCACCTAGTCTAATACTGCCTATTTTATAGATGACAAAATTGAAGGCCAGATTGGAATTGGTAACTTGCCCGGCCATTTTTATAAGAAGTAAATAGGAGAAATAAAACTTGACTTCCCAAGCCTAACTCATAATTTAGCTAGTGACACAGAGCCAAGCCATGTCTCTCTCACAGAGCAACCAGACTGAGGAAACCTCCCTAGTGATGCTTTATGAAGTATGATGTCATGGGGTCATTTAGAAGTAGCCATTCTTACATGGGTGTCTTGACTGTCATTTTCATATTTACTCTCAATGACTTTCTGTGAAATACTAAAATTTGTAGTTCTTGACATCAGTGAACTCATAGTGTTTCGCCCAAAGAACAGATACGATTGTACATTGTAAATGGAGTAGTAAGAATTTCTTTTTCCCACCCCTGCTAGCTGCCACATGCCCATATTCATTTTTCATCTCTGAAGATTCTAGCTAGCCATGGCATCAATGATACTTTACCAGTAGGTGAAATGGACACTTTGGAGCAGATATGTAGCAACTTTAAATTGATCAATAAATCAACAAACATTTATTAAGCATTTGTTATACATTGTACTATAGTCCCCTGCCTTCAAATAGCCTACAAAAGTCTTGCTTGGGCACACATGTTCTTAGTTTCTGTACTATTCCATGGAAACCTACCTCAGAAGATGTATGTGAAAATGCCTAATTAACTGTAAAACACTGGGTAAGCTGTTACCATTAGTCTTGGCTTTCTGCCAACCTTAAATAGAAGTCCATTTTTTCTTTATGTTAATCTATGAAGCTTGTCTTTGTATTAAGTTTCTGAAACCTGTTGAAAGTTTTCCTAGGATCTTATGTAAGAAGCTTGGTTCAGTCAGGGAATCTCCAAACTGTAGGAAAGTATACCCTCAGAGATATTCTCAACACTCTTAAGACTGGCCAGCTAATGGCTCCTTTTGAAAAGATGTTGGCCAGGTTGGAAGGTTAAAGCAGTCTTTATGACTCTATGAAAGCAGCCTTTGTTAACCCACTCAGAGAGGGGGGGGGAGACAGAGAGAGAGAGAGAGAGAGAGAGAGAGAGAGAGAAAGAGAGAGAAAGTGTGTGTGTGTGTGTGTATGTATGTATGTGTCCTCACTGTGATCCATTAGGGTAACATGGCACAAATGTCTGCTTCCAAACAAATTACTATTTTTTTTAAAGGAAATAGTCATTGAAAGTGAGGAAGGAGGAAGGGAATTTTTAAAAAAATATTTAGGACAGATGAATATGGACTAAAATCAAGGAAAAACTATAGGCACAACAAGCCCTTATTAAGAGAACACATCACAATTTAGTTTCAAAATAACATCCATCTAATATAAGTTTGTATAATAGATATAGAGTTAAAAAGGGATCTTAGAGGCCTAGTTCAGTTCTTCAATTTTATTTATTTATTTGCTTTTTTGGAGGGGGGAGGGCAGGGCAATTGGGGTTAGGTGACTTGCCCAAGGTCACAGGGCTAGGTCTGTGTGTGTGTGTGTGTTAAGTGTCTGAGGTCAGATTTGAACTCAGGTCCTCCTGACTCCAGGGACAGTGCTGTATTCACTGTGCCACCTAGCTGACCCTAGTTTTTATTTTAAAGATGATCATATGGAGACATAGAGAGGTTGACTTGCTCAAGGTCATGTAACTCATAAGTAGTACATTACGTAGCAAAGTTAGGATTTATTCTGAAGCAGCATCACATTAGTACATACCTGGATGTCTATCGATATCACTATATACTGCTAGACTTGGAGTTAAGAAAACCTAGGTTAGAATCTTGTCTCAAATATTGGTTTTGTAACACTGGGCGAGTCACCTAACCTCTCCAGACCTCAGTTTCCCCATATATAAAATGAGAGTGGATACTAGATTAGATACATCTTGGGATCATTCTAGTTCTAAATATATGATTGAAATTCAGTCTTCCATTCATTGTACCAAGTTGTCTCCTTTGAATCGTTTTAGTACCTTACGTATTTAGAAATGTTCCTTGGTGTACTTGTGTAGATTTTTAAAATTTAAGAATCTGATTTGTGAATTATACATGTATGATGTCAAATATGATTTATCCAAACAAATTAGTAGTAAACTTTTTGCAGGATATTTTTGTTGTTGTTTTACTTTGCCTAATGAAAGTTTTTTTGGGGTGTGTGTGTTTCGAGAGATTATCACTTTGATACTAATCTGGGTATTGGCTCTAAACATGAACTCCATGTTTATATTTTGAATCTGCATAGTAAATCAGTGGGAAAGTACTAATGGATTCTTAAAAATCCAAATTCGTAAATATTTTACTTTTGAAGAATAAATTTTCCAAATGGAATATAAGAATTAATGCTGTAACTCCCAAGTATTACTTTTAAGTAAAAAAAAAAAAGAGAGACTAAATAGCAGAAAAATAAATAATGAAGAAAAAAAGTTGTAGGTTCCAAAGATCCTCATTTGATCCCAAAATATTCAACGATGCCAATTTTTAACTACTTTTTAAACACTAAGAGTGATTTGTAGAAACCTGGGATGGTGATATTTTAGGAACTCAGGAATTTAAGATGATGATACAGTTGGGACCTGACTAAAGAAGTCACATTACAGGTACACTATAATGATCCCTGATACTCTTGAGAATTTTTTTTTACATGTGACACTCTTTGGAGACTCTAAATTAGATAAAGACAGCCTGAGTCATTGTACACTTAGGTTGCTGTGAATTAAAAACTAGATAGGTTGAGAGAAATAATATTATACATTTATATAGTGCTTTAATGCTGATAAAGTGCTTTCTCTTTCCAAACATGAAAAAATAGAACATAGTGATCAGAAGTTTGATTTTAGATAAATTGCTTTTGTTTCCTATGGCACTGAGAGACACATTTTTTGGTATCTATTTTTTTAATTGTGCCAGCATTTTCAACCCCAGTGACCCTTCTTGTGGTCAGTTGGCAGGTTTGTCTGAATTTTAAGCAATCAACAATTCTTTTGAACTTTGAGAAAAAAATACTTTGAATTTTCTTGAAGGTGTATTGCATATGGAGACATGGAAGAGAAAACTTTTACCTTTAGGTCTTTTTTTGCAATAAAATCATTTATAGTTTAACAATCTATTGTCTTTTTTATTTTTATTTTGAATAGATGAAAGCAGTCAAAAATGTATGGTCAATACAGTAGCATGTCAAGAATTGATTGCTATGTGCCAAGCACCATTTTGAACTCTGGGGTAACAAAGGCAGATCCATAGATCCTGTCCTCAAGGAGAATGCATTCTAAAGAAATGGTCAACACGCAGATTAAGTACATAGATACAAATTAAGTGACAGATCATCTCAAGAGGGGGAGATGCTTGGTTGGTGGACCTGAGGGATTCCAGTAAAGGCTTCTGTCAGATTTGGGGATTTGAGTTGAGGTTTGAAGGAAGACAGGAAGTGAAGGGGAGGAGGGAAGATGTTCCAGTCCTGGGAGATGGCCAGGGCAAATCCTTAGAGTGGCATGTGTTCTGTGAATGCTAGTGATGAATTTACTTTTTACTCTCTTTTGACATCCTGTGATTGGCTATTTTGAGTAGAAGCCTTTCTTTGCACTGATAAGGCACGAAGAACAGGCTCTGTTACAGTTAATACAGTGATTAATTTGTCTAAAAGGATTCTAGAAGTTTCAGAGCCAGGGAGGCACCCTAGAGATTTTACATACGAGGAAACTGAGTTCCAAGGAGGTGAAGTAGCCTGTCTTTGCCCAAGATCATGCCAGTTATAAATAGCAGAGCTAGGATTCAAAACCAAGTCCTTGGGCTCAGTTGTCTGATACTCTTTGCACTAACAATAGTGATTGCCAAATCTTTGGTCCCAGGATCTCTTTACTCTCTTAGAAGTTATTATCCTTTCTGCCACAAAGATTTTGTTTCATGGGTTATCCCCATCAATATTTATTATTTCTATCAATAAAATAGAATTAAAACTGATACATTTTAAAAATGTGTTATTTCTCTTAAAAATGACAAATCCAAGATGGTGGAGTAGTTTAGACTATTCCAAGCTCTCAAGATTTTCCCCCACAAAAGAGTTAAAACAGCACTTTAAAGTGAATGAAGTTATGAGTTGAGATAAATAAGAATCGGGGCACAGCCCAGGTCTTTCTGGGACAATTTGAGAAGATCAGAAGAAAAATCCCAGGATGCAGTTTTGTCCCATTAAGAGCAAACACCTTCAGGCTAGGTTCCTAGGTTCCGCTTTAACCACAAGTGGAAAGCCCAGGGATTAATTGGTTTGAGAGGCTGCCTCGCCCCGCCAACCAAACTTTTCCGCCCGGGATCGTGAGGGGAGTTAGGTGTCTCAGTCCAAGAAGATTGAGGGAACCTCTGCTGACCAAGAAGGCCAGACCCAGCTGTGCTGCAGAGAGTGGCAGGGGTGAGAATGGACCAGCACCACCCGGTGAGTGCAGAAGCAGGGGGGCAGAAAGCCCCTAGCTGTGGCACTTACAGGACGTTGGAGCTTGGGCTATGGTGCAAGGCTAGAGGGGTGAACTGAAGATCTGGGCCAGGAGGCACCATTTCCCATGCCCCAAGACTAGAAGTGATTACAAAAATTAAGTTATTACCACAAAAAGTTCCCAGGCAAAGGAGAAAGAATCCAACCGTAGGAAGTTATTATGGGAATAGAGATGACTGGAGTTTATCTTCAGAGAGGGGAGACTAGGTGGTGAAGTGAATAGAACACCAGCCCTGGAATCAAGAGGACCTGAGTTCAAATCTGTTCTCAGACACTTGACACTTACTAGCTGTGTGACCCTGGGCAAGACACTTAACCCTAATTGTCTTGTGTTTCCTCCCTAAAAAAGAATGCCAAATCTATTACATATTAATATGAATAACATTTTGAGAAAATGACTTTTCTAAAACAAATCAGAAGAGTGGCTTTACATATTTTTTAACAAGTTTCTTTATTGCCTAGCTTAATATAAGATAATTGGATTATCATATCTGCTTCTGCATTCAGTTTGTTGTAATATATTGCTTTAATCGAAGTATATGAAAACAATCCAGCTTCACATAGATATCAAACTGGACAAAGGAGATGTGTTCAAATAGGCAAACAATGTCTTAGAAGTATTATAAAAACAGTTTTGACTCCAGGTGCCCTCTGAAAAGATCTAGGGACCACAATGCTCTGTGTACCACACTTTGAGAGCTATGCTCTACACCATAATATTGGAGGGATAATAAAAGTATTCTTAATGTGATTAAACTTTTTTTAATGGAAACTGCCCACTCCACCAGTGGGGGTGGGGGTTGGGGTGCTATGTATATACTAGCTTGTTATTGTTCAATCATATCTGACTCTTTGTGACCCAATTTGGATTTTTCTTGGCAAAGATATTGCAGTTATTGCCATTTCCTACTCCAGCTCATTTTACAAATGAGAAAATTGAGGCAAACAGAGCTAAGTGACTTACCCAGGGTCACACAGCTAAGTGTCTGAGGCCAGATTTACACTCAGGAAGAGGAGACTTCCTGACTCCAGGCTGAGCACTCTATCACTAACTTCCCCATATAGTGTCTTGGAGCTTGGTAAACCATTCACATTTTTTAATTTGGAGAATTATGGAAAGAATATGGCTTTAAGGGGATTTAGAAATGATCCAAGTCAACATATGGTGGGGAAAAGAATCCTCTTTCTCCCCACCCCAGCCCCATCTGCCATCTGACTAGAGGTCATCCAGCCTTTGGTCTAAAGAAGACCTCCAGGGAGGGAGAATCTGCTGCTTCTAGGGGCAGAATGTTCTCCTTTGACATGGCTCTAATTATATGTTATATCTAAATTTGTCCTTGTGATTTCCAGTCATGTCTCTTAGTTCTGTTCCCTGTGACCAAACTAAACAAGTCCAATCCCTCTCCCATGAAACAACCTTTCAAATACATGATGACTGCTGTTATTAGCCCAACCGCTAGTCTTTTGTGGGCTAATTAAAATGGCATGATCTCCAAGCCTTTTACCATCTCCTGGCTATTTTCCAGTCTATCCAGACATTTCCTAATATGCAGAAACCAGCACTCTGTGTTAACTTATTTTGGCTGCCAAAATCAAACTGTTCTCATGCTTTTGGTCTGCTGGCCTCTTCTGTCACACCAAGCATCCCATCCACCCTCTTCATTGATGTTCTGTCTGATCATTCTCTTTTTCCTTAATACATAGCTACTGCTCCCTCCTTGTTTTTTGTTCTTAGCTTTTCCATTTATCTTCAGATCATTCTGAGTTTTAGACTTCTTGTACATTCGTATTAATCCTTCGTATCAGCAAAAAAAAATCACCAATTTAAAAAGTGAGAGGGGAAAAGAGGTCTCAGTCATGGATTCTAGTAATTCAGAATGTGTGGGGGAAATGTTATGGAAGTATGTGTGTTGTGGTCACCATAACAAGACTGATTCTGCCAGAGTTACTGGAGGTAGTGACTGAAAACATAGCAATAACACGAATAACTTGATGATTTATAAAGCGCTATCTCTACAGCAGCATTGAGGATTAAGGCAGCAGAGAAGTTAAGAGACTTGGCCAAGGTCTAAGAAGTGTCTGAACTAGGATTTAAACAGCTCTCCTGAGTTCATGTACAGTGTTTTCTTTTCATGGTACAGAGACTCAGACCGGGATTTGATTCCTGGCTCTGACACTTGTTAGTTGTGTGATTATGAACAAAGGTTTATCTCTCTGGGCCTCAGTTTCCTGATTAGTTAAAAAAAATGATGATAGCACTGTCTGACTCATAAGGTTGTTGTCAAGAAAGTGGTTTTTAAAACTTTAAGTGCTATTGAAATGTGAGTCATTCATGGGCTATCTACTCCCTTGCTGCAATCTTTGTTCTGCAACTGGCTTTCCATCACTAATAGTAATGGTCCATCCATCATCAGTGTATCTTTGCATTGGCTAACCCCTTTGCTTGGAGTGTGCTTCCTCACCTCTATTTCCTGTAATCTCTGGCTTCCTTCAAGACTCAGCTCCAATGCCTTTCAAGGGAATTCTAATAGCCAGGGTCTACTCCTATGTACTTTGTATGTATCTTGCAGATAGCTTTATTCTATGTTCATGCTATCTCTCTGCCTAGAATGTAAGCTCCTTGAGGGCAAGAACTCTTTCTTTTTTATACTCAGTATTTAGTGCAATGTCTGCCATCTAGGGATTGTTTCTTGATGAACTGATTAAAACAATCAGAGACATTTATCTAACATTTTAAGGTTTTCAAAACATTTTACCTGCATTGTCTTATTTAAGGTTCAAAACAACCAGGACAAGTCAGGTCTCCACATGTCGTTATTCCCTTTTATTCTTATAAATTGGACTTATGATCTCACTGGAGTAGAGTGCTCCCTCTGCCAATGTAAATTGTCATCTGTCCTGTAACTTGTCATCTTAAGAAAGTTTCTTAGGCAACAGAATGTTTAAGTGACTTGCCCATGGTCACACCACCAGTATGTGCTGAAAACAGAGCTTGTATCCAGCTTTTGACACTGAGGCTACTTCTTTAGTGTGTGACATTGTTTATTACCCCTGTTTGACAGGTAAAGGAACTGAATCCCAAAGAGCTTATATGCCTGTCCATCATCACCTAGGTAATAAATATCAGGATCTGAATTCAAGTCTTCCTGAGAAGACAAACTCATCTTGAGAGAACCCAACTACCTCTTAATAGGAAGCTAGGTGGCCTATGGTGTGCATTCAGGAGGTCCTCAGTTCAAATCTAGCCTCAGATACTTAGTAATTGTTTGATACTTATTACTAAATGTGACAATGATCTCTTCCTATCTCAGTTTCTTTGAGCTATAAAAGGGGGATAATAATGTCACCTCCCTCATTGTGTTGTTGTGAGCATCACAAGACTTCTTTGTAAACCTTAATTGTTCAGTCATATCCCACTCTTTGTGACCCCATTTGGGGTTTTCATGATGGAGATATTGGAGTGGTTCACCGTTTCCTCCTCCAGCTCATTTTACATATAAGGACACTGAGGCAAACAGGATAAAGTGACTTGCCCAGGGTCACACAGTTAGTAAGTGTTTGAGTCTGGGTTTAAACTCAGGAAGAGGAGTGCAGCACTATATAAATATGACTATTATTATTACTGACTACAAGGACCTTGTTGTTTTTAGTTCTACTGGTCTCTTGTGCAACTTGAACCCGGCTTAAGAGGATATGAAAGTAAGCGTGTGAATGTTGGTGCAAAGGCAAGGGGAATGTCCCACCCATGGTCATCCCCATTAGGATGGGTGCTTGACTACTGATTATTAGTTCAAGTTGGTTTTTTTTTTTTTTTGGTTATTTTCAAAGCAAAATCTTTCCTAAGGGGAAACAAAAGAAAGGTCTCAGTAAAACAGTAATAAATCAATGCTTTTGACATAATTAGTGGAGGGGGGTGGGGGACACTGGAAAAAGTAAATTGTTTATCTATAGATTATGGGGTTATAACCTGAAAAAGGGAGGCCCAGAAATAGATGGTGTGACTCTAAGGTACCAGCAGGGAGACCAGCAATGCCGAACAGAGGGTTAACACTGAGAGTTATCAGAATATAACCAGTTTGCCTTATGGCCCAAGTTTGGTTATCTAACCTTTCCATTCCTGACATTGCTTGGCCTTAAATAGAACTTTAATAAAGTGCTTGCAGATTTATATTTCATGTCTATTCTTTATAATAGTATTTCCAATTTATTCTTTCCCCCCCCCTCCCCGCCTAATATGCTTCGAGCAGTTATCATACATCAGGTTGGAAAGGAAATGTTAGAGAACAGTACATTTGAAAACACCAAACTTGGTTGTCTGGGTTGTGTATTTTCACTGAATGTCTCGTTGCCATGACTACGGTGTGCAAACACCCTGGGTGTGGCTCCCTCACTGATATTTGAGCAAGCAGGGAAACAGATACTGGCCGCCATCATCTACTGTCACAGAAACCCTAGCTGGAGCATGAGACTTGGAGTTTGTAATTGTGGATGGCCCCAAGTGTGTTCCGAAGGTGCCCTATTATGGAGAAGTCAAGAAGAAAAACATTCATTTGGAATTGGCATGAATGAACTGCAAGAAATATATTTAAATACAGACTGGTTAGGAAAACAGTTCTTTATTATAAAAGAAAAGGGTCTCATATAACTTGAAACAGCTAGGTGACCCAGTAGATAGAATGCTGGGCCTGGAGTCAGGAAGATCCATGCTCAAACCTGACCTTAGACACAAGCTGTGTGACCCTCAGCAAGTCATTTAACCCCTATCTGCCTCAGTTTCCTAAAATGTAAACTTCATCACAAGTGTGTTATGAGGATCAGATGAAATAATATATGTAAAGTGCCTGGCATATAGTAAGCACTTAATGCTTGATGCCTCTCCTTTTCCTTCCTACTTGGAGGGGGAAAAAGTTTGAAGCATTATTTGACAATGTTGAAGCTGCTTTCTTTTTTTTTTTTCTTTTTGGAGGGCAATTGGGGTTAAGTGACTTGCCCAAAGTCACATGGCTAGTTTTATGTGTTAATACTTGATGCCTCTCCTTTTCCTTCCTACTTGGAGGGGAAAAAAGTTTGAAACATTATTTGACAATGTTGAAGCTGCTTTCTTTTTTTTTTCCTTTTTGGAGGGCAATTGGGGTTAAGTTCTCCTCTGCACACTCTTAGAGCTGTCCTTAATTACAAGCTCTTAATCAAATACTGTAGCCTAGCAGTGGACAATACTTGAACTCAGGTCTTCTTGACTTCCAGTTCAGTGTCTTGCTGACATTCTTCAATGACTTGTGACAATTAAATGTACATATAAGTTTTGCACATATGTACATATGCATACTCCTTCTGCCATACCCTCCCCCATTTTCCCTTTCTGCAAAAGCTTATAGATCCTGATTTGGGGAAATTTTAGTTGCTAACAATTTTGTATTTGGGGAAATAGAACATGGTCTGCACAATATTAGAGATGGTTTTCCTTCCTTCAACACATTGTTTTCCACAAATATTTACTCCAACATTCCCCCAAATTTTTATTCCCATATACACTAGAACGAAAATAGCCAAATGTGGCTTCTTGAATGGTGTAATACACTGGCTTCAGAACTCCACCATCTGTAGGCCGTTATGCCAATCCTCATTGACAAGAGGTTGAAATAATTTTATTTTTAATCATGTTTGATTTTAAATTATGCATGCTATCTGGAGGGAAAATGAATATATATGTATCCTTGTTTAGAGATTTTGAATTCGTAAAATGGCCTTAAATGGAATGAGGAAGTTTACATCTTCATTCAAGTGGAATGGTGTCCACAGTTCAGAGGTTTGGCTATAATGGAGTGAAGCTACATCTGCAGCATTTGAACTGATTCAAATATCAGGTTTTTCATATTTCAAGGATGATTTGTTGTTGTTATTTTAAACATTTTTATCTCAAGACTGGTGTGGCAGAACTGGAAGGGACCTTAATATTCACTAAATTCAATTCATTTTACAGCTTAAGAAATGGAGGGAATTCTAAAGAGGTTAAATGACTTTTCCAAAGTTATTCAATAGTTCTATCTTCTCTGTTTGAAAAATTATGTGAATACTTTCTTTTTCAAAATACAAATTTTTCATATAAAATATAAAATAAATTTTATTGATTTTCTCCTTTTTATATAACCTGCATTTTCTGACTTATCCTTCCACACTTTTCTTCCCAAAGAACTCTCCTTTACAATAAATAAAAAGGAGAATAATAAGTTCGGCAAAATTAACCCACATATTGAAAATGTCTGTCTTTATATATGCTGTCAGAAATAAGCTGAACAGATGTTTCAGGGAATTAACTTTTTTTCCAACATTTTTTTTCCCTGAACTCTATACTCCTAGTTCTAACCGCTGCAAGTGAGAAAGGTATATTCTCGTATTTCTTCTTTGGGGCCAAGCTTGGTCTAACTTTCCAGCATTTAGTTTTGATGGTCCTATACTGAGAGTTGGAGTGACCTCTCTAAGGCTATAGAGAAAGTATACAGTCAGAATTGAACCTTAAGATTTCTGACTCCAGGTTGGTCCTCTATCCACTATACCATGAACCTTATTGTTCTCTGGTGATCAATAAAATGTAGTGAATGAATGAAACATTCTTGTTCCATTCAAGATGGGTTACTGTTTTCTGGTTATAAGCCTAAATAAAACATACGATCATGATATTTTGTATTGGTAGATTTGAAGGGCTAGAATTTATCCCACAAATGTGCTACCTTCTGGGAATGGGTATTACTCATCACTTAGATGTTTGTTTGAGCCACATCATTCTATGTCTATATATTGAACTTGTGGACAAATACCAACTTTTGTTTACCCCCCCAAATCTAACATTATGACAGTTCTACCTCATCCTATGCTTCTGCATTAAAAAAAAAAATCTAAATGAAGTACTTGACTACATTGGAATTTCATGTCTATTTGATGATCACCTTCTTAGCAACATTTTTATTATTAATGTTAAAGAAGGAATAAATAAGGGAGATGCATGTTTGAAAAGATTCTTGCCCCTCTCATTGAGGATGTGTCAGAATAAGACCTTTGTATTATGAGATGCTCCAGATGATGCTCTTTTGTGGCCAACATTGGGTTGATTGTACAGGAGAGTAGCAGGGTTCCTAAAAGACATCCAATATAATGTTTTAAAAAATCAACTTTACTAAACCATTAATATAGGAAAAACCACATGGATGAGTGATGTTTAATCTTTAGATATGATATTGGATGGCCAATTTATTGAAGTAGTAATCTGCAAATATATTTAGGAAAGCACTGAAAATAGACACTGAGATAGACACAATTTGTTAGGAAGAAGACAGAAGGTTGCATTTGGGACATTTTATAATACTTTATTTTTTTCTTTTTCTTTTTGTTTTTTCTTTTTCTCGCCCTGGGGGTAAAAGCCACGCACACCCCCTTACTGGTCCCAAAGTCCAGACTGCACTGGCCTCTCACCTTGTCCTTCGCATCTCTGTGTTGATAAATCTGGAAACGGCCACAGCTGCTGCTGATCTGGAGTCCCTCTGGCTGGTGGCTGGTCAGGCCCGCCCTGGGGCTAAAGCCTCGGCGTGGTGCTGGGCTCGGCTCCCAGAGCGCTGCGCTGGATTCCTGCCGGCCTGCCGGGCTGTCCTCAGCGGAAGGTTAGCTTCTGTGTGTCATTTTGTGGGTTCTGCAGCTTCAAAGTTTGTTTAGAGTCCCCTTTTTACATGGATTGGGGAAGGTGGAAGCGGAGCCGCGGGAAGGTCGTGCTTCTACTCCGCCATCTTGGCTCCGCCTCCCCCCCCCCCCCCCCCCCCCCCCCATTTTATAATACTTTATCCCAACTTATTCCCTAGAGCGCGCGCACACACACACACACACACACACACACACACACACACACACACACACACACACACACACACACACACACACACACACACGCTTTTCATGGCAAATGTTCTCTTGGTGATGCCATACAGTTTTGGATCTAAGACTACCATAATCTCCAAATAATCAAAAGTTTTGTTCACACAAAAGACAATGAGAGAGGTATGACTGTAAGTATATTACCATATATTATTAAAAACTACCATCATACAAGTAGATTCTTAATGATGCACACGCATACATACACTTATAAACACATGTAATCCATGAGCACATGTATGTGTGCATGAACGTGTGTGTATGCATGTGTGTATATAATCATACGATATAAATTTATACTATAATAAACTAAAATTTCATATTACTTCCATAATTACTATGTAATATGATAATTATAGTGACATCAAAGAAATTTATACATGTATGTGTATGTAAATATATAGGTAGATATAAGAAAAGAAGGGCCAATCTCAGGTGAAATCTGGACATCTTAAGTGGTGTACTGACACTCCAGAATTTTGCATAGGTCCTTCATGGAGAATTTATGGGAGAGCTTGGACAGAAATATATCAGAATGAGAAAGCATTGCATGGATTGTGATCTGCTTTAAGGAAAGAATGTTCACTTATTTAATACCAATAATTGTGATAATATCAATAATAATGTATATACCTCTTTTGGTTTGCCAAGCATTGTATATATTATCTTTTTTGATACTCACAACAGCCCTGTGACACAAATGCTATTATTAACCCATTTTACAGATGAGGAAACTGAGGTTTTGATTAAGTGAGTTGCTCAGCCTCACACAGCTAATTAATGTCTGAGATCTTTCTGACTCCAAGTGTAGCCCTCTTTTCCACTGTGTCCTCTAGCTGCCTAAGTATAGTTGCCTCAGTAGATTAAAGACCCCTAAAAGTATCAATGAAAGCAGTCCTAGAAATTTAGAATGGGCTTTGGGGAGTCTTCTCTGCCACATTGTCCTAAAATGTATAGTTTCCATAGTCCAGCTTTCTAAAGAAATGTTTTTAAAATTTAGAAGTTTGAAAAATGATAAAAATAAATTAATTTTAATATTTATATTACAGAACCATTTATGGTAAATTTGAATCAATTGGTATGTAAGACAAAGAAAGTATCCTATGAACTAAAGTAGATAATTAATAATAAAATTTGTAACGGAGCTCAGGAAAGGAATTTTTAAAAGTGTCTTCCTCATTGGAATTGTAAATGTAATCTCTCCAAATAAATGTCAGTTCTTTGCTGATTGGATCCCATTTTTATTGACCAAGCAACACTTGGTTTTAAGTAAAAATCTATAAATAATTAGCTTTATGTTTAAACTACTTCACACACACATGTTGGAGATAAAAGGCTCTGGAAAGATTGTTATAACCAAGCTGTTTTCAAGATGGAATATCTGAAACGAATCGCTGGTGTATTATACTAGGAAAGCAAACAATTAAGGGTTGCTGCTGTATCGTGTCATAAGCAAAGTTGTTATTTCATTAAACTACTTATGACATGTTCCATATTGCAGAATCTCCATTGGAATCTCCATGGTGACCTCTTTAGCACAGTGTTTTGCACTTAGTATGGGATTTAGTCATTTTTTGCTGATCACTCCTGCAACTTAACTGTTGGTACTCCAAATGTGAGATCTTGGTCCTACTGCAATAGGAAATAAATCAAATCAATTTTAACTATCTGGGTAGTTGTAAACAACTCATCTTAATTAACTCTTTTATTGCTTACTAGCCAGTAATCACATGATCAGGGTCAAAAATAAAATATTTGAGAATTTTTCTGGTGTGCATTTCACTGCAAAATTTTCAACCCCTCCTAGGTTGAAAAAAGGCCACCAGAATTCCTATTGATCTTTGTGCTCATTGGGTTCGTTTTAATTTTTAACCTTGGACTCTACCTCCTACATAACTAGAACAATTTTAGAAGACTATTACCACTCCCCTCCCCACCCTGATAAAGGGGTTAGGCAGGTTTTGGTGGTTTCTGTGACAGCTACTTAGGACACTGGAAAGTTAAGATTCATCTTTGGAGACACTTCTGACCTGTTTCAATCATTAGTCCAGGGGATTCCTGGACTAAATTTAACTCATTTTTCAGATGAACTGTTGAACTTGGTGAACTCTAATGGCTCTTCCAGAAGTCAGTCTATGATCTTATTATCCTATAGGATTCAATGAGATATTGCTGGGTATGCAATTGTTAAAGATCTACAAAGACCTACAATGATTATTTGTGCCCTAATGCACTGAGAAACACAATTTTCCTTTCATTTCCAGGAGACTTCTCCATTGTCAATCAAGACACTAGAGGGTCTCTTTGGACAGCTCCTACTTCTTGCCTAAGGCATTTTGATTATGATGAACAAACCAGCAGAGACCTGTATCAGTCTTTCCTTTTATGAAATGTTCATGCCTTAGGCATAACTAGTTGGAACCCTCCTCTCCCTTTTCAGAATTTTCTAGATTCCTGAGTTCCAAAATGCGCAAGTTGTCTTCCTTTCCTTTGCATCATAACCCCTTCTGTATTCTGACCACAATGTGTTTTTATTACTATACTTTAAATTAGCTACTGCATTTTTATCATAATTTGATTTTATGATGTAGAAAACTTTTTAATTGTTTAAGCCACTTCTCGTTAACTCCAAATTTATTTTCTTTTCTTTTTTGCTTTTTCGAGGGGGGAAGGTAGGGCAATTGGGGTTAAGTGACTTGCCCAAGGTCACATGGCTAGTTTTGTGTTAAGTGTCTGAGGCCAGACAACTCAGGTCCTCCTGACTCCAGTGTCGGTGCTCTATTCACTGTGCCACCTAGCCTCCCCTTAACTCCAAATTTCTTTTCCTATCTTAAAGTCTTCGAATTTCAGTCTAAGTCGTATGTATGGATGAACCCCTACTCTTTTTGGAAAATCTTTAGAGACTCCCCTTATAAGGATAATTACTAGCTTTTTATTCCTACCATTTTCATATGTCCTCTTTACCTCTCTAACTCATTTTTTACACATTTCACATTTCATTTTATAAAAATTAATGATTATGTAACTCTCCTGTAAACAATTTTTCTTAGCCTTATCACATTCACATTTGAACTTTACAGTGGTAGAAGTAGAGGATTCAGTCTTTTTAGGTAGGTCAAATGAGTATAATTTCCTCATTTTTACAAAGGAAACTAACTCTTTAAAAAAAAAGTTATAGAATGTTATAACAGGAATGAGACTTAGAAGTCACCTGTATCTTAACTAGTCATTAATAATTCCTTCTTCCCCTTTTATAGATAGGGAAAATGAGGCACAAAGATTAAATCCCTTGCTTCAAATGCTACAACTAATTAGTGGCAGTATTGGGATCAAAATCCAGGTTTCCTATTTCCTATCCCTTTATTCTTTTCATGATACTCTGCTTCCTTACAATAGGGCAACTTATATCCCACATCACAAACTATCCACTGGGCATCTCTTAATGTTACATAGCCATAATATAATAGAAGAGCTTAGATTAATGTTAAGATCTTTACACTGGTCTACAATCATTTCCCTTCATGGTGTCTAGCAGCTTTAAGGTTTCCTTTTTCTAAAATAAAATCTCTTACAGAACTGGTCACCTTCCTTCGAAATTGACAAATAACGATATATATTCTTTAATGCTGTTCATTGAGTTCTATGATTAGTCTTGAATTATTTTGTAAAAAAGTTTCTAATACCATCCTTAGAACAAAGTGATAATTTTCTTTGGCACACAGAATAGCAATATTACTTACTAGTATTTATATAACACTTCTATGTTTATAGCGCTTTGTATGCTATCTCATTTGAACTTCAACTATCCTGTGGAATAAGTACCATTATTTTCACCTTTTTACAAATGAGGAAACTGATATCAAAAATGACTAAGTGATTGCCCGGTGTCACATAACTAGCAAGTGGCTAAGGCAGGATTTGAATATAGGTTTTCCTGACTCACTCAGGTACTCTACCCACTATGCCACCTAGCTTTCTAAGAAGTTTAATGAATACTTAGAAAAAAATTGTTGGTTCAAATTGAGTTCAACGTGGGGTTTCTTACAATAATTGCATTTAGGCGTCCTAGATTTATGTAGCTATCCTTCATATATGTTGACATCACTGATGCTGTGTTTCTAATTTCATTGAACAGATTAATTCACTACTGCTTTGCTATGGTATTTGAAGAATTGTGAAACTGGTCAATGTTTTGTGGGGGAATATCATAGTGTTCTCTCTGGATATGAGAGTCCAGTGACGTTTATCCTTGAGCAAACTTAAAGGTGATATCATAGCAGTCTTCAAATCTTTGAAGGACTGCCATGTGATAGAGGGATTCCATTCATTCTGCTTGGTGTGAGAAAGAAGGGCTGGCAACAGTGGGAGAAGTCGCAGAGGCAAAATTAAGTTAGCAATATGGGAAAAAAAAACCCAACTTTCTAGAAAGTAGAGACATCAAAAAATAAAAAAGTAGTTTCTTTGACAGGCAGTAGACTTCCTCTCACTGGACACCTTTGAGCAAAGCCTGGTTGAAAATTTCTTGGGTGGGTTATATTTTCTTTATGCTCCTTTCCATTTCTCTGATTCAGTGGCTTTCAATGTGCTGTTGACAACTCAAACTCAACTTATCCAAAATCCAGTATTTTTCTTCCTATGTCTATCCTTCAAACTTTCTCATTTCTGTTGCAGATGTCCCTATTCTTCCATTGATCCAGATTCAAAACCTACGGATACTACTTGACTTTTCACTCTCATGCATTCCTCGTATCCAAACATTTACCAAGAGGTGTTGACTTACTTCCCAATCTCTTGCACCCATCCCTCTGACTCATGCACATAACCATGACCCTGCTTCAGGCCCTTTCCAGCAGAGGTATTGGCATTATTTCTGAATAGGATCCCCCTGCCTCCAATCTCTCAACTTTCCAATTCCTTCTCCACAAAACTGCCAAAATAATCTTTTTGAAAATTTGTCTCTGGAATAGCATAGGAACTCTTTAGCTTGAAATCTATGGCCCTTGACAAATCATCTCTTTCCAGGATTACTTCAATTTACTCCCCTTCGTGTACTCTCTGTTCCAGTTGAATTGCCCTATTCATTCCTTAAATTCAACATTCCATTTCCTGCCTCTGTGTATTTGCATGAACTGTGTCCCACACCTGGAATGCAATCCTTCTTTATATATTTTCTCAAAACCGTATCTTTTTTCAAGGTTTAGTCTAGGCGCCCTTTCTACATGAAAACTTTTCTGACCCCATCCCACCTCCCAGTTGCTATTTCTGTCTTCCTCCTCAAAATTACTAGATAATTACATACCTCTCTTTGCATTATCTCCTCTGTTAAATATGAAATCCAGGACTATTCATTATTTCTGGAGTTCTAGTATCAAGAAAAATACTATGCATATAGTTTAATGACTGTTTGTTCAATGGAAAAACTAGAGAATGTATGGCTGTAAAATTACCTTTCTATGTGACTTTCAGTGGCACCCCAATGCTTCTAAGAGAAACTACAAAGTCCTCTATTGGATATTTAAAGCCCCTCTCCTTCTGCCTCCAGCCTATATATACACAGGATGATTACGCAGAAACATCCCCTTGCCTTCCCTCTTTACGTATTCTAGTTTCCAGCCAAACTGGTCTACTGCTTTTCTCCCTACACCTCCTGTCAATCTACAGGCTTTCCCAAAGTCTGGCACATTCTCCCTCTTTGCCTCTGCTCTTGGACATTTTTCAAGCCTTGCTCAGCTGCTGCCTCTTCCAAAGGCCTCCTAACTCCCCGATTGTTAGTGCCCCAAGGGGTGGTTTTTCTTCTGCTCCACCAGGACTAGTTTTCCCAAAGTCACCATGATCTAATCTCAGAGTTCACTGCCAAAATGTGGTGAGTTAAGTTCAAGAGGAAACAGGAGTTTTTCTTAGGCCTGCCAATTGATTTTCTCTGGTGCTAACCCTTTAAGTTGAATGAAGAACAGGCCTGTACTTTGCAAGATCTTCTGAAGGAATGCTTCCCAAAGGTATCTTTAATATATAATAACAGTATTGTAAGTTCTGCCAGAGCTTAGATAGTAAAATCTACTGAATTTTTTTTTCCTTTTTTAATTACCAGTAAAACAATGACAGCTATATACAAGCTTGCAACTGGTTATTCTGATTCTAGAAGAATGAACTATTTTCATACACATGGGGTCTATTTTCTAGGCATAAAGTGAAATGCAGTGGAATATGAGCCTTGAGGTCCAGCTAATTCATCTTACCCCTCACTCAAAATTGCATATACTGCTATGGTAAAACTATTGGATCAGTCATCAGAAGATTTGGATTCAAACTTATGCTCTGCTATTAAATATCTGGGTGACCTTGAGAAATTCTTGCCCTGGCTCTCCATTTTGGTATCTGTAAAATGGGTGTGATGGACTATGTGATGTTTAATGTCCTTTTTAGCTCTATACTTATGATCCTAAGAATTACAGGGCTATTATTTTAGCTATCTTACAGATAAGGATTTCTGCTTTCTAGAAAGAAAAAGTGATACTCATCTTTTTTTAATTCATACCTTTATTTTTGTAGTTATTTTTCTTTGTAGTTATCAATAAAAATATTATTTTATAAAAAAAATCAGTTTTCATTCTAGAGAAGCTCATATAAGAACTAGAATTTCTCCCCTAGCTTTGATGACAAATTGTGATACTGTTTTAGGCAGTTTGATGGCACAGTACGTAGAGCAAAAGGCTTGGATTCAGAAAGCCCTGATTTCAAATCTTGCCTCAGATGCTTACTTGGATTGTATCTCTAGGCAATTCATTTATCTTCCCTCAGTCTCAGTTTTTTGATCAATAAAATTATACCATCTACTTCTCAGGATTCTTATGAAGGTCAAATGAGGTAACATGTAAAGGGATTTGCAAAACATGTTACAGTGGCTGGCATATAGTAGGTGCTTAATAATTATTTATAGATTTAAAAACCCTTAAAGCACCATACATGTTTTTTTTAATAAGAAATCTGAACAGAAACTATTTTTCTTAAAGTAATAAGTAGAGAACCTTCTGGATAACAAAATTGAAATCTGTATTCAGTATGCTGTAATTCTAGAATCTTTAAGATGCTTCCATATAATTAAATTATCCTTGAGAAATCTAAGTTCATATCTCATCTTAACTTAATGCAGTCTGACTTTTGAACTCACCATTCAATGGCAACAAATCTCTCTAGAGATATGGTGATCTCTTATTTGCCAAATATAATGACCCTTTCTCAAGTCTCATTCTTCTTGACCTTTCTTCAGACTATTGATCGCTCTTCTCTTTGATACTTTCTCTAGGTTTTTGTGACATTGTTGTCTCCTGTTCTATATTTGACTAGTCTTACATTTTCTTTGCAGAATCTTTATCCAGAATCTTCCCACTAAGCATGAGTATCCCCTAAGGCTCCCTCCTTGACCTTCTTTTCTTTTCCCTCTATACTATTTCATTTGGTGATCTCATCAGCTCACATGGGTTCAATGACCATCTCTATGAAGATGGTTCTCAGATCTATTATCCAGCCTTAACCTCCCTCCTGATCTCCAGTCCCCCATTCCCAGTTGTCATAAAATGAATGGTCAGTAGACATCTTAAATTTGACATCTAAAATTGAACTCATTATCTTTTCCTAATAACCATCACATTTTCTTAACTACCATATTACTGTGTAGATCTCTACCACTATCTGTCACCCAGAAAATATAGACGGAAATTAAAAGCAGAAAAAAATACATATAGAGAAAATAACACAGTTAAACAGACCAACAGACAGCTCTCTCTGATCATTACATATATACAGTGTTAGGTACCAGAGAGAGAAGCACCAACATTTGGGTTTTCAAAGCCGGGAGGATCAACGACTGCTCAGAGTCTCACCTGGCCAAATCACACAACTCTTCCCATAAGTGAGCCCCAAATCAAAACCTCACATCAGAGTATATCTATATCTATATCTATATCTATCTATATAATCTTTCTCCAGGGACAGAAGCCATCACAACTTTCATGACCCACTGCCTGATTACAAAGTAACAATGTGTGGACCTTCCTGGAAAACAAGGCTTCCTTAAGCAAGCTTCTCTTGTTGGGCTGCAAATGAGATCCATTAAGGGGCAGGGGAAGATCTTCAAATTCCCTTACCATTACACATTCTCAACTACTCACTCTCTCTCACCCCTCATATCCAATTATCTGCCAAATCTTATCATACATCTACCTTCTTAACATCTCATATATGTGCCCCTTTCTCTCCTCACATACTATCACCACCATCATACAAGCCTTTATCATCTCATGTTTGGATTATTGAAATAGATTACTGATTGCTCTCCCTTCCTTATTTCTCTTACCATGTCAGTTCTTCCTTCACTCAGCAAATCTGCAAATCTGACTGTGTCAATTAATTCCACTGGTTCCCTATTACCTTGAGGGTCAAATATAGACTCCTCCATCATTTAAATCACTTTATAACATGACTCGCTCTTATTTTTCCAGTTTTCTTATACCTTGCTTCTTAGAGCATATTCTTTGAACCATTTACTCTGGCCTCCTTACTCTTCCTTCCCTAAGTTACTCTATCTCCCCTCTATATTCATTGACTGTCCCCCCTGCTCATCACCACCACCTAGCTTCCTTTACATGTCAGGTAAAATCCCACCTTACAAGAAGCTCTGCACTATTTCCCTTGATGACTAGTGTTGTTGTTTCCTATTAATCTTGTACATGGTTTTTTTTTTTTTTACATAATGCCTTTCATAGTACCTCCTGTATTACAATGTGAGTTCCTTGAGGGCTGGAATTAATCCCCCTCATATCCCCCTTAGACCAGTGTCTGACACATAACAGTTACTTAATAAATGCTTGTTGACTTGAATTGATTTCAGCTTTGTAATTTTAATGAGCAAGATTGACCCAGATGAGGAAATGCTCCTTCCTCCTCTTGTTGGACAGATGTGGAATATTGCATATATTGTAAGACAGCCAGTGATGGTTTGTGTGTTCATTTGTTATGCTTAATTATGTTTTTTATTATTATTTTGTTAAAAGGGAAGGCTATATAAGGTGGAGAGATGAGAAGTGGGGATATATATAAATATAAAAGGCCACATTTTTCTTAGAGTTGTGCTTTGAAATTGGGCTACAAGGCAAACTTTTTTTTTCATCTCTTCAGGTTTTGTGAGGGCAAAGGAGCCATTTATTAGACAGTCCAAATCTAACATGGGCACTGTAATTCTAGCTTGCACACAATGATAGTAGGTCTTCTAAATGTCAGTTAATGGTACCACAGTTTGAGTAAAACTCAGAGATAGCTGGGCAGCTGAAGTGCTTCTGATTGATATTTACTGGAGATGTCTGTGGTCTATGAAAGTCCCTATTCTGTGCTAAAGATTTTTTTTTAAATGAGTTTGGAAACACTCTGGTTTATTTTCTTCCAGGTAATAGACATGAGTGGTAATGTGTTTTGGTCTGAACGTACCTTAAATCTGTTGGAGAAAAAATTAAGTTTTCTATTTAAAAATGTTCAAAATGTAATCCACTCTGGTAAAAGATATAGAATTTCTCAGAAAGCATTTTTTTAAGAGAAGCAGTAAAAGTTAGAGTTTCTTAAAGTCTTTACTAATGAAAGCAGTGGGAAAGGTTTTTTTTTTAATTTTACTTTTAGTTTAAGTAAGAACTATCTGGGCAACCTCTAACATTACATTCTCCCAGAATGTTAGACCTGGAAAGGACCAGGGGAATGATTGAATTTAATCTATTTGTTTTATAGTTGAGTAGAAAGAGGTCTAGAAAGGTCAGATATTTTGCCCTAAGCTCACACAGCCAAATTCTGGCTAATCAGTGCCAGAATCAAAACTCAAATCTCTTGATTCTCTGCCCAAATATGAAAATATGATCCTGGAAGAATAAGAGGTCATTTAAATGACAGGACTGACTTGAAGCTACCTGGTTTTCATAACATTGAAAAAAAAAGATCCTAATACTAATCAAGAATTGTATCAATTGCCAATGGTGCAGAAAATTGGAACAGATATTTTTCATGTTAAATAAATATAACTTGAAACAAGATTAATCATCTGTGATTTCTTCAATGTAGTAACAATGCACATTCGAATTAATCTATAAATTATGATAAGTCTTAGAAAGTTACCTGTGGTTTAGAGAAGTTAAATGACTTTCCTATGGCAACTAGGTGATGCACTGGGTTTGGAATAAGGAAGACTCATTTTCATGAGTTCAAATCTGGCCTCAGACATTTACTAGCTGTGTGACCCTGAAC
The DNA here is from genome assembly GCF_028583685.1 of Petaurus breviceps papuanus. Lineage (NCBI taxonomy): Eukaryota > Metazoa > Chordata > Mammalia > Diprotodontia > Petauridae > Petaurus > Petaurus breviceps. The sequence goes on along the minus strand of NW_027186457.1, from coordinate 17,528,668 downwards.
AAGTTACTTAACCCCATTTGCCTCAGTTCCTCATTGGTAAAATGAGCCAGAGAAGGAAATGGAAAACCATTCCAATATCTTCGCAATAAATACTCCAAGTGGGCTGATGAAGAGTTAGATACAACTAAACATCAGGGCTTTGTTGCAAAGCTATTTAGTATGAGATGCTGGATTTTAATTAGATCTTTCTGCCTCCAATTTCATCAATCCATTCACTGTACCCTGATGCTGCCCCCTGCACTGCTGACTTGAAAATAAAGGGAGAATCAATTTGAGAATAAGGAGTTGAAATTACTTCTCTTAGAACATTTTTGCATGAATGCTTTTATCTCCCAGAAATTATAGTAAATTATGAGATTTTCATCAACCAGTGCTAATATAGATCTTAAAAATCAATGAAAAATTCAAACATTTGAGAGTAGGCAAAGGCCTAAGGAATCTTACTTACTCTCCTATCTTCAGAGAGTGGGACAGAACTCAAAGAATTCAGATTTAAACGCTAGTGTCTAGGAAGGTTCCTATTCAACAAACCATTTATTAAGCACCTAAAATATACACTGTGCCAGCTGCTGGAGATAAAAACCAAATTAAACAGTCCCTCATCTTAATGAGTAAACAGGTTAATGGAGTAAGACATTATTTAAAAGATATGTATATATATATTTTTAATAATAATAATTTTTTTAACATTTGATTTTGAAACTTTGAATTCAAAATTCTTTCCTTTCCTCCCTCATCACCCACCTTTACTGGGAAGATAAGCAATTCAATATAGGTTGTACATGTGTAGCTATGCAAAACATTTCCATAGTGGATATATTGTGAATGACTGGCTATATTTCCCTCCATCCTATTCCACCTCCCCATTTGTTCTATTTTCTACTCTGAGCCTCTCACTTTTCAAAAGTGGGTGCTTCTAACTACCCCCCCCCCAACCTGCCCTCCCCTCCATAATCTCCTCTCTCATCCCCTTCCCCCCTAATCTACTGTAGGGCAATATACACAATTTAATGTGTATGTCATTTCCTCCCTAAGCCAAATCAATAAGAGTAAGGTTGACCCACTCTCTTTTGTGTTCCTGTTCTTCCCCTCCATTGTAACAGTTTTCCCTTGCCTCTTCTATATGAGATAATTTACCCCATTCTGTCTTTCCCCATCTCCTCTCATTATATTCCTCTCACCTCTCAATTTCACCTTTTGAATATCATCCCTTCCTATTCAATTGATCCTGTGCTGTCTGTGTATGTATTCCTACATATATACACATGCTCATATATGTATTCATATGCACATATACCATCCTATATAGACATATACAGGTATGCATACATATACATATACATACACACATACATACATATATATGTATATATATATATTCCCTTCAACTATCCTCATACTGAGAAAAGTTTCATAAGTTACAATTCTCATTTTTCCATGTAGGCATGTAAATAGTTCAACTTTGATAAGTTCCTTATGATTTCTTTACCCTGTTTGCCTTCTCATGCTTCTCTTGCTTCTTGTATTTGAATGTCATATTTTCTATTCATCTCTGGTTTTTTCATCAAGAATGCTTGAAAGTCCTCTATTTCATCGAATAACCATATTTTCCCTTGAAACATGATACTCAGTTTTACTGGGTTGGTGATTCTTGGTTTTAATCCTAGCTCCTTTGATCTCCACAATATCATATTCCAATCCCTTTGATCTCTTAATGTAGAAGCTGCTAGATCTTGTGTTATCCTGATTATGTTTCCACAATATTTGAATTGTTTCCTCTTGGTTCCTTGTAATATTTTGTCCTTGATCTGGGAACTCTGGAAACTGGCTATTAAGATTCCTAGGAATTTTCTTTTTGGGATCTTTTTCAAGAGGTGACCGGTGAATTCTTTCAATTTCTATTTTGCCCTCTGTTTCTAAAATGTCAGGACAATTTTCCTTGAGAATTTCTTGAAGGATGATTCCTAGGTTCTTTTTTTTGTTCATGGCTTTCAGGTAGACAAATAATTTTTAAATTATCTCTCCTAGATCTATTTTCCATGTCAGTGTTTTTTTCCAATGTGTTATTTCACATTGCCTTCTATTTTTTCATTTGTTTGTATCTGTTTAATAGTATCTTGATTTCCCATAAAGTCATTAGCTTCCATTTGCTTCAATCTAATTCTGAAGGAATGATTCTCTTCAGTGAGCTTTTGAGATTCTTTTTCCTTCTGGAAAATATGACTTTTTAACACATTCTTCTCCTCATTGGCTTTTTGGGCCTCTTTTGCCATTTGAGTTAGTCTAAATTTTAAGGTGTTATTTTCTTCAGTCATGTTGTTGACTATCTTTTCATGATTTTCTTGCATTATTCTCAATTTTCTTCCTAATTTTTCCTCCACTTCTCTTACTTCATTTTAAAATCCTTCTTAAGCTCCTCTATGGCCTGTAATCAGTTCATATTTTTCTTGGAAGCTTTTGGTGCAGGAGTTCTGACTTTGCTGTCTTCCTCCCATGCCATGCTTTGATCCTTTTTGTCCCCATATTTTTGCTTTGCTTCCTTTGCTTGCTCATGTTGACACTCAATTACTTGACTTTTGAGCTCTTTGCCACAGTAGAACTCTGCCTCCAGAGGGGGGAGCTTTGTCCCAAATTGTTGGGGTTTTTCCATCTGCCAGAGCTATTAGTTCGGTGCCCAGTCTGCTGCCCCTACAAGCTCTGGCTCACTGGTCATACACCTCAGGACCACCACTCAAGACAGCAATCCAGATTCAGGCAGGTTAAAGCAAGAGTGATTGCTGTCTGAATGGTCACTTGGTCCCCCTACAATCTGCAGGCCAGGAGCTCTGAAGCAGCCATGTGGAGGTGGCTACACAGTTGCCACCCCTCCTGCTTCTCACTCCTGGGGAAGAATCTAGACCATGCTCTCTCTGTTCCTCATAGTTCCAACAGAATTCTACACTGACCTTTTACTTTGTCTTTAGCATTTATGGGTTGATATTTCTGGAAATTGTCACAGCTGCTGGTGATCCACTCTCCCAAAGTCCGCTCCTGCCGCTGCTGGTCGGGGGCTGGGCTCTGCTCCCAGCATGCTCCAATGGATGCTTCCTGTCTGCCTGCTGGGCTGCCTTCAGTGGGAGATTTGTTTCTCTCTGTCACTTTGTGGGTTCTGTAGCTCTAAAAATTGTTTAGAGTCACATTTTATAGGTATTTGAGGTGGTTATGGGCAAAAGATTTATTTTTAAAAAGTCAAGTGATCATTAACTGGCAGAAAAGACATGAGTAGCAGGAAGGACCAGGAAAGCTATGGTAGCAAAGTGCAGAAGATGCTTGAGAGTAATGTTAAAGGAAACAAGGGTGGAGGTGGAAGTGAGGAAAGGGAACATTCCAGGCATAGGGAACAGTCAATATGAGGCTGTATATATGGAAATTGGACTGTTCTGTGTTATGGCTGGATTGCAGATAGTGCAGAGGACTGTAAGGTATAAGAAGAATAGAAATTTAGGTTAGAGGCAGGTTGTGAAGAGCTTTTAATACTATATTTGATCCTAGAAGTTATAGAGTGGTATAAAAGTTGGTTGAGTTGGGAACAGTATCATCTGAATTGTGCTTTTGAAAAGTCATTTTGGCAACTGTTTTGAGGATGGCCTGGAGGTGAAAGTGGAGGGGAGAAACATTTGAGTTGGGGAGATGAACCAGAAGACTGCTGTCTACTGTACAGTAGTATAGGTGTGAGGTGATGAGGACTGGAATCAAGGTTTTGGCAGTATCAAGGAAAAGAAGGATGACTGGACTGAGTCTAGGTGATTGAGAGGATGGTGATGAGTTGAGAGTTATGTGGAATTTTGGAAGATGAATGAGTTTTGAGAGAAAGAAAATGAGTTCTATTTTGGACATTGAGATTTAACATCTATCTCAAAAGGTACATTAGGCAATTGATGATGTGGGACTTCAACTCAAGAGAGAGAGCAGGACTTAATATATAGATATCAGAGTCATCTGTATAGACATGATAATTGAACCTACAGGAAATGATGAGGTAACCAAGCAAAAAAGCAAAGAGAGAAAAGAGAAGAGGACTCAGGATACAGCTTTGGGGATTCATTGATGATAAAATAACAAAAAGAGTAGTCAGATCAGTGGAGAGAAGAGAAGAAAAAGAAGAAGAAAATGAAGGAAGAGGAGGTGGAGAAGGATGAGAAGGATTAAAATTGTCCAACTTACAATAAAAGAGACTGAGGCAGAGCTCTGAGTCAATGGCACTTTATGGAAGGGTTCATGGTCCCCTCTAATGAAGAGATCTCAGATCTCACCCTTCTTCCATTACCTTATTCTTATAAGGCTTGATACCAGATTTGATACCTGAACACACTAAAGGGAATATACAAAGTATATAATCCCATTGGTTGATAGACCTTTCTTTGTAAGTCAAAAATGATGTATCAGCTAGAAATGGTATGTCAGCAAGGGTATCTCTATTTGGGCTAAGGATAAGGCATCTCCATGAACTAAGTAGTCATAAGATGGTCACCTGCTTATTTTGGACAAGAGAGAGTGGTCAAGAGGTATAAATATAAGTTGGGGGACTTTCCATGTAATTGAGTCACCTCTGCCACCGTGGGTTTGGTCAATATAACAAGGAAAAATAAGAGTACAGGGCCTCTAGTTAGTTCCTTATGATTAAGCAGGTGAAGCTCAGAGTTCTGGGGTCTAATATACAGAACTTATAATCACTACTCCTATCGAATCGTATCAAACGGATTAGTACTGATTGGAATGGAGTAGGAGTTCAAATGAATTATTTCTCACAAGAAGAGGAGGAAAAGAGAGATGGAGAAAGTGGAATAGAGTGGCAAGAGAGAAGGAAGGAAGAGAAAATCAAGGAGAAGAATTATCTAGCATATTAGAGCTGTTCCCAATCTTAGAGGTTCATTGGATTGTGGAATGGTAGAGCTAGAATGGGCCCTAGAAATGATCTCCTTTAAAATAATCAGAAAAGCAAATCATCTAGTTGAATTACTCAAACATGTATTAAGTACTTAGGGTGTGCAAGGAAATTATGCTTTTTGTTTAGCATACAAAGGTAAAAAGGAAAACCTTCCCTTCTCTTGGGACACTTACAGTATAATAGAAGGGATAAGGTATACATGGAAGGAATGGATGACTAATTAGTCCATGGAGTTATACGTTGCAGGAATGGAGGAGGCCCAGCAAAAATCCTAATAGACATTTTAAGTAAATGTCCTTTTTCTGATAGAATGAGAAAAAACTCCATGGGACAGGTGTACCTGAGCTGGGACTTGAAGAAAGACCCTAATTTTGTCAGGTGGAGTTGCAGATGCCTTGAAGGCTTCAAGCTGGTATTGCTTTCCCTAAATCTTTACTCTTTCTAGCATAAATCTCCCAGTTCTTTCAAACAACTGGAATATGGCATGATTTTGATGCTGTTTTCCATCCTAGTTGCCCTCCTCTGGATGGTCTCCAGTTTATCAAAGTCTTTACTAAGCTCTGGTGCCTAGATAGGAACACGGTGCCCAAGGTACTGTCTGATGGGGCTTAGAGTATACTAAGACTCTTTGTCCTTATTCTTGGAAGCTATTACTGTCATTATGCATCAGGATTTCATTATCATTGTTGGCTGGGATTTCTCAAAGCCATTGCTCAAGCAATGTCTCCATTAGGCTTATCTATGTCAGTAAGTGAGTGGGAATCATCTGAAAGAAACAGGAATAGTCCCAGATTGGGGAAGAGAGTGATTGATGTATGGAAGATTTCAAATACTTTTTCTCATAAAAGGGAATTAGATACACAAAAGGACACAAATAGAACCAGTAAAGGGCTTGGAAGGCATTCATAAATGCCAGTGCGTGCTTATGAAAATACAGTGGATGAGTCAAAGAAATAGGATGAAAAGGTGCTATATGAAAACATGATTAATAATAATTTAAATTTCAGTTGCTGCAGACAATGAAAGGGAAAGTTTAATAAAAGATAGGAAGCTCCCCTGATACTAATAAAAAGCTGTCCTATGCTCTAGATTTGCCCTGTAAGACCTCTTAGGTCCTGCATCTGTCCAATGCTCCTATTTAATAGACTGACTCTTTCTGATAATTATCCTGTTGTTCTAACTCATCAAGTGTATTTTTCAAAATATTCTCCAAGTTAAAAGGTCCTATTTAAATTAATTTTTTTGAAAACTTTTTCTTATTGAATATTTCAGTAAACAAAGAAAAGAAGAGAGGCATTCATATAAAATACTCAAGTTGTGTTAGGTAATTTTAAAGTATACATTGATTTCTAAAAATTCTGATTGTGTCTCCTTCTGAATTTCCTTTTGCTCTATTCTGCATATTTTTAAAATTAAATTAAATAAATTTATTTATTTATTTTTAAAGCAATTGGGGTTAAGTAACTTGCTCAAAGTTACACGGACAGTTATTTCTGGGTGTGGTGCTAAGTATCTGAGCCCGGGATTCGATCCCCAGGTCATCCCGATACTGGGGCCAGTGCTCTTACTCACTGAGCCACCTGGACTCCCTATTCTGCATATTTTGAAAAATGTTTAATTGATGATTTTTTCCCCCATCACTCTCATTCCCCATCAGTTCCCCAAATAGAAGCCTTCCTTTCTATTTAGTAGTACAGCCAAGGAAAATCAACACTTTGCCTATTTCCATCAATGCACTTGTATTTCAGCATGTCTAGCCCATCTCTTCTCTGCCAAGAGGTGGGAAGCAATGCTTCATCATCAGTCTTCTGACATTCTGATTGATCCCTGCTATTATATCTCTGAAGAATTTTAAAGTTGTTTCCCTATACATTATTGTGGTTTCCATATGAGTCATTCTCCTAGCCCTGTTCACTTGACTCTACATCAAACAAATCTTTCCAGGTGTCTTTGAATCCACCATATTTATAATTTTTTTATGGTAAGATAACAATGAATTATACCTGTATTCCATTATTTGTTTTGGTTATTCCTTAATTGTTGGTAATTTATTCTATTTATTTTATTTTGTTTGTAGAACCATTTGTTCTAGTTCTTTGTTAAAAAAAAGTGTTACTATAAATATTTTTGCATATGTAGGTTCTCTGTCTTTGACCTCTGGAGCAGGATGGCTTGTTGAGCAACATTTTTTAATATAGTTCCAATTTGCTTTCCAAAATGTATGTAGCATTTAATACCTTTACTAACCCTGTTTTATTGTGCTTCTTATCCCACAGCCTTTCCAACAATAACTATTTATGGGGTGAAGTAGAAACTCAAAGTGATTTTAAATGTTCATTTTTGATCTTATTAGTGATTTGGAGCATTAAAGAAATGGTTGTTGATAGCTTGAATTTCTTCTTTCATTTTCTCCAATCGTTTGTCCATTTGGGAATGATTCATTCTTGTATCAAAACTCATACCTTGGAGGTCAGATGTTTCTCATAGAAACTGGGTACAAACATTTTCTCCAGGTTAACTCTTATGACTGTGCTGAATTTGCCACTGGACTTTGATGACTCTGGAAGAGAGAATGAGGCTGATGACTTTGGGCAACTCTGTCTCACTTAAATCCAAACAATTTTGTGAAAAGCACATAGGAAAATATGAAGCGTATATTAGATCTAGCTGCTTCCTTTAAAGATTTACTTTAAGGGGGGAATGAGATACAAATACAGATTAATAAATTGCATATGATCATGTGGTAAGTGCATAACTCTTTTACAAAAGCTATCCCATGACAGTGAAGAGCATGACATTTTGGGGTACTGCTCTCTTTTCTGCCTTTATGCCCCCACTAGAAAATCTGGGACCTTGTACTATGAATCTGTCTGTGTTGTTAACACCTCTCTTTATAAAGCACACAATTCACACAACTGAAAGAACAAAAAAATTACAGGCAGAAGAAAACAAATATAACATAGCTTATGGAAAACATAACAGAATTTGCCAATGAGCAACTGTTCCCAGAGATCTGTACAGTCTGAGTCATTTACAATAATGCAACTGGTAGGGTTTCTGGCAAGCGCTGCCTGTCAGAGTGCCCTTGGTATGTGGCTGGTTTTTGGCAGTTGTCTGCATAGGCAGAGTCAGCATCTTTCCTCATTCTTGCTCTTCCTCGAGCTTTCCACAGTCCCTAGCAGGGAGTTTAGATGCTGAGTCCTTTGTCAGAGAGGGCACTTCAGTGATGGGCCCTGTCTTCATATGGCAGAGAGAATTCTCTGGAACACCCTCTCTTGGCAGGAGATTCTTCTCTAGCCTGCTGCCAAACGAAAAGCCCTCTACTTCTTGCCAATCTATAGCCTCACAATTTCTCAAAAGGGTCTGGAATAGAACTTGCCCCACATATCCTCGAGTGTCTATGACACTAGCACCAAGCTACAGTCGACTTATTCCAAAGTCTAGTGTCTTGGGACTCTAGAATAAGTGAGTAGTCCTACTATGTCTAAGAAGAATGAGGAAATACCTCAGTTTCTCCCCATTTGTCTCTTGGGCTCCTGTGAGTCTGTTTGGAGATATTTTCTTATTGCTCACTAAAAAGAATTAATAATAATCGATAGTATTTTTGAAGTGCCATAAGGTTTACAAAGCATTTTCCATATGTTATCTCACCAAATATACTTATTAAGGACCTACCACATCAAGTTGGGAGAGGGGCAAAAAATATGGATCAGGAAAGTTGCACTTTCCTCTAAGGGTAGGAGAGTAGAGTCAAAAGAAAGAAATTAACCATCCCAGAACCACAAACTGCCTTTTAGCTTGGGCTTTTCTATTTCTCTACCCCCTTCTCCTCCATTCTGATACCAGAAGAAGGTCACTCCTGAAGAAATGACCAGGATCTGATTTCCATGTTTGCCATTGTCTTCTCTATATTTCCCAAGCAGAACAGAGCTACACAAGCAATCAACTTTCATCAAGCTAAATAACAGGAAATATGTTTACACATAAATGTGGCAATCTTGGAAGGTTCCCAGGAGTCTATTAACACTCTACAAATAAACATTGAGGAATGGGCAGAAGCTGACTAGAAGTTCCATTCTTCCGATTTTCGTCTTGCCTACTCAATAGGAATTCAGCCCCTACAATCCTGAGCCTGAGAGGCCTTCTTGGGTGGTAGCTATATATCTGGGCCACACATATCTTATGAAACATTTTCTTATTTTTATTCAGTCTTAGTTTAAGTATGAAAAACAACAAATGATCTTTTCCCCACAATGGACCTGGGAACTTGGTGGATAGATATTTGGGTCATGTCAACTGTTATAGCTGACTGCCTGTAACCCATTCTCCACCCAAATAGAATATTGCTTTGTGCAACTGATAAATATGTTTTGCTTATGCCCTTTCTTTCCTATAAACGGTCTTAAAAATTAGGGAATTTGTCATCTGCTTTATGTTGGGTTTTCTTTGTAATTACATGCTGTTGTTCAGTCATTTTCAGTTGTGCTTGAGTCATCATGACCCCATTTGGGGTTCTCTTGTCAGAGAAACAAGACTGGTTTTCCATTTCCTTTTCCAGATTATTTTACAGATGAGGAAATCGAAGCAAACAGGATTAGGTGATGTACCCAGGTTCACACAGGTAAGAAGTGTCTGAGACCAGATTTGAACTCAGGAAGATGAGTCTTCCTGTTTTCGGGTCTGGCACTCTATCCACTGTGCCACCTGCCTACTCCTTGTAAGTACATACATTCCAAATAAATTGTCCTACTTCTGCTGCTGGCCATTAGATTAAAAAAACAAAAAGCAAAAACCTGTCTGGGCCTCTCCTTTCTCTAAAAAAACAGTCAGTTTGACTTTTCGTTTAACTGATTGCATTTCCTTTATTAATTGACTAAAGGACACCCCTGACATGGGCATGCTGTGGATCAAGCTGTTGATAGGTCACTCTTTTTCTTGCCAGTCCTATCTTTATGCACAGATGATGGACCCTGCCTAGTATTATACTGTATGAAGGACAGAAAAAATTTCAAATGACTGTACTTTTCCTAATATCAGTCCTTCAAAATAGATAAGTTTAATCTTTTTTTTTCAGTTGTAATCAGTTGAATACAAGAGATAATCCATTAGTCATCTACAATGGTGATTTCAACTTCTATACCTGGTTCAGTGCTGATAGAAGTCATCTGTTTGACAATTTCAGAAGGACTGTGCCAATCAATAAGGCATTTGCAGATTCTCATTTGGAACCAAGCCCAAGTATTTGAACATTCACCAGAAGGAGTTTTTCTAGTTGTGATTTGAAGTTTCTTAGTGGGCATTCAAACAGGTGCCTTCACTTCCAAGTTCTTTCCTTTGGCTCCTCTCATTATGTCAGCACATAGTTTCTCAAGTTATTTCACATTGCGACTGGTAAGGGTATTTTGGAACTGGTGAATGGCCACTTACACCTCCACAAGTGTATTGCTGGCATCTTGGAATGCCATGACAGTGCAGTGGCTTATTCCTTGGTGAGAGTGAACAGTGGTGAACCAGGAGGAGGAAAACTATGAACTTCAGACTTCATGCAGCTGCAGAGATGGTACCTTCACCAAAGAGGACAAGTTCAGTCTTCAACTCCTATCAAATAGCTCTCCTGATTTGCCTATTTTTCCTCTAAATTTCATTAACCACACTTTTTGTAACTGGTAATACTTGGATCCAACTTTCATGAATTTAAATTTGGTTCAATACAACAAAGTTATTAGATGTCTACTCTGTACAAGGCTTTGTTTCCTGGATTGAATTGGAAAAGAAAACCAGAATAAAAATTTATCACCAAAGAATCATATGGATTAAAAATAAATAAGGTGGGCTGGTCACATGATGAGAGAGAGGACTAAATGATGAACAGTCTCCCAATATCAACACTCCCACTGATGTATTTTGGAAATATTGGGTAGTTCCGTATATCAGATTTATGAGAAGCCCTGGAAAGGGGAGGACAACACAGGACATTTGGAAAGTAAAGTGTGAACGAACTGCAAACTCCATTATAAGTAGTAATAACCACATTGGTTGGATTATAGTTCAATGCTATTATTTGAGTATATGCATTAAGTAGTTGCAAGATACAATGCTAGGCTATTTGAATAAATGGCCAAGGTTCATTATCAAGAAACTTACATTTTAGTGGAACTAATTCTTATATATTGATTGAATAATTTCCTGACCTTACTTTTAATCTTACTAGTGCTAAAATGGAGCTCAGTCTCTCTATGTCTGTCTTTCAGCATCTTTTTCTGTTTCTCTCTCCCTCTTACTTTGTCTCCGTCCTATAGTTTTCTTTTAATTAGTTAAACTCATCCTGTTACCCTGTTATTTACTAGTACTGTCCCTGTCACTGACTTGTCCTTAAGAACTCAGTGATTTTCCTATAACTATTGACCAGCCTCAGAGGTAACTGGCATGAAGCTTATCATTTGTCTCTAATAATCTGCTTCTGGCCATACCAGAGAGTGATTTCCATAATACAATGCAGAGGCTCCCAGAACTCTCTCCAAGGTCAACCACTAAGGTGGAGGGGGAAATAAAGCTTGGAGACTTTACAAACCCTAGAAAAAGGTGATTTTGCCTTTCAAAACAGCCTTGTGATTTTCCTATGACCAAGTAAATTCCTTCTGGTAGTCTTGCTTATTTTTCAGTCCATAGGAGGGCAATCTTGAGCTGTGAGTAAATCCCTCAACTCTGCCAGAGAGAGTATAGAATTTATTAATTTAACAATTAATGAATTGAAACAAATGAACTAATTAAAACATATTACAGACTGTAGTTATTTAATCGTGCATCAGTCTGCATTCCAAATGACTTCACGTTAGGTCATGGAGGCTTAATTTGTGAAGCAACAGAGATCTCTTTTGTCCTCCATGGCTGGGGCTGTTGTGCTTTCAGCAATGAATTGAACCCCCCTTCTCTCCCCTCCCCCCCACACTCTCCTTCAACTTGCTTTACCCTCTGTCCTACCCCCTACACTTCATTTTTTTTTACTTAAATATCTTGAATATTTGAAAATAAAAGGACAGGTTGCTATTCATTTTGCTCACATAGCTTCCTGACATCTGGAAAAAAAGAAACAAATGGCTTCCCCAGGTTTATCATTTCAATTTTTATGGCCATGAGTTATAGTTTTAATCCCACTTTCTTGATGAAGCTTTCTTGGTAGTTGGAACTATATCATTTAGGTACTGAAGATCATTATGAGGCTTATACAGCAAAGAGAATGTCTCTCTCTCTCTCTATGAATATATATATATATATAAACATATGTATGTCTATACATACATACTCATATATCATATGTATGTGTGTTTATATATACATATATACAAACACACACATACATATCTATATATTTAAGTTATAATGCTCAAAAGAGAACAAAATCAGAATGAATGTTTCATGGTACAAGCAGACAATATTTCAGAGATCATTTCATAAAAGGAAGCTGACCAATAGATTCCTGTACACTTTTAATTTTTTTAACTTGTCTTATCTGTCTGTCTCTACATTTCTCTCCCTCTCCCTCTCTCTTTTTGTAGACTGGGTCTCCCTGTCTTACTTAGATACAGTTACTCATGTACCTGATCCTATTAATGATCAGTACAGGGGCTTTGACCTTCTATGCTTCCAAATGGGGGACTCCTTAGGCAGCCTGGTGCCCCCTCCACATATTTCCAGGTACTCATGGTATTGGTTCCAAACTGAGTCAGACACCCAGTTGGCTTAGCCTATTGCAGAACAGATCTCCTGAACTTTAGCCTTCCTGGTAACAGGGATTACAGACAAGTACCCCAACACTTGTATATTCTTATTTATTTGTTATTCTTATTATGCTTATTTATTCTGCTTTATATGTTGTTTCCCTCAGTAGACTGAAATTCCTTTGCTTTTCCAAAATACCCAGGTCAAACTTTCCTAGAGAAGATACTGAATATATATTTGTTGATGTCAAGCACTGAAAATAGAAGAAAAAGAGGAAAACATTTCCTGTCCTCAAGGATCTTAGTCTATTGGAGGAAATAAAAAGTAGATACAAAATAAATGCAGTGTAAATATATGTAAAGAGGGCTGCCCAAAGGTGGTGAAGGCCCACTTGTAGATAGATTCCACAAGTAGCTGAAGCCCTCACTTTCAAAAAGGGCTGGCCCCCTGGCTATCACATCTTTGTTCTTTGAAAGCAGGAACTTAACCTCTCTATGGGCCTCATTTTGCTTATCTGTAAAATAGGGATAATAAGAACCCCTATCTCCTAGGCTAGTGGTGAAGATCAAATGAGATGACACTTTTAAAAAAAGTTTGTAAGCATTAAAATGTTATAAAAAAGTAGTTATTATTATTAATCATTATTGTCATCATGACAGGCAGTTAGCTGGATGTAATGGTAATGGCAATTTGAAGATCTTCCCTGCCCCTTAATAGGCTGAATATGATGACGTTGAGCCTGTGGTGGGAGGAGTTTGCTGAATGGGTGGACAGGAAATAAGTCAGAGCAGTTAGAATGGAGTGGGGAAGGGACACAGGCTAGGAGACGACTAGGCTTGTGAGTGTTTCTTTGTGGGAAGACCCAAGCAGGAAGGCTTTGGGATGATGTTGCTCCCTGCAGTGATAAGGTGTCTTAACTTCTTTGTTACTATGATGGATTTGTATTCGGGCTAATTCAGAGTTGTTGGTGCTGTGAATATTGCCTTGTCAATAGAGTGGATCAGTGGATAGAGTGCTGGACATAGAGAACAAAAGTCTCAAATTCAAATCAAGCCTCAGACTCTTAATAGCTGCATTACCCTAGGCAAGTTATTTATAATTTCTGTCTGCCTCAGTTTCCTCAACTGCAAATTCAGATATTAATATTATCTTTCAAGGTTGTTGGGACATTAGATAATATCTTCCAGTGCTTAATGTACAGTACCTGCACATATGTGCTAAAGAAATGTTTATTGATGGATTATTTGTAAAGTATTTAACCAGTGCTTGGCACATGATAGGAACTTAATTATGTCTTCCCTTCCTCCTTCCCTTTTGTTTTTAAGTCTCTAGTACCAAGTATAGTACCTGGCATATAGTAGGGATTTCATAAATGGTTAAAGTGGGGTAGGTATTTCCCCCCCTCAAATTGTATATAGTTTTGTCCATTTTGATGATTAATTTGAACCTTAGATGAAAAAAAAAAGATTTTTCCTTACTAGCCAATCTGCTATTAATTTTGCTTTCTAGATATTTGTTTTAAAATCTTCTGAACTTAATATGCTGAGTCTTGGAATTATCCGATAATACTAAAACAACAGCAAGTAGTTCATTTTGACCCCTAATTTAATCTTCTTAATGGATATTGTTGGCAGGTCTATGGAGACCTTTATTTGACTAAGTGTTTCTAATTCCCCAGTTTCAGCCTGGGGCTGGTACTGTCATCGTATCATGCTAGTAAAACTGCCAGATGAATGCTGACTGCTCATCTTGGACAGGCTGACGATGTTCCTACACAGAGACAAAGCCAGAAGCTCTGCATAAATCAGCATTTTAAAAAAAACCCATAGTGAGAGGACTCAGTAGCTTAGTGCCAGCTCTGATTTGTTTTTTTGTTTTTAAGTAAAAAAGAAAAAATAAATCAGACAAAGAAAATAGAAATAAGTAGAGAGCAGAGCCAATGAGGGGGAAAAAGAAAGAGAGTCTGCTCTTGAGAAAAGAGAGAAGGAGATGAAGAAAGAGGAATTGGGTATTTCTATTTGAGATGAAAGAAGAAAAGGTGCAATGGATGGAAACCATTTTCTTTGAAATTTCTTGATTTCCTTATTCATCCTGAATCAGTTACTGGAGGGATTCAAACAAATGTGTGTAATAAAAGCATAGCAATGCTCCCAAGCTACACTAGAACTGATAGGGCGAGTGCTTAAGCAAGGGTGGAGAAACTGTGAGCTCAAGGTACCTTGTGGCAGCAGATTCCCCACCCCTGGCTTAGAGCAAGGCTACTCTACCGTGTCCCCTCTAGGATTGTAGTACCCTTGAAGGTCTATGGGGTTCTACTAGTACTATTAGCTTAAGACTCCTTCTAGTGTGTTCCATCTATAGTGACTATTATTATCATTACTGCTGGTCCTTAACTTCCTCCTATCATTTAACTAGTTGATATCTCTTTGATTTCATTAAACAATTGGCATAAAATAGCTTTTATTCTTACCATATTTTCTTAGAAGACATTGCAAGGACTGAAGTACATTTTCCCCAGAATTGGGAGTCAGATTCTTCTTTCTATCACATGTCTCTGGGGAGAATGGGCTCAGATATAAAGTAGATACTCCAAACATTCTTCCCACTAAGAAATAGGAAGCTCATTTCTGGGTGTTACATAACTCTTGATTTACACATTCCTCCCTGACTTGGAATACATGGTGTCTTCAATGCTTGGTTGATCCACTGAGAAGTTGAGTCATTCAGGTCATCTCTCAGAGATAGATCCTTCCCAGACTCAGCTGCTGGACTCCTGATGGCTCTTCCAATTTTCCAAAGTCCACAAGGTCATGGTCTGGTCTACTTGATCTCTAACAATTATTCATCTAAGAGTAAGAAATAAGGAATATAATAGAAGCAGAAGAAACAGCAGTGCCTTGTGCTCAAGGTCATGTATTAGCCTGGGGCAAGGGAATGGTTGACTGCTGCATTTCTATTCTTCTCCTTTGAGGCTTTTTGCTTAGCTTTCCATCAAATAAGGGTCAAGTTTCTCCACTGGAGACTCTTACAAATACTCTCAGTTAAAGTTCAATAACTAATTTAAAAGGCTTTTCTTCAACACGAAGTAAATAGAGGAGAAACAGTCACAAAATAACTTCTGAATTCAGCACAGGGTCCCTCTGTTTGACATCATCAAACATTTCTAGAATCAGTCTTACCAGACTCCCAGTGTGGGTTGACAGATCCCCTATCCATGTTCTGAGAATTGTCCAGTCTCTCCATTACAAAAGCACAGAATTTCAATGACATTTTGACTGCCTTGAGTACACTGCCTTGAGGGGGTAAAGGTGTCATTGAGTAGGCTCTAGAACAAGTAATGAAAAAGGAAACTTATTTTCATTGCATCTCCACTACCCTATCATCTCCTACACCCCTCACCCCTGTCTTCTTTTTGGCATCTTCCCTCACTTCCAATCGAAAGACAATGTACAATCCAAGAACCCTAGAACCCTAGAGCTGGATAGGAACTTAAATCTTTTATTCTAACCCTTCACTAAATAGATAAAGAAACTGAGGCCCAGAGAAGATAAACAGCATGTGGAAAGTGAAGAAACTAGTTCTTGATTCCCAGCTTCACCTCTCAGCTTCTTTTCTTTTCATTTTTTCAAATGCTTTATTAACTTCTGATTTACATCATTAATTTCCGCCAGATTTTGAGTTACAAATTTTCTCCGCATCTTTCCCCTACCTACCATCCCAAAATAGCAGTCCCACAGGATAGCCCCTCCTCCAATCTGCTCTCTCCCATATTTTCTCCCATATCCATTTTGACTTTTCCAGTAGGGCATGGTGGAGCTCTGTGCCCCAGTGCCTGCATATCTTATTTCCCAATTATGTGCAAAATAGTATTAATAATAGCGCATATATATATATATATTTAAACATTTGATTTTAAAACTTTGAATTCCAAATTCATTCCCTTCCTCCCTTGTCACCCACCCTTACTGGGAAGATAAGCAGTTCAGTATAGGTTGTACATGTGTAGCTAATGCAAAACAATAACACAATAGATATATTGTAAAAGACTGACTATATTTCCCTCACTCCTATCCCACCTCCCACTTGTTCTATTCTCTACTTTGATTCTGTACCTTTTCAAAAGTGGGTGCTTCCAACTTCCCTCCACCCCCCCCCAGCCTGCCCTCCCTTCAATCATCCCCACACTCATCCCCTTCCCCCTACTCTCTTGTAGGGTGAGATACCCTATTTAGTGTGTATTTCATTCCCTCCCCAAGCTAAATTCAATGAGAATAAGGTTGACCTATTCCCTTTTGCCTTCCTCATCTTCCCCCTCTATTGTAACCATTTTCCCTTGCCTCTTCTATATGACATAATTTACCCCATTCTATCTCTCCCCATCTCCTCTCAATATATTCCTCTTTCACCTTTTAATTTCACCTTTTAAGTATCATCCCTTCATATTAAATTGGTCTTGTGCCCTCTGTCTATGTTTACTTGTAAACATATATACACACATTCACATATGTATTCATATGCCCATATACCCTCATATATATATATAAACATATATATGTATATATATATATTCCCTTCAACTATTTTCATATTGAGAAAAGTTTCATCAGTTACAATTATTGTTTTCCATGTAAGAATGTTAATAGTTCAACTTTAATAAGTTCCTTAAGATTTCTTTTCCCTGTTTACCTTCTCATGCTTCTTTTGCTTCTTGTATCTGAATGTCAAATTTTCTATTCAACTCTGGTTTTTTCATTAAGAATGCTTGAAAGTCCTCTGTTCCACTGAATGACCATATTTTCCCCTGAAACATGATACTCAGTTTTGCTGGGTAGGTGATTCTTGGTTTTAATCCCAGCTCCTTTGATCTCCAGAATATCGTAACATTCCAAGCCCTTCTATCCCTCAGTATAGAAGCTGCCAGATCCTGGGTTATCCTGATTGTGTTTCTACAGTATTCAAATTGTTTCTTCCTGGCTGCTTGTAATATTCTCTCCTTGATCAGGGAATTCCAGAAACTGGCTATAATATTCCTAGGAGTTATCTTTTTGGGATCTTTTTCAGGAGGTGATCGGTGGATTCTTTCAACCTCTATTTTGCCTTCTGGTTCTAAAACATCAGGGCAGTTTTCTTTGAGTATTTCTTGAAGGATGATTTCTAGGTTCCTTCTTTGATCATGGCTTTCAGGTAGTCCAATAATTTAAATTATCTCTCCTGGAAATATTTTCCAGGTCAGTGTTTTTTCCAATGAGATATTTCACATTGCCTTCTATTCTTTCATTTGCTTGGATCTGTTTAACAGCATCTTGATTTCTCATAAAGTCATTAGTTTCCATTTGCTCCAATCTAATTCTGAAGGAATGATTCTCCTCAGTGAGCTTTTGAGATTCTTTTTCCATCTGGCAAATTTGGCTTTTTAAGGCATTCTTCTCCTCATTGATTTTTTGAGCCTCTTTTGCCATTTGATTTAGTCTATTTTTTAAGGTGTTATTTTCCTCAGTCAGGCTGACTCTCATTTCATAATTTTCTTGCATTGTTCTCATTTCTCTTTCCAATTTTTCCTCCACTTCTCTTATCTGCTTCTTAAGGCCCTCTATGGCCTGTAACCAGCTTGTATTTTCCTTTGAAGCTTTTGGTACAGGAGTTCTGACTTCACTGTCTTCTTCCTGTTCCATGCTTTGATCCTTTTTGTCCCCCAAATAGGAGTCTAATGTTGGATTCTTCTGTTTGCTTTGTTCCCTTTGCCTGGTCATGTTGCCACTCAATTACTTGACTTTTGGGCTTTTTACCACAGTAGGATTCTGCTACCAGACAGGGGAGCTTCATCCCAAATGCTGGGGTTTTCTCAGCTGCTGGAGGTATTAGTTGGGTGCCCTTGCTGAAGCCTCCACAGGCTCTGGAAAGCTGAACACACACCCCAGGACCTCCACCCTAGACTGCAATCCAGATCCAAGCAGGTTAAAGCAAGAGTGATTACCCCTCAGACTAGTTGTTTGGTCCCCCTACATTCTGCATGCCAGTGAATGAAGGTACCACGTGGGGGTTCCTGCACAGCTGAGGCTCCTCAGTGCCTTTTCACCCTGGGGGCAAAGCCAACCCACTCCTGACAAATGGGTCCCGAAGTCCACAGAGCACTGACCTCTCACTTTATCCTTAGCATCTATGTGTTGATAATTCTGGACCGCCACAGCTGCTGATTATCTAGAGTCCCTCCAGCTGGTGGCTGGTCAGACCTGCCTTGGGACTAAAACCTTGGTGTGGGGCTGGGGTCAGTTCCCAGAGTGCTGTGCTGGTCGATTCTTGCCAGCCTGCAGGCCTGTCTTCAGCAGAAGGTTAGCTTCTCTGTGTCATTTTGTGGGTTCTGTATCTCCCAAGTTTGTTTAGAGTCCCCTTTTACATGAATTGGGGAAGGTGGAAGCCAGAGCCGTGTAGAGGACCTGCTTCTACTCCACCATTTTGACTCTGCACCTCTGTTTCTTTTCTAATATGTGGATGCTAGCTTTTTCAAAGGTATCAACTCTTTCTAATGGACATATTGGATCACTTTTTTTTTCTTTTGGAGGCTCATTTTAACCCAAGTCAATCAACTTTATATCCTTTTTGAGGTTAATTCATTCTGTAATGGCCACAAAAGACTATCCAGACAGATTTTTCTTTCAAAGTATATTTATAAAATGTGTAAATCAATATATTAAAACACGATAAACTCAGTTTTCTGGTTTGAAATAGATCATTTGGTGTCTGAAAGAATAATATAGAAGCAGGGAGTATGATTATTATACGTTACAATTTAAAAATGTAGACTTTCCGACCATTGAAAGACCTTGGACACCATTTGAATTTGCCTCCCCATTTCATTTGTAAGCAATGTATTAAGTATTGGTTTCCCCAGGGATGGAAACAAGGAGTGGGAAAAGTCCTATTTGGCTTCATTTCCTGGTTGCCTGGATTACATACATTATATTAGATGTGGGGTTCAGTATGGAAAGTACACAAACACACACCTATAGCTGCATATGAATACATGCATATAATTGTTTTTGCAGTGATTGAAAGAGAAAGGACAGATTTGATTCTTTCTGGATAAATTGAATTCCATAGATTCTTCCATAGGTCCATTTTTGATCTCTATGCAGATAACAGTAATAGTAGCTAGCATTTTCATAGCTCTTTAAAATTTGCAATGTTTCATTTGTTATGAATCACAGATCTGATTTTTCTTGTTCTAACCTTTCTCCTTATCTCCAATCTCTGGCTACCTATTTGACATCTTGAACTGGATACCCTTGAAGAAGTCTTAAACTAAACATTTGCATAAGTGAACTCATTATATTTTCCTAATTTCCCTATTAGTGTTGAGATCATTACAAGTCTCAACTGGGCTTGCAGCTGAGGTATCATCCTTGATTTCTTACTATCTCACCTGTATCCAAGAAATTGCCAGTTTTGTTTGTCCTTTGAAACTCCTTATAACCTGGTCTGTTTCCTCTTTTCCAGTCTTCTGATAATTTACTTTTTCTACATACTCTAAGATTCAATAGAGAATGCTCTCCCTCATTGGATTTGTCAACTAGCTTCCCTGACTTCCTTCAAGGCCCTGATAAAGTCTCTAATTTTATAAGAAGTCTTTCTTAGTACTCCATAGCTTTTGTGTTTTACTTCTGAGATTATCCCCATTTTATTCAGTATTTATCGTGTATGTACACCATTATTTGCATGTTGTATACCCTAGTAGAATGGGAAGCTTCTTGAAATTAGGAAACCTTTTTTCTTTTATTTGTATCCTCAACTGGCAAATAGTAAGCAATTAATAAATGCTTTTTGACCCACTGAAAGACACTTGAAGACAAGAGTGACCAAGAGGATACTTCCTCTTGCTGGTTTATATTATATTTATGATTTATATTACAATTTGTATGGTTATGTCTCACAGATGCTTCACACGCCATGATAAGTCATTGGAGGAAAGTTGCCTTGTAAAAGTAATGACCGTGACCATCCAGTTCAATTGGCAAGGAAACCGATATGATAACCTGTAAGTTTTTCTGAGAAGTCTAGTGTTAGCTAATTGTGGTATGTTTTCTTAGCAACTTTCATCATGTTTATTCTCTTCCCATGGTGTTGTGGAGACAGAGAGATCGATCTATTGGAACTGTCTGGAGACAGGAAGGAGCAGTCATTGAAGAATGAATGCTAAAGCCATTTAAAACAGATGACACGATTTTCTGATTTTTCCTCCTTGTTCCATTTTTTTGGAAGTGTTTGCTTTGAATTTATGGTCATTTGCTTTGGTCTGGTAAAGAAAAACAAGTAGGAACACTTAAACTATGAATTGATATAAGCAATTACTCCATAGACATGGGAGTAACTGAAAAGGAAATCACATTGGGAGACCCTGTAAACTATATATAAAATGTTGTATAAATGCAACGCAATGCATTTTGTGTTTTTGTTTATCTTTGCATCCCCCATGCTTAGTACAGGGTCAGGAACAAAGTAAATACTTAATAAAAACGTATAGAAAGATTGATAATTTTAGAAGGAATAATTAGAATTGTAACATTTAGAATCTTGCCTTATTGAAGCCATAGACATAAATTGTATTCAACACATGAGAATTTCAGAGTTGGGGGTCAAGCTCAATATATATATCAGTAAAGGCATTATAGATTCACATAGCATCACTCATATTAATATTGATGTATATGTCATTTTGACTCTTATTTCTTACAATCCTGTGTTATTCCTTGAGGCATGGAGCATATTCAGAGATGCTTTCCATTGGAGAAGCCAATTTCACACCAGAATGATGTAAGTCTGCTAGAAGAGAGTATGCTGACATTTTAATATGGGTAATTATGGATAATGCTCATGTTTAAAAACACATCTCAGGCATTTAACTGCATCCATCTTGATGGCATTGGCATGTTTTGAGAGTACTGCCCAGTTGAATTAGCACTCATACAGTAGATGTCTATCTGTGTGTTCTTGGCTCATTGTTCAGTAAGCAGAAGACTTTAAACTATTTCTGACCCTACCATAAAATTCTTTAACATTCCTAAGAAGTTTCTGAAACTACCACATTAATAAAATAGACCATAATAATATAATAGTAAGTGCCTTACTGAAGTTTCAGTTCTGTTGATGAGGTGCAGGGTCTGGGAATACCCTTGAGTTCTCCTTGAATCTTTGAGGAATGGGCTCTGGGGACCTCCCCCCCCTTGAACTCTGATTAAATTGTCCCATTTGATGAGGCATTTGCATGAGGCCATAAGCCTTACACTGTGGCTGGGCCCAGACCTATGATACTAGCCTAGCTCTCCATTGTCTGTCTGAAGAGGTTACCCACTAAGAGGGTTAGGGTCACTGTGGAGACCCCAAAATAACAACACACTGGGTCCTATCAAATGAATTTGACTTGAGTCTTCTCAGCCAAAGAAAAGTAAAATTTATTAAAAGTTCGCTTGCATTAGTCACAGAGTAAGTCTGTGCTAGGTCATTCTGTGGTGCTCTCACTATTCTATGGCATTCTATGGCGCTCTCACACCATGTGGTGTGAGATGGGTTCTTATATACAGAAGGTTGTGGGAGGAATCTAGGGATGGTCTAGAGGAGGAGTTTGGGGAGGGTCTTCAGGAAGAGTTAATGAGGTCAATGAATGATTAAGGGTGGGAGCCATCTGGAGATTACAGGCAATTTGTGGATTAGGCCACTTCAAGGGTGGATGACACTTTGATAGGTTCAAAGGTGGAAAGTCTAGTAACAGAGGCTTGGGCTCAGCCACAAAGTAAGGCTTATTGCCTCATGCAAATGCCTCATCAAATGGGATAATTTAATCTGGAGTCCAATTGGGTTCCCAGAGCCTGTACCTCAAGGACTCAAGGAGAGCACAAGGGGGCTCCCAGAGCCCATATCTCATCACATCTACTTGAGCCAATCAAAATATCAATCTACCCTTGAACTGGTCTAGCCCACCATTGTCTTTAGTTTTCAGGTAGCCTCTAGCAACTTCCCACTCTTAATCACTGATTGACCTCATCTGACTCCTCCTGATGACCCTCCCCAAACTCCTCCTCTAGAACACCCCTAGATAAATCCCACAATTTTCTGTATATAAGATCCCATCTTCCCTCTATGTTTGTGAGAGGCCATAGAATGACCTAGCACAGACTTACTCTGTGTCCAATATAAGCAAACTTTTAATAAACTTTACTTTTCTTTGGCTGAGAGAAGACTTGAGTCGAATTCATTCAGCAGGACCCGGCGTTTTGGTATTTTGGGGTTTCCAGAGCAAAAGAAAAATATGACATAATTATATCTTTAACTTCAAGTTAGTTAGTGTGGTTATACCTTTTACTCACTTAATCTCAATCTTTCTCCACTTTAGTAGAGAGTCTTCATGAGTTTCTCTGACCAAAAAGGAAGATTATCACCTGGTAGTCAACCTTTTGGTAATAAAACTCAACAAATACAGCTAGGGTGCTTCTAGGATGACCATCTGTGGGTCTACCAATTAGTCTGCCATTAGACCCTTGCCAGCTTAAAAAAGGCCTCCTTGGCCTAGGCAAAGACCTTTGAGAAATTAGTTACCCCCAAACCAAGTACTGGGACAGACACTTAGTGTAGCATGTGACCTTTGTGTATGAAATTGATGAGGTTTGGGCTCTGGGAGCCCCCTTGAGCTCTCCTTGAATCTTAGAGGACACACTGTAAGGTTCTTAGCTTTATCTTCGTATTCAAAGGTTATAGGCAAAAGAATTCTCCTTGAATTTGTAATTTGTTCAGTGGGTATAATTTTTTTAGGCCCCTGGGTCATGTTATTGAATTAAATCAGACGTTAGATCACACAGATTAAGTGAGGGCAAGAGTCAAGCAATTATCGGAGGAAATTAGGCCATGCATTTAGTCAATATAGCTTCTTTAGACTTAAAAAAAAAATCTCACTGGGTCCTTCCAAAGAAGAACTATATCAATTTTGTGGTTTATGAAATCAAATGTGAAAGAAAAATGCTTAAGTTTTTCTTTTTGATGCTTTAAGTAAAAGGTGGTTGACACTGCAGATCCTGAATGAGATTAGAAATACTATTTGCTGATGAAATAAAGATGCTTCCATTAGCATAGTGTAGTGAAAAGAGTTCTGGGATGGAATCAAGGAAACTCCCTCCCTTTAATTTAATCATAGTATAATAAAAAGAATGCTAGGATGAAATAAAAAGGATTTGGGGTTTGAATTTCTCTCTTTTTTTTTTTTTTTGGTGAGGTAATCAGGGGTTAAGTGACTTGTCCAGGGTCACATAGATAATAAGTGTCAAATATCTGAGGCTGGATTTAAACTCAGGTCTTCCTGACTCCAGGGCCAGTGCTCTATCCATTTTACCACCCTTTAATTTCTCCTCTTAAACAAATTTGCCATTTGCTCTTGGGAAATTAATTTAAATAGGTGCCATTTATGTAGAGTTTTTACATATGTTATTCTCTTTGAGTCTTACAATAACCTATATATGGTAGTCACTTTAGGAGTTAATGTTCCCATTTTACAGGTAAGAAAACTGAGACTCAGGTTAAGTGATTTGCATAGGACCACATAGCTAGTAAATTTCAGAGTGGAATTTGATACTAAATCTAGCACTCAACACTGTATTGCCTTTAATCTTCAGGTTTTTCTTTTGTAAGATGTAGTACTCATGCCACAGGGTTGTTATAATCATAAAAGAATTGTGTATATATGCAAATATTTACATACATATTCATATATATGTATCTATGCATATGTTTATATATTTATATATATACATATGTGATTGTCTCTCTATATATAGTTTTTTTGATACCTTGCAGTATTATGTAAATAATAGGATCACAGATTTACAGCTGGAAGAGACCTTAGAAGTATCAACAACAGACCCTTCATTTTACAAAGGAGGAAACTGAGGCAAAAACAAGTTAAGTGACTTATCTACAAATATGGACCTTGACTCATAAGTTTCTGGAGTCATATTTGAACCAGTTTTTCTGTGTCTAGGTCTAGGTTTCTATTTACTACTAGCTAGAAATAAGTGAGCAGTCAAATCTCTCATTTTGTTATAACAATTTCATTTCTTTCTTGGGCATTGAAATTTAGTGTCCTTAATGTACTGTTTGTCAAAAGTTATCAACCATTTCTATAACAATATCTGAGAAGGGGAGGCCAGGTGGCACAGTGAGTAAGAGTGCCAGCCCCAGCTTTGGGAGACCTGGGATTGGTTCCTGCCTCAGATACTCAGCACCCACACAAAAATGACTGGCCATGTAGCCTTGAGCAAGTTACTTAACCCCGATTGCTTAAAAAAAAAAAAAACAATATCTGAGAAGCACTCTCCTCCATATTATGTGACAGTGGATGTAAATATTATTCTCACTTATAGATGAAACAAATGAAAACCCCCAACACAGTTTCTAGGTAATTAATAATCAGTTTATTAATTATTCTAGCTGACAATCAATAAATTGATGATTAGAAGTTTATCTTGGAAACCAAAGATGGCTTATAGAGATCCTGAAAGTCTTAAATATTTTTTTGAAAGGAAATGCCCCTGACAAGTGAACATCAACCCTGAATGGTGGGCATTTAGTAAAAAGGTAGGCTAGAAGTCTTCAGGTCCTCCTGCTAAGAATGTGGCTTGATCATGAGACTCAAGTGCCTCAGACAGTCTGAACAGGAGAATTCATGTCCATCCAGCCACTCTGGTTGGTTTGTTCTTTCATGACTTAGGTCACTCTAAACACTAATGGAAAGGGTACAAGGATAGGGACTCCTTTCCCCAAGTTAAGAGCTCACCCAGACTGGATTCTGTTTATACTCTAAACAGAAGTTAGGTCTTCTAGTTGGGGAACATCTCACCCAATATGGAAGAGCATGTTTCCTGAGGACTAAGAACAATCTCCTCATTCAGTCATGTCCTTCAGAGACTAACTTTTTAACAAGAGCCTGGCCTTACTGGGGAAAAAAGAGGAGAAAAACCTGGATCCCAATTTAATAATGGGTTATTAATATAGTAGTGAAACAACAATTTCTCTCACAGATAAATTAATTGGGTTTCAGAAATGATATGTGGTTTGCCCATGGATACAAAGCTAGTAAAAAGTAGAGCTGGCATGCAAACCCAGGACTCCTGATTCCAGATGGCATAGTGTGATCATGTGCACGAAAAATATACACTTAAACATCCCTGTATTCATGGTAAAATTTATCACTGTAGCAGCAAATATTTGAACATAACATTGTGGCCATCAATACTCATTAGGAAGAGTGGTCTATATTTCTATATTTATTTCGAAGAAATTTCTATATTTCTTTCTCTGAATTATCTCTTCTAAGTTTGGGCCTCAGTACTTTATTTGTCAAATAGCAGAAATTTGTGTCTCCTATTTTTTACAAATAGTTTAGATAATTTAGAGCTCAAATGTCTTTAAATGTTTGATAGAATGAACTGGTAAATTCATACCTGGTTATATTTTCTATAAGATTTCATTTATAGCATGTTCTGGTTTGTTTTGCTTTTGTTTTTTTTTTCTGTAAAAAGATAGTACATATTCTCTATTCTGTTATTTAAGGTACTTTACATCTTAAATTAATTAATTAATTTTGCTTTTTTGAAGGGGGAAGGCAGGGCAATCGGGATTAAGTGACTTGCCCAAGGTCACACAGCTAGTAGTATCTAAGGCCGAATTTGAACTCAGGTGCTGCTGACTCCACAGCCGGTGCTCTATTCACTGTGCCACCTAGCTGCCTCTGGTACTTTACATTTTTTAAATAAATATTCATCTATTTTGTTTACATTTGATTGCCATGTTATGAGGAATAGCATTTTCCGACAATTTAGTTTCTCTTCATTGATTGTGAATTCTCTTCTCATTTATTAAGACTTTTAAATTTTGGTTTTCTTATATCCTTTGTCTTAAAAAAATCAAATTAGCTATATTTTGTTCTCTAAACAGAAATCATTCTCATTTATTATCTCAATAGATTTTTGTTTGTTTTCAGAATTTTTATATTTCCATTGAGTTTAAAATGTCTATCTTTGAGTCTATTTGAAGCATATTAATTTCCTTATTTTCTAATATGTTTCATTTGAGTTCAAAATTCATTGTTCAATTAAGTATTTAGATATATACTCTAAGTACTGTTTTAACTCTATCCAATATTTTTTCAGTATAATTTGATATTTTCCTTTTTGAAATTTGTTTTTTTGACTCACTTTTTATTTATGATTCACCTATTTCATCTCTAAATCTGAATTCCTTCTTCAATTTTATTTTATTGATTATAATGTTAATTATATTTTAATCTGTATAAATTACTAGTTCTGCCTGTAGAGCAGTTTAAAAATACTCCTGGATTTCATCACAAATACATATTTTAATATTAGAGTAATATAATTAATATTAGAGCAATAATATTACTCTACTTATTGTACCTCCCACACTTACTTACAACTTTAACTATCCTGTCTCTTTTGTGTAGCAATACCTTTCCAGTGCTGTCTTCTGATTATGAGTTCCTGTCAAGTCTCAGTGTAACTGAGTGTGTTTGACATACTACTGAAGTAGGAAGACCTGATTTCAAATCTAGTCTCAGACATTTACTATCTCTGTGACCCTGGGCAAGTCACTTAATCTCTGTTTGCCTCAGTTTTATCATCTGTAAAATGGGGGTTATACTAGCACCTATCTCCCAGAGTTGTTTTGAGGATCAAAAGAGACAACAATTCTAAGTGTCTAACACAGTGCCCGGAAGCTAGTAGGTGCTGCATCAATGACAGCAATTATCATTATTCAATAAACAAGAAGATATTTAGTACCTACTATGTGCTAGTTATTGATCTGGTCACAGAGTATACAAGGACAAAAGGAAGAGGAATTAGAGAAAGGAACTGAGCTGTGATTGAATATAATTTTGCAGAATTGTGTATAATGAACTATAAAGAGAATTCCTCTTCAATGTCCTCACAGAGTTTACTCATGTAGACATCTGAAATCCCAGGGGTTGTCATGAATTGTTTTCTTGGGTATCATCTTCACTGAAATAATGATCTTTTCTTCTGCTTTCCTTATGTTATATATGTTAGTCTTTTGGTGTACGTATATACATATGTAGATATACATGTATGCATATGTGTGTTTGTGGTGGTAATGGGGAAAGTTGATGGAATGCTTAACTAGGGACTGGAAAATGTAGGTTCAGTTTCTGACTCAGATATTTACTACCCTTGTAACTGAGTAAATGATGTAACTTCTTTTGGTCTCATTTCCTCATTTGAAAAATGTAGGGGCTGGATTAGATGACCTCTAACCTGTATCCAGCTTTAAATCCATAATCCTGTGGTGCTACATCTCACATTTTGGAAATGATCTTTTCATTTTGTATTAAAAAATATTGTACGTCTAGGACATAGCTTTTCTTGGGAAATATTTGACTTGGGAATTGTTGGGACCCCAAGGAACTTCTAACTACTCTTTGAGGAAATATACTAATACTCTTAGGATATTTGCAAACATGAAAATTTTTTAGTTCAAGCTGAATGGTGTTAGCATAGGGCTGAGAGTTAAATACCAGCTTCTTGGATTAATTTAATTAAATAAGTATTTATCTTTATTGTTATTTTGTTATTAATTATTATTATATTTTAGAATTACTTGGTAGACAGAGGGCTGGATTTGAAATCATATGTCCTAGTTTGAATCCCAGTAATATCTATCTCTGCTACTCAATACCTATGTAACATTTATTGCTATGCCTCTTTAGGTCTCAGTTTCTTTACCTGAATAATGCTGGGGTTAGAAAGATGACCTCTAAGGTGCTTTCTGCCTATATATATTGAGGTCCCTCTGTGTATGCGTGTGTGTGGGGGGGCTTACTCATTTGCCCCAGATTGTTTTGAAATAATGGAGACATGACACCCCTTGAAAGTAATAAACTATCCCTTTTGGATCCCCAGGTAAGTCTCCCAGTATAAATATGTCAGGTTTAGAGACTAGAATCTCTTTTGTCTTTTTAATTTATTATGAACAGTTCTGCAAAATCCGTTCCAATCACATCCCATTTTCTTTCTTCAATTCCTCTGCTTTCCATCTTTTTGGAGTCTCATTTTCATTTGTCTTTAATTATATATAAGACATTTTGCTGGATTTCAAAAGGTCTTCTTGGGATTCTGCCTGTCTTCCTCCCCCCTCATATCTTCATCAGCGACTTTGAGTAACAGTTTCTAAGAAAAGAAATCTACTGCTCTTTACCACCTGGGTGACTTGGGACACATTGATTTGTCTTTTTAGATTTCAGCCTCCTTACTGATGTGAAGCTGAGGTTGAAATAAATAACCTTCTAGTTTCTTTCTAGCTCTAAAATCTATCATTTTCTGCTAGCAATCACTTAATGTTCTCTTGCTTGTTGCTAATAATGATTAGCATTTATATAGTGTTTACTATATGCCAGACACTGTGCTAATCCTTTACAGTTGTTACCTCATTTGATCCTCACAACAATCCCCATTTTACAGAAAATGAACCTGAGATAAACAGAGGTTAAGTGACTTGTCCAGGGTCGCACAGCTAGTAAGTGTCTGAGGCTGAATTTGAATGCAAGTCTTTCTGATACCAGCTCCAGTGTTCCACCCACTATGCAATGTAGGTTTCCTGACCAGGAGTTTTCCTTCCTTCTTGTCTCTTCCTACTCCAGAGCTGAGGACCCTGAACAATTGGATCATGTGATTAATTTGAGTAACTGATTCGGGAGGTTAGCTTTTATTTTTTATTTTTGTATTTTTTAGATGAGTCAAAACACTTCATACCCACCCTCCTTCCAAACTTACAAAGCAAAATGTTACTTCAATTTCCATCATGTTATTCATTTACTCATTTTGAATGCACCAAGTGTAAGCTGTATGAACCATTCTATGACTGATGTCATATTCTCTCTCCCGCATTTGGGCTCAATGCAAAGATGTTTAATGTGGAGTGTGATTTCATTAACATTTGTCAGGGCAAACCAGGAATCAGGATAAATAAGAGAACTTCCTGTGTGGCTCATTTTTGAATCCTCAATTACTTTACTAGTCAATAAATTGCATTACTTATTTAAACTTCAAAATTAAAATAAGAAGACCTTCCAATAACCAGCCTTGGATGCTTTTAAACACTATATTCTGGAATTTCTCCATGCAGCTGCATTGAGTCATTTAGAGCTTAATTTTGATTAATGCTAACATTTTTCCCCAAACTAGAAATGCTTGGGGAGAAAAAAGTTTAGAGAGGCCTTGAAAGTGGTTCCTTCTTTCTAAGGCTCAGTAGATAGCATTCAGCACTTGTTCCTTAGATCTTTTTTGCTGGATACACCTCAAAAACTTAGGCTGACTCCTTTCAGCAGGATCCAGTCTTTTAGCTGGCTGGCACAGTCAGGGAGAAGGTATGAGCATCTCAGAGCCTTAGCAAGTGCTGCCATAACATTTCCTAGTTATGTTGAAAAATAAACCTCAGAGATCTTAAGGTTCCAGAATTTCTTTTAGTCACCTTGAGGTCATCCCAGGACATAGTCAAGGAAAACAGAGGCTTCAAGCTGGTATGGGTCTAGAGGTCTCTGTAAGACCAGGCAAAGAAAACACAGTCTTAGCTCAGAGCTGCTTTTCCAGATTTTCCCATCTGAACCACAGACTTTTCTGGCATGCAATTTTATAGAGCTGGTGCTCAGAGCCAGAACAACAGTACGTTTATTTTGAAAGGAGCAAGTGAGCTTCAATAGTCAGGAAAAATAAAACCCTTAAAATGGAATCTGCTCCTGCTTTGCCCTTGTCACATTCCAAATTGTCACCAACCTGACGATTTCCAATTATGGCATTTGTTTTCATTTTACTCAGGGTCATCTCTGAGAGGTGTACTCTATCAGGCAAATAAAGAGACCCTAGAATCATTGACTTTTAAAAGTGGGAATGGACCTTCTTCAATCACTTAATAGCAACACTCTTACTGTGTACAAACACTATGCTAAGGGATACCAAAAAACCCAACAATAACAACAACAACAACAAAAATTAGTCTGTGCCCTCAAGGAATGTACAATCTGCTAGGGGAAGAGAAAGAGGGAAAGGGAAGGTACCTGACTGAGGGAAGGCCTAGAAGTCCTCTTCATTAGAGGTCCTGAGAGAACTTTCCTTCCTCCAAACAGAGGGAGGGAGGAAAGGGTCCTGAAGGAAGAAAGTACTGACCAGGCATGAGTTCCAGAGATGGAGTGATCTTGCAGGATAAAGAAGTTCTTGGGGCATAATGGAGTAATCCAGAGGAATACAGCCTAGGAAAATGAAGGGATCATTTAACTGAACTTGTCCTTCCCACCTTTTTTGAGGGGATGAGTGATGAGAGATGTATAATTTCATTAATGTATAGCTACCAGGGTGGAAACTCCTTCCAATGATACAGTCTGATAATCATTGTGCAACTTATAGTTTAGCTCAGTTGCCTGGGCTATGAGTGTAGAAAAGACTTATTTATGGTCATATAATTTCAGAGGTAGGGCTTGAACCCTCTGACTTTAAGGCTAATTCTTTATCTATTGTATCATATTGACTCTCTCTCCTTTCATCTTTCAGAAGAGGAAATTTAAGCTCAGGGAAACCAGACAGTCAAAAATTGTCAAAGATTTTAGAGATTTTCAGATGGAAAAAAAAGAGATCTGGGGCAGCTAGTTGGTGCAGTGAATGGAGCACTGGCCCTGGAGTCAGGAGGGCCTGACTTCAAATCCAGCCTGAGACACTTAACACAAAAACTAGCTGTGTGACCTTGGGCAAGTCACTTAACCCCAATTGTGCTACCCTTCCCCCTCCCAAAAACAAACAAAAAAAAAGGAGTGAGATTTTCAGATGAGGAAACTGCAGCCTAGAGTAATAAAATGACTTGGCCAGAGTGTCTTGGCTAGTCAGAAGAAGACCTATTCTAGATTTCTGTCCATTAAACTCCTCAGCTTCCTCTTTGGAAATGCAATTTGTTATATGGAACTTGTAAGCCTGGCAGATGGCTACAGTTCCCAGGATCCACTGATGTCTGTCTTACTTTTGTCTCTTGTTTGTTTGCTTTCATAACCTTAGAGTTATCATCCATTTTCTTTTGAGTGTCAGTCTTACTGACCTCCAGGATGTCATGAATACAATATGCATATTGTATTCTTGCCTTTTATTTTGTATCCCAAGAAGTCATCTTGGGATTGGATTCAGTCTTGATCTCTCAAAGTACCTCTGTATCAGTCAATTCTTTTCCAAGCTCTAGTAATTTTGAAAATGGCTAGATTTGGTCTGGCCTAATGGAGCAATGAAGAGCATCCAGATACTTGGCATACACAAAAAGGGTCAGAATGAGGGCACTAATAAAAGTTATTAATGCTTTTATTCTAGATTTACTGGAACAAAACCATCACCAAGCACTCTGGTACAATAATATTGACCTCAACAAATGAAGCAATGTTGATGGTTGGCCTATTAATGCAAATAAACACAGCTCTTCAACAGGTCAAAGTGACCAAGACTGGAGATAGGTTTGGGTGGAAGCCATAAATTATGCTAGTAATTGAACACTCTGGGATTGTTCCTCAGGAAGTCTCTTGTAATGTGATTTCATGTCCTTGCCCATGTTCAGAAATCCATTTCCAAACTATTCACAAATTTTAAAAGTAATTGACAGTGTTCATTGATGCTAGTGGCCGTTGACTATTGTTAGTATCTTCTGAAACTGTTCTGGAAGAAAAGTTATGGTTTTCAGCAAGCTTAATTTAAACAGAGTTTGGATGACTGAGGATGACCATGTCTCTAGTGGGGAGCTATGTGACATAGTGGATAGAGTGCCAGGTCTGAAGTCAGGAAGACTCATCTTCCTGAGTTCAAATCTGGTCTCAGACATTTGCTAGCTGTGTGACCCTGGGCAAGTCACTTAACTATATTATTATTTGTATCATCACATTTCTATTTAGGATTCTTGTATTCAGTGCATGATGAAGTATTCAAATAGGTATAGGAAGATATCATTTAATTGTTCTTTGGTTTCTTCAGAGAAGGAAATTGTAAATGAATTCAGCAAATATTTTTTATGAAATATATTGGAGAATTTAGATGGAAGAGGACAGTAATTCAGTTCATTTTAATTCAGCAGACATTTATAAAGAATGCCCCACGTGTAAGGCACTGTGAGGGGCTGGGGCTACAAAGAGAAAAACGAAAAGCAATCACTATTCACAAGGAGAAGGGGATAAACTGTTACATGTGGCAGACACTGCACTAAAGGCTTTACCGATATTGTCTCATTTGATCTTCACATCTATTATTAATATCCCCATTTTACAGCTGAGAAAATCTAGGCAAGAGACTTTTCACTACTGTCTCTAGGAGGATTTGAATTCAGTCGTCTTGACTCCAGGCCTACTTCTCCATTCACTGTACCACCTAACTGCCTTAAGAGTTTGTATTTCCCCTGACTGGAGGAACATAACAGATACACAAATATGTAGGATCATATACAGCTTTAAATTTAGAAAGAATGGGAAGGGGCATTTATCCCAGTTCCTTTTTACAGATGAGTGAACTGAGGCCCACAGAATCTTACCTAGCATCATATAGCTAACAAGTAAGAAAGGTAAGATTAAACCAAGTATTCCTGATTTTGCTTTGGCATCATCTTGCCTCCTAAGTACACTATGAGAAGACTTGTAGAGGGAAGAATTCTATAGCTGGGGGAAGGGGTGGAGGGGGGGAGAGGAAAAGAGAAGGAAGCACTGGGAATCAGTTGAAGGTGGTACCATTACCAAATTTAAATCTAAAAAGTCTTTTTGTCTGGAGTTTTTCAGTTCCCTAGTCCATTCTTTACTCAGCTTTCGAACTGATCTTCTTAAAGCATCGGTCTGACCATGTCAGCCACTATACAATAAGCTGTAGTATTTCCTTATTACTCCCAGGATCAAATATAAAATCTTATTGGACTTTTCAAATTCTTTATATTTCCAGCCTTTTCATGCCTACTGTCTTCACATACTCTGAGATCCAGATCCTCATTGTTCCTCTCATCTCTTGGCTCTGTGGATTTTTGCTGGGTGTCTCCTATGTCTACAATTCTCTCCTTCTTCATCTGTCTCCTGTTTTTCCTGACATCCTTCAGATATGAGCTTAAACCCCACCTTCAGCAGAAAGCCTTCCTTGATCTTTCTTAATGCTCATGCCTTTTCCTTGTGATTATTTCCAATTTATCCTACCTATAACTTGTTTATACATAATTGTTTGCATGCTGTTGTTTCCTCCATTAGACTGTGAGTTCCTGGAAAACAGATTGTCTTTTGCCTTTCTTTAAAGACTTAGTATTAGCCTAGGGTCCAAAAATGCTTATTGATTTGACTTACTGATTTTAAATTATGTTTTATGTTCATAAAGAATGCTTCTTGCTTCAGTTTGGAACTGGTATTTCAGTTTTCAGGTATAAGTATACATGCAATGAATTTATACAATTAGATAAGGTAAGAAGGTAACACTAGGAGACAGTATTTATCCACATACCAATGGAAACGAAATTTCTAAACATTTTTTGTGAATCAGAATGAAAACGAAGAAATGGTATTCTTTAGCAATATCACTTTGGTTTCATAGTCAAAGTAAAATGAAGAAAAAAATAACAAGAAATTGGGGGAAATCAAGGAACTTTAATTATTAATTAATTTTTAATTGTTTGCAAATTATATTATTTTCATCTTCTAACATGTCAGTACTTAAGAAGGAAAAAAGAAAACGTTGTTTGATTTAGAAAATAACAAATCTTGGCCTTTGGTTCCTAAGTTCTTTGGCCAACCTAGTGTGGCCAAGTTTCAGAACTTTACACAGTAAAAGCTTGTCCTTTTCTTATTTGGGAATGTGGTAGAAGTAGATGTGAGGGCTATTTGATACAACAGTGGATATGTTTTATATGAGAAACTGGAAGGCCCTACGCTGGCAAAAATACTTATTCACAGGTGTTAAATGTAGGAATATGAATAAAACCATTCAGAGAAGGTCTCTAAATCTTAGATGTAGATATAGAGGGGACATAGAGACCATCTCTTTCAACTTCTTCATTTTGCAGATGAGGAAACTGAGACCCCAAGAAATTAAATGATTTGTTCTAAATCACATAGGCAATAAGTAGTAATGCACATTTGAAATCAGGGCTTATGATTCCAAGTCCACTAAGCTTTCTACTGTTGCATACTGCTTTGAATTTGTTCTTCTATCTATGGTTGCTGACTGGTGATTCCCAATATCAATTAGCTAGGTGGTACAGTGGAGAGAGAGCTGGGCCTGAAGTCAGGAAGACCAGAGTTCAAATCCAGTCTCAGATACTAGCTGTGTGACCCTGGTCAAGTCACTTAGCCCTGTTTGCCTCAGTTCTCTCATCTGTAAAATGAGCTAGGGAAGGAAATGGCAAAGCACTCCAACATCTTTGTTAAGAAAACCTCAAATGGCCTTAGGAAGAGTATGATGTTATTGAAACAACTGAACAGGAACAATTAATAGGAAGCACCAAATAAGTGCAGGTTCATGAGTTTACTGTAGGTGTTTGCATTGCTGGTAGCCCTTTTCCTACTCAATAGGAGAAGAAAGGTTTCCATGGCAGGAGTAGCAGGGATACAGTAGGATGAGTGCTGGATTTGAAGTCACAGAATCTGGGTTCAAATCCCAGATTTGCTACATTCTCCCCATATGAACTCAGGCAAGTGAAATGACATCTCTGGACCTCAATTTTCTACTTTATAAAATGAGAGTGGGCTGGGTTTAGATGACTTCTAAGGTTATTTTCAATTCTAGATCTGGGGCCCTACGGATAAGGAAATTGAGGTTCCAAACATGTTATGGGAATGGGAATCTGAAGATCTTCCCTGCCCCTTGGCCCCTTGATGGGCTTACGTGAATCTGAGAACCTTCCCTGATTTGAAAATATACTCTGCCCCCTAATAGGCTGAATGTGGTCACATGGAGCCTGTGGCAGGAGGCTTGTTTTTCAAGAATGCCCACACCATGTTACTGTGATTGGGCAGTGGGTCATGCGGGTTGTTACATTCTCTGAGCCAGGAGAAGGCTATATATACCCTCATGTGAGGTTTTGCTTTGGGGCTCACTTTGAGAAGAGCTGTGTGATTTGGCCAGATGAGACTCTGGGCAGCCAGAGCCCCTCAGCTTTGAAAACCCAAATGGTGGCTTCCCCCTCTGGTAACTAACTAGGTATGGATGTAATGGTCAGACAGCTGGAAGCCCTGTCTGCTGATCTGTTTCTCTGTCTGCTTGTAACTTCTGCTTATAACTTCTGTTTGTATTCTCTGAAGTTCAGGGTGTTGACTTTTTCCCCTGAACTAGGTAAATGATATATGTTTGATTAAAGTAAGATTCTTAACCCATTTTGAGTTGCTTTCCTTTAGAAAAGCAGATCTAAGCACCTGTGCTAGCAGCCATTCTGGGTCTGTTAGGGTGCTTGCTGCTACAGAAGAGTAGTACAAGCAAAACTTGCATTGAGTCTAAGTTTCAACATGCACTAGTCATAAGGTATGAGGAAATTTTTTCCTCTGTGCACTCCCAAGTAAAAATAACAACAAACCCACATCCTTTTGAGTTTGGAGCTCCTTAGAGAAAAGGTACAGTAGACATCCAAGGTATTATTTTGCATTCCTGCTACTTGGAGACTGTTGTGAGAAACCAACACTGTGGTGCAGACATGATCTCACTGGTCCTTCCAACATGCCAGGGAAGGAACTGCTGACATATTGGGCAGCTGAAGCCAAGCATGGGGAAGTGATTTGCCCAAGGTCCCCATTTCACCTGCAGGTCCAGTCCTCCAGTTTCCATCTCCCAATCACCAGCTTAATGGAATGAGTCAGACCAAGGTTGGGGAAGCTAGGACAGCTACAGAGAAGAAGGGTGGCATGAAAGGGGATTTTGAGGGACACTCCCACTACTAGTCCAGAGAAAAGGTAAGGAAACCCAGCCACTGCTCAGTGGGCACTACTTGCCTAGTCTGCAAAAAAATTGTCACTCAGATTAGTAAGGGAGAGAACAGAATTCTTAGAGGAAATTGGTGTGTTGAAGGAGAAGGGCAGAGAAACAGGAGGAGAAAGAAGAAGGGGAAGAAAGGGAGAGGGAGGGAAAGGACAGATAGTGAGAGAGGAGGAAGGGAGACATAGGTGTATGCGAGATAATGGAAAGGGAAAGAAGAAGGGAAAAGAGGAAGGGAGAAGAATTAAGGAGAAGATAAGGGGAGATAGTGGAAGAGGTGAAGGAGAGAGGTGGAAAAGAGAAAAGGGGTGGAGAAGGGAAAAGAGAGAGAGACCAGGGAGAAAAGTGGGAAGGGAAAGGGAGAGAGAATAGAAAAGGAAGGAGAGAGAGGGGTAGAAAAGGGAAGGAGAGATGAGGGAAAGACAAAAGGTAAGGAGAGGGGAAAGAGAAAGATAGAAAGATAAGGGATGAGAGAGATAGGAGGGAAACACAAGTGCCTATCCCTAAGATTAGTTGCCTAACTTTTCCAACTAGTCACACATTCTTAAAGATCATTAGATTTGGGGTTAGAAGACCTAGATTCAAATTTTAGTTCCAATGCTTAGTAGCTATGTACAGTAAGTCACTTAACTACCTTACAACTTACACTTTCTACCTCACAGAATTCTTTGGAGGAAAGCATTTTACATATTATAGAAGATTCTACGAAAGTATTTGTTGTTTCCATTATTATCCTTTCCTTCTGAATTCACGGGTTTTCTAAAGGTAACATGCTTCTGTCATATTTTCCTCTTGTTTCCCTTAGGTATCCCTCTCAGTTCAGAAGTCATCTATCTCTGCATTTTCTAGGTCTAGTCTTCTTCAAACATTAGCATATCTATGATTGGATGGCAGTTTTGGTTCCTTTGGTCCCAAACTCATGCTCTAAGATGAATTTATTCATTCAATAAAAATTCATTAGGTATCTGCTTTATGCAAGGTGTCACAGTGTAGTCAGGAAGACCTGGGTTCAGAACTAGCTGTATGACTGTGAGCAAGTCACTTTACCCTATTTATTCTGATTTCTTCATTTGTAAAATGAGTTGGAGAAGGAAATGACAAACCACTTCAATATTTTTGCCAAAAATTCCCCCAATTAGTTTCAGGAAGAGTCAGACATGACTGAAATGATTGACAACAACTATGCAAGGTAGAAAAACAGGTAATAGCTTTTAAAAATATATAATTTGAGGAGTGTCAGAGTTCTAATGACAAGGACATATGTCCCATAGGAAATGGGGTGAATGTTGCATGGTTAATAAAGTTAAGGTTTCAAGGATGATTTTCTAAACTTTGGAATATAACACCTACTCATGGAGATGTGCAACCCTTTGGGGAGGGAGCAGGAAGCAACAACTAAAGTTATAGATATCTTTGAGTTTATCTCTTATATAATACTTTAAAAAATAAAATTAAACTCAACAGAAGTGAGAAAGTAAGAAGAAATTAGTGAGCGTCAGACAAGACTCCCTCATCTTCCCCTAAACTTTAGAAGGCTCTCTCTCATGCACACCTCCAGCACCCACCTTCACTGAGGATGTCCAAAATACAAGGAAAAAGGGGTTGGGCTCTTACCCATATGGAAGGCATAGGCATCCGAAGCAAATATTGAAGAAAATTTAAGGTCAATGAAGTGACCACTATGAACCCAGCTATGTGGAAGGTAAGACTGAATCCCATGCCATCCCTGGTAGACCTAGGGGCTGTTGGAAGCTCTTTGGTGCAGGGTGCCTTTCCACAGATCCTTATAGTGTTGGACTATGTTGACTATTCTGGATATTCCCTACTCTTATGAGTAAAAGTTTCCTAGGGTCAGAGTTGGGATTTAATGGCTGAACCCTCACTTAAGCATACTTTGGGGGTCAGGATGACAATTCATTGCCTTTTTCCACAACTTGCCCCAGGTAACTGGTATATCTCTTCATAAAGTTTTAAAAATTGGGACAACCTACCATTGTATAGTTAGTCTTATTTGCCTTCAGAAGTCAACAGTGTATAGTGGGGGGGAAGGGAAGAAAGTGTTATATTTAACAATGGCTGGCTTGAATTCAAATCCTGGTTCTCTTTTTTATTACCTGGGTAATCTTGGACAAGTTAATCTCTCTGGTCTTTAGTCTCTCAACTTCAAGAAAAGTCTAGAGGGGCTGCTAGGTGGTACAGTGAATAGAGGGACCTGAGTTCAAATCTGACCTCAGACTCTTATCACAAAAACTAGTGGTGTGACCTTGGGCAAGTCATTTAACCCCAATTATCCTCCCAAAAAAAGGCAAAAAAAGATAAATCTAGATTAGATGACTTTAAAGGTTTCTTTCTAGCATTAAAGCTATGAGTCTGTATTAAGGAATACAGTACAGTGATTGCATATCTATGATTTTTATATGTTATAAAAATAAATCCTTGATTTTATTAGAATAAAACCTAACCCAAAATTACCCCTACATATTTTTTATTACAAATAAAGAGTGGGCATTACTACATAAAATTTGGAAACCACTGTTCTAAGAGTTGAAATAAAGAGAATATGTTGCATAGAAAGACTATATGAGCAAAGGCATAAAAAGGTAAATCCGAAGTGTGAGAAAGAGCATGCAAGTTACACAGAATGCTATAAATAAAATTTTAGATTAAATAATAATCTAATTTAAACTATTTAGATTTAAAAAATTCAATTTAAATAATTCAAATTAGTTTAGATTAAATAAAGACCTTCATGTCACTTCTGAAAGACTAGTGCTCCCAGGACTAGAATAGTCTATGCAATTGCTGCTTGTCTGTGTTTTCTTTTCCTCTGCACTTTTCTGGCATCTGGGGAGGAGGGGGAAAGTTGAAGTTCCTGGGACAATTAATGTAAAGATATGTACATCACATCACAATAATATCTCACTGTGGAGGGAGACATTTTTGGAGAAAAAGAGTGGTTTTGCTTTTTGGGGAGGAGGGAAGAGAATATCAGAAGGTTCAAGAAAAGGAAGACCCCTCAAACTGTGGAGGGATTGTGTTTATGATGTAATCTTTTGGTTTGATCTCTCTGTTTGATGTGGGGACCCACACATGACCAAAGGCAATAGGTGGAGAGAGTGGTATGGTCCCTAATCATGGGCCCTTCAGTAGACAGTTCAAAAGATATCCAATGGGGTTTCATCTAGTTGCTAATCAGAAGAATACTGAAGGTGTCCATAAAGTATGAAGTGCTGTTCGCTTTAGGAGTGAGATAGCACTGAGGTGATTTCCTCCTTCTTCCCACCAGACTTTGAAAGTTGCGTACTATAGTACTTCCATATAAAGCCATTTGAGCTTTGGTTGTGAGAATTAGGGGCTGAAGTTGGGCAAGTTGGAGATTTCAGATCCTAAACTAGGAACAGCTGAGCTCAGCCACTCAGCCAGGCAATTTAATATTGTATTTTGATTTCATTTAATTTATCCTAAGCTCTATGAATGAGTAATCTTTTTGTGTCATATGAAGTTGTAAGATATTAGAATCTCAACAGGATGGGGGAGGAGAACACCAACCAATAAATTATGAATTATTTTGGGAGATATATTTATGTCCTAATGTGAGAGCCAGAGAAAACTCTTGTAAAAACTGAGGGTGGTCATTTTCATGCAAGAATCAAAAGTGAAGTCACAGAGCTCAATTGCTGAGCACCTTCTAAGTGATTTGATCAAATATAGCAACACACTAGGATATTTCTTTTACACATGCCCAAAATTCACTAGCCTAAAGTACTACCTGATGGTGCTTTATTTATGTTTATTTCTCAGATATTACTCTTGAAGAAATACCCCACCCACTGCCTAATATTATTGCTATTGCTCTTCACCATCACCATCACCATCACCATCACCATCACCATCACCATCACCATCACAATCATCATCATCATCACCAGCTAGCACTTGTAGACTATGTTAAGGTTTGCAAAGTACTCATTTGTTCCTTGCAACAATATGGGGAGGTAGGTATTATCATTGTCTCCATTTTATAGATGAGGAATCTGAGGCAAACATAGGTTGAATGATTTGTCCACATCAAGAAAAGTAAGGTGGTACAGTGAATAGAGGGACCTGAGTTCTTACTTACATAGCTAGTAAATGTTGCAGGTCAAATTACCCAACTGATCATGCAGCACTCTAGCCACTGTCTCCTTGCAGTTTATATGATAGATTAAAACCTGTTCTGACCTATGTCAGACTGTAGCATATTGTTTCTTTTTTTTAATTTTATTTAATTTACTTATTTTTGGTTTTCAACATTAACTTTCATAACTTTTAATTTTCTCCCTCCCCCCCCAAAGACAGCCCACAATCTACATATGCATTCCTATTAGACATATTTTCATATTGTATAGAAGAATTAAATACATGAGAAAGAAAACAAAACAAAACAAAAAAAGAAAATGGTCTGCTTCATTCTGGATTCCGACTCCACAGTTCTTTCTCTGGATATGACCGACATTTTCCATAGTGTGTTCTTTGGAATTGTTTTAGGTCCTTGCATTGCTGAAAAGGGCTAAGTCTATCAAAATCAGTCCTTGCACACTGTGGCGGTTACTGTGTACAATTTTCTCTTGGTTCTGTTCACTTCACTCAGCATCAGTTCATATAATCTTTCCAGGTTTTTCTGAAGTATGTCTGTTCATCATTTCTTATAGCAAAATAATATTCCATTACATACATATACCACAACTTGTTCAGCTATTCCTCAATTGATAGGTATCCCCTAAATTTCCAGTTCTTGGTCACCACAAAGAGAGCTGCTATAAATATTTTTGTACATGTGGGTCCTTTTCCCATTTTTATTATCTTGTTGGCCTAGAAGTGATATTGCTGCATCAAAAGATATGCACATTTTTATTGTCCTTGGGACATAGTTCCAAATTGCTCTCCAGAATGGTTGGATTAGTTCACAGCTCCACCAAGAATTAATTAGTGTTTCAACTCTTCCACCTCTTCTCCAACATTTATCATTTTCCTGTTTTGTCAGAAACATATTGTTTCATCTGCCTTTATTAGGCTTCTCACATTTCCATGTGCCTTTATGAAGCAAGCCTGAGCATGTGTAATAGTAATTATAACTCTTTCTTACAGAGTGCTTTAAACTATATGAACTATTTTTTTTACCACTGTCTGAATGAGAATTGTGGTAATATGCTGTGATGTTTAAAAAGTTTGAGAGACATAATTTTTGGGTAATTCAATTAATTAGTCATTAATAATACCAGATTTTTTTAAGCAATCAGGGTTAAGTAACTTGCTCAAGGTTACATGGCCAGTTATTTCTGGGTATGGGATTCGATCTCCAGGTCATCCCAACAATGCAGCTGGTGCCCTTACTTGCTGAGCCACCTTGCTGCCCCTAAGCAATTGGGGGTGAGTAACTTGCTCAAGGTTACACGGCCAGGTGTAATACCAGAATTTTTTAAAAAAGGTCAGTGACACTCTCTAATGCCAAAAACAATCATGGCAGCAGGTTAATGTTTTATATTTCCTTAGAAAGGTGGGTATTCCAGAGGGTGGCAATTGATTTTGATTGGTTAACAAGTAATGAGAGAATGAATATTACAATGAGGGACTGGACCTATTTTAATGAATTTGTTTATGTCATTTACTTTTAAGTTACTCCCAGCCTCGGGCAATCTGAGAATCTCTATCCCCCCACCCAAACCTAAGATGAAGGGGGTTTCACCCTAGATTAGAAGAACTAGTTGGGTAGAGGGGCAATACCCAGAATGAGGAGGATATTAATCCTATTTTCCATCGTCTCTGTCCTTGAGAGATTGAACAAGGAAGTAAGACAGGGGAAAAAAAAGAGCTGGGCTCTCCCCAATTTTAATAATTGGATATTAATATGAGAGAGAAATAACCATTTATCTCAGTACTAGGTAATGGACCCAAACTGCCTATATCCCACTCTTTTCTGCTTCCCTAATGTTGGGCTTGGCCTAGCTCTAATGACTATGGCTGTCAGCTCACACTCTGGCACCCTCTCTTGATTTTTCTTTCCCATATTCCAGTCTCTGTGGTGTTTTTGGAATGTAAGTTTTGATTTTTTGACTATGACTATAGGTCTCTCAGCCAAGCCCATGGCTCAGTTCTCTCACTGTAGCCAAATGCCCAGCTTGGTGTCTTTTTTTTTCTTTTCCAATTGCTTAGTAGGTTATGGCTCAGCCACCCCGGACTGCTGTTGATCTCCATGCAAATTCTAATAACCCACCTGCAGAGTCTTAATTAAACATTTCTGTGCCAGGGGCAAATGGTTTAAAATATGTCCGCTGTGTGACTTTTGACAAATCATTTAAAATTTACTACCCTTGGTTTCCCGATATGAAAAAAACAATTGAGTTGAACTAGACAGCCTTTGGTGTCCCTTGTACATCTAAATCTGAGGCCCATAAATTCTTAAATGTAAATTCAGTTTTATAGGGTTCATGGGAGAGGGAGGGTGAAAGTGAAGGGAATGGGACAAGGCCAAACTAGGGAGGATCTCACCTGAGATGAAGTAGCCACAACAGTAGGGAGGGTAGTGTCTGAGAGCAAACCAGTATTTAGTTTTTGTCTGAACATAAAAAAGTTTGCAAGGATGAAAGGAACTTTAAGAACAGAGCAGGAGTTTCAGGGACAAGGTAGAAAGGAATGACGTGGAAGAATAGAGACCATGTGGTGATATAAACTGGAGAGGGATGATTTGTGAAGAGCAGCAGCAGGGCTGGAGGTGGCCAAGCTTTTAAGCAGGCAGATGGAGGGACTAGTGAGGCAGGAGGAAGGAATTTGTAATCTCAAACCATTTCAGACAGCGTGGACTTCAACTTATGAAGCCACCTCTGTAAAATCAAGCTATTTAATTACAGTGGGAAAGGCTAGAAACTTATTGTCCGGGCCTTACCCCTCTCCAAATTTCTGACATCTTAAACTGGATATTTTGTAGACATCTTAAAATCAATATGTACAAAACAACTCATCATCTTTCCTCTAAATTCTCCCTGCTTTCTAATTTTCCTTGTACTTTTGTCTTTCATTCTCGAAGGGGCCTGTGACATCAGGAAGACAGTGACATGACATGCAAGTAAATTGGGTTTAAGTGAGAGAGGACTGTGCAAAGTCACCAGTCTCACTTTCTCCTCCAGAACCATCTCGGTCCAGTGGCAAGATATAGATCAGAATGAATGGAGATGATCCCCAAACTTTTCTATTAGTGATCGAGCTCTCCCTTCTCCTAATAGCCTAGACATTATTTTGAACTCTTCACTACTCCCACCCATACCCCCCATATGAAATCAATTGCCATTTTCTTTCATTGATTATTTGGTCAATGATGAAAAGCTGTCATGTATACTGTCTTGATAACATCTCCTATATATGTCTTTCTCTCTTTTGATGCTGCCACCATTCTGATATAAGCCCTCATCACCTCATATCTGGACTATTACAGAAGCTCATTGGTTGGTCTTCCTGCCTCAAGTCTCTCTCCACCAGTCCATCCTTCTCTCCGCTGTCAAAATAACCTTCCTTACCTGTAGGTCTGAACACATCAGTCAAGCTTTCTATTATATCCACGTTCAAATGGGAAATTCTTTGGCTTTAAAAGTTTTTATAAACAGACTCCTTCCTACCTTTCTAGTCCCTTTGTACCTTAATCTCCTCTCTCTACTCTGTGATCCGGTGACACTGCCCTCGTTATTGTTCCTTGCACAGAATACTTCATCTCCTAACTACTTCTGTATTCACAGGCCTGGATGTCTCTCCCTCCTCATCTCTGCTCTTGGCTTCCCTGACTTTCTTCAAGCAGATAGCACTCTACCTGACATATACTAGGTGCTATCTAAAAACTAACTGCTATTATTGTTAGTAA
Source organism: Petaurus breviceps papuanus (assembly GCF_028583685.1). Classification (NCBI taxonomy): domain Eukaryota; kingdom Metazoa; phylum Chordata; class Mammalia; order Diprotodontia; family Petauridae; genus Petaurus; species Petaurus breviceps. Next base: position 17,484,120 of record NW_027186457.1, on the reverse strand, counting down.
ATGATAATATCCCATTCTAGTATATAATATATATATAATGTTGCATAATAATATTGCAATAACTAGAGAGCCTTTTTAAGAATAATGTAGCTTCTTTCTATTTAACCATATCTATTTTTACTATTGCCTTGTCTGGGATTAATTGCAACCTCTAGTTTTTGAATTCACCTAAGTATAGGTGACTAGTGACATAGTGAAAGAGCACAGGATCTAGAGTCAGGAAGACTCATCTTCCTGAGTTCAAATCTGACCTCAGACATTTATTAGGTGTGTGACCCGGGGCAAGTCACTTAGCCCTGTTTACCTTAGTTTCCTCATCTGTAAAATGAGCTGGAGAAGGAAAAGACAAAAAAAAAAAAAAAGAAAACCCCAAATGGGGCCAGGGAGATTTGGATAGGTCTAAAAAAGTACTGAAAAACAAAAGCATAATCTAATCTACACTCATTTTTTATGCTCTGCGACCCTTTACATTTCAACTCTGATGGCTGTAAACAAAATACTATTAATGTCTCTTTTCTAACCCATCCTTCCACCCTTATCCATTTTATTGATTTTTTCATACAATTCACATCCTTGTTTCTGTTTGTCAGGTTTGTTTTTCCATCCATCATGTCATATCTTCTCATAATGTTTCTTCTCTTTTTTCTCCCACTCATCTCCTTTTTACTTAGAAAAAAGGTGGTGGCAAAAGAAAAGGATTGGGGTCAACAGCAGTGATGTATCGTTGCAGTTGTCTGAGCCTTTTCCTTTGCCCTTCCTCTTTTCACCTAACCCAGTCTTCTCTTGCTGGATCTCATATTTTCTTTCTCTCTTTCTCATATCTACTTTATAATCTCTCCTACAACATTGAAGCTTTTGCGCCATATGATTACCTGGCCTCAGTTCTCCTACATCTCTTAATTCTCCTTCTTCTTTCTCCATGTACAGGGATATGAGAAAGAGAGGAAGAAAAAGTAAGATTCAGATGGTGAAGTCTTGGCTAGGTGAAAAGAGGAAGGGCAAAGAGAAAAACAACACTTTTCAGTTCCTAAAACTGGGCTTTGCTTTAAGCTTCTGACAATACTTATTCACCTTCATTAGGGAAGGGACAATTAAATTTAAAACCTAATTTATAAGAATATATATGTATATATTGAAATAGGTAGATATGGTAGCTAGTATTCACATAGCACCTACTATGTGCCAGGCATTATTCTTATGATATTTATAAATATTATAATTTTACCAATAATTATACAGATAATATTTACAAATATCTCATTTGATTTGATCCTCAAAAATGCTATAGGAAGTAGGGGCTATTATTATTCAATTTAACAGTTGTGGAAACTGAGGTAAACAGGTTAAGTGACTTGCCCAGAGTCACACAGCTAGTTAAGTGCCTGAGACTGGATTTGAACTCAGGTCTTCCTGATTCCATGGTCAGCACTTACTTAATTCACCGTATCACCTAGCTACTTCAGAAGCTGGAGGGTCCAAAATTTTCTCCTATCTGTCATATCTAAGGTAAGCTCCACATTTCTGATTCTACCCAGCTCCAATTCCCAAAGAGGGGACCATCTTTCTGTGTTCTCAGCTTTCTTTCTCCCATCCTCCCTTCAACTGAACTTGTTTCAAACAGTTAGTTTTAAAGGCCACTTTGCTTAAGTTTGCCGAGGCCTAGAATGGACTCGATAGAGCTCTGCCAATGTTCATGGTATTTTAGGTTGTTGCACATTGTAGCTTGTGGTGGCTGATTATGGGTGTACAAGCAATGAACGTGGCTTTCCTTGATAATAATCTATTTATTTTGACTTTCCTTTTAAGTTATAAATCTAAAACAACCCTATCAATGCTGACATGGAAGCCTTAAGGGAGGGGGTGTGATTTTACCTTCTTTTGATACTTTAAAAAAATAAGTAGTGGTAATGCTCTAGAAGGCATGGAGAACACGTGTCCATTTCCAGCTGAATCAGAGCCAGCAGTTAACCACAAACAATCTACTGATCCTTTCCACTGTAATGGAATTGCTGATGCTTCCCTGGGGCAAACTGTGCAGATGCAAGATCATTGTGACTGTGTGATCGACAGCATCTGAATATCACTACCCAGAAGAGAGAGATTCACTCTTAGGCAATGGCAGCCTCCATCTGGCTCTCAGCTCCCCAAAGCCTGATGCAAATGAGAGAAACAGGTGTATTTCTAGTTTAATACAAAACATCTTGTGAGAGAGGAATTCTCTTGTTTTCTATTGCAAATGCATAGCTGGTGGGGAAAAGGAGGTTGGTGGCAGGTGCTTTTATTCTGACAGCTCAAAAGTTGTGGTGCCAGAGCCTGCAGAATTCACAGGTGATTTGTGGGTTGGAGGGTCTCTCTGCACAGCATACTGATTAAGGGGATAGAAAGATACATTATACACACAGATATAGTGAACTTATTTTCTAAAACTATGTTTTCTGGTGTGATAATGAGAAAAAAAAGTGGGGAGAAATTAAGAGGGGAAAAGAGTTTTGAAATAATTTAAATTATTTTTAGATCAAGGAAAATAAGTAAAAATATACTTTTATGGTTATGATTTATAATGGAAAACTATATAATAGTGGATAAAAATATATACAGAGTCAAGGTTTATTACTCCAGTTAAACTGACTACAGATTTTTGCCTTCTCGTTGCTAAAAAAAAAAAGGAAAAAAAAGAGGAATGTATTTGTGTATGCAAGTGCACGCGTGTGTATGTGTGTGTGTGTGTGTGTGGGTGTGTTCGTGGGTATTGAGGGGGATTAATTGGCCTATTATTTCATTGGCCTAGGAAGCTCATGGGGAGGTATTTCATCTCCAAATGCAGACTCTAGTATGTTCTCTGCAACTGACTGTCTTAGAGCGCCGCCTCCAGGACTCTTAAGTTGGGGGACTTAGCTAGCATCACACAGTCAAGCTGAATCAGAAGAACTTGAACCCACATACTTGAACCTTACTTCAATATCAACTATCCATCCATTATACTGTGTGGTTTTTGGGGGATGCTAGTGATGAAAAAGAAGACCTTTCATAACTACATCAAGGAAAGGAGATAATACATCTACCACTTGTCATGGTTGGTTTTAGGCTAAAGGTTGTCTGTGCATATATAATGCTATAGCAGATTAGTCAATCAGTAACCATTTATTATGTACCTACTAAGTTCTTGGTCAAGGCTGTGGTACCTGCAGCCTTGAGGCCTCATGTGGCCCTCTAGGTCCTCAAATGTGGCCCTTTGACTGATTTTGAATTCAGTCAAAGAGCTGTACCTTTTGAGGTTACAGGTTCCCCACTCCCATTATAGGCACTTTGTTAGGCACTGAAGATAATGAGAAAACATTAAATAGTCCTAGCACTTAAGAGTCTTATATTTCATTGAAAGAAAGAGCATATAGACATATAAATGTGCATAGCATAGATACAAAATGATTTTGGAGCAGGGGGAAGGGCCTAGTAGTGAGGAGAAATCAGGGAAGGCCTCATGTAAGAGTTGTCAGTTGAATTTAGCTAAGAAAAACAAAACATACCAAAAAACAAACAAGCAAGCAACAACAACAAAACCCTAGAAAACCCAAGACATAGAACTGAGCAGACAGTACATTACAGGGATGGGGGTCCAGTCTGTGGGAAAGAAGCCATTTGGGCTGGAACATAGAAGGCACAGTAGAACTCTGACAACTTGGCCAGAATGCAGAATGGTGTGCATACCAGTGCATACTGGCTGAACAAAAACTCATGCATAGACACATACATATATTATATATGTGGTTCCTGGCAGAAAAATCAGCATAGCTTTTTCTGAATGCCAGCTGGAATGACACAGCCCACTTATCTCAGGACAGCAAAGTCCTCCTTAGCACTGCATAGACTTGCACTGCAGGATAAGAAGAATACATTAGGCATCCACTATAGATTAAATTCAGATTACATGGCAAAGCTCTGTGCTGCTGGGGAACAGCAGCTCTAAACAGACCAAAGTTGTAGCCTTTGGATGACAGGTTACACCCAGTTGAGTTAGTTCATACTGAAGAAATGTATCGCTCCTATTAGTAGGCACACAGTTCTGGAAAATATCCTAATGGTGGGTCCGAAAAAGATGCAAAGGGAAGATTTATTTTTTTTCCCTCATGCTGTCCTTATAATGACATTTATAGGAGCATTTGTACACAGCTATTAGTCACATCAAATAGTATTAGACCAAGAAGTTGTAGTAACATGAATTTCATTAAAAAATCTCAATGAATACATCAATTCATCTCATATTTGACAAAGTCTTCCAAACAGCAATGGCGAGAAGGATGGAGATCATTGATTGGCTGCAGAATATTCTTCAAAAATATATTTTATTCTCCCCCTCCCCAATTACATGTAAAAACAATTTTAACACTCTTCTTTTTGAATTACAAATTCTTTCCCTCCTTCCTTCCTCTCCCCTCTTGCTGAGGCAGTAAGCAATATGGTATAGGTTATTACATGTGTTATCGTGTAAAACTTTTCAATATTAGTCATTTTGTGCAAAAAGGCTTGAAAGGAAGGAAGGAAGGAAGGAAGGAAAAAAGGAAGGAAGGAAGGAAAAGAAAGAAAGGAAGGAAGGGAAGAAGGAAAGAAAGAAAAGAAAGAAGGGAAGAAGGAAAGAAAGAAAGGAGGAAGGAAAGAAAGAAAAAAAAGAAGAAAGAAAGAAAGACAGTATATTTCAGTATGTATTCAGACAACATCAGTTCTTTTTCTGGAGGCAGATGGCATTTTTCATCATGAGTCCTCTGGGATGTCTTCAATCATTGTATTGCTGAGAATAGTCAAGTCATTCACAGTTCTTCATTGTCCAGTATTACTGTTGCTGTGTACAATGTTCCCCTTGTTCTGCTCACTTCATTTTATATCAGCTCGTGTACATCTTTACAGGTCTTTTTCTGAGTTCATACTGCTCATCATTTATTATAACACAATAGCATTCTGTCATAATCATATACCACGGCTTGTTCAGTCATTCCCCAATTGATGGGGATCCACTGTTTTAATTCTTACAAATGATGAATTGTGTGTAAAAATCAGCATAAAAGGGCAGAACCAAGATGGTGAGTTAGAAGCAGCACTCAGGCACACTCTCTCAACTTTCCCCTCTAAACAACGTTAAAATAATCCCTCAAATTGAATTTTGGTGCAGCAGAGACAGAAAAAGGTTAGATTAAGAAAATTTTTCAACCTAGAACTTTTTAGGAGATCAGGAGATATGGGACACCAGGGTGGGAGTCAGACCAGAGTGCAAACAACAGCAGCACCAGCTGGGGGCCTAGGAAGTGTCTGTGACAGTGACAGCAGCAGTTTGAAAAGCTCTCAGAACAGAGCTGGTAAAGGTGTAAGACAACTGGTCAGAAAAATATTAAGAGGGAGGCTTTGCTGGCATTGGGTTCAGCTGGCCCTGACTGGAAGTTCCGTTTTCTATACACTATGCTGGGTCACAGTTCCAAGGCAGAGCGGAGCACATGTTGTTGATTACAAGGAAGCAGGGGCCCTGATTACAGTTCCAAAATATAGAAGAGCAGTAGCACTTGTAGGTGCAGAAGAGCTAGAGACCTGGTCACAGTTCCAGGGCCAAGAGACGTGGTAGCATGTGTAGCTGCAGAGGATAAATGCTCCCTATTGGATAAAGGCCAGAACATAGATCAGGAGCTCTGGAAAACATCTCTTCATGGATCACACCACCTTGGCAGCACCAAAAACTTGCAGACCCCAAGAACTAGCTCTGAAAACAGCTGCATGAAAAATCCTGAGGCTTCAAACAGGGTCTTCCTGCTAAACAGAGCCCAACTTTAACACAAAGTTCAAAGTAAAAAACTAGGCAAGAAAAATGAGCAAACACCAAAAATTGAACCTGACTTTTAACAAGCTACTATGGTGGCAAGGAAGACCAAGAAAGAAACTCACAAGAAGACAACAATGTGAAAACAGCTATAAACAAAGGCTCAAAGAAAAAATGCTAATTGGACCCAAATTCTATAATTCCTGAGTTAATGAAAGAGTTAAGAGTAGTAGAGGAAAAATTGGGAAAATATATGAGGGTAATGCATGGAAATTATGAAAAAAGAGTCAATAGTTTGGTAAAATGAGACACAAAATATACTGAAGAAAATAATACCGTTTAAGGTATTATTAAGACAGAATTAACAAATAGCAAAAAAGAGGCACAAAAATCTACTGAAGGGAAGATACCTTACAAAGCAAAAATGGAGAAATGGAAAAGGAGTCATAGAAACTCACTAAAGAAAAAAAAACTATTCTGTGGAAATTAGTTAATGATTCCATGACACATTAAAAAATTAAAAGTCAAAAGAATAAAAAAAGAAGAAAATGTAAAATATCTCATTGGGAAAGAACTGACCTAGAAAATAGAGAAAAGAGAAATAATTTTAAAATTATGGGATTATCTGAAAACTAATGAAAAAAAGTACCTAGACATAATATTTCAAAAAGTATAAAGAAAAACTATCCTGATATCTTAAATACTGAGGATAAATAGTAATTGAAAGAACCCATTGATCACATCCTTAAAGATATCCCAAAATGTAAACTCCCAGAATATTATAGCCAAATTCCAGAACTCCCATGACAAGGAGAAAATATTACAAGCAGTTAGAAAGCAACAATTAAAATACTCTGGAGCTATAGTTAGGATCACACAAAATTTAGCAGCTTACACATTATAGGAATAGAACGTTCAGAATAGGTTATTCCAGAAGCAAAGGAGCTAGGATTGTTGTTCAATCACTTTTGTCATATCCATTTCTTCATGAACCCATTTGAGGTTTTCTTGGCAAAAATCCTGGAATTAATTGCCAGTTCCTTCAGCTCCTCATTTTGCAGGTGAAAAACTGAGGCAAACAGGGTTAAGTGACTTGCCCAGGTTACACAGCTTATAAATGTCTGAGACTGGATTTGAACTTATGAAGATTCATCTTCATGACTCCAAGCCCAGCTTTCTAGGAGCTAGAATGACAAACAAGAATTACCTACTCAAGCATTCCTGATGAGTAGACCAGAGCGAAATAGAAAATTTGACATTCAGACAAGAATAGATTAAAGAGGTAAACATGGAAGCGAAATCATGAGACTCAATAAAGTTAGTTATCTACATTCCTATATGGGAAGATGATACATGTAATCCCTAACTTTATCATCATTTGTGTAAGTAAAAGTCTACAATAGATGGAGGTGTGCATGTGAGCTCATTATGTTGGGATGATCCAAAACAAATGGAGAGGTGAGAAAACAGGATACATTAGGAAAAGGGAGAAGTAGAATGGGGGGGGGGGAGGATATCTCACATAAAAAGGCTTATAAGGAAAAGATTTTATAGTGGAGGGGAAAATGTGAATTTGGTGGTGAGAAATGTTTGAACTTCACTCATCACAATTGGTTTAAAGAGGGAAGAATATATGTTTATAAACCCAGATGGGCATAGAAATCTATCTTACCTAACATGGAAATAAAGAGGAGAAGGTAATGAGAGAAAGGGAGGAGGATGATAAAATGGAGGACAGATAAAGGGAGACAGTGGTCAGAATCAAAACAGACTTTTGAGGAGGGATGGGGGGGGAGAGAGAGAGAGAGAGAGAGAGAGAGAGAGAGAGAGAGAGAGAGAGAGAGAGAGAGAGAGAGAGAGAGAGAGAGAGAGAGAAAGAAGAAGAAGAGGAAGAAGAAGAGAGGGGGAGGAAGAGATAGGATAGAGGGAAATACACAGTAATTGTAACTATGAATTTGAATTGGATGAGCTCACCCATTAAACAGAAGTGGATAGCAGAACAGATTAGAAACCAGAATACAACAATATGTTGTTTACAAGAGACATCCTCAAAACAGAAAGACATATAGTGTTAAAATAAGAAGTTGGAGCAGAATCTGTTATGCTCTCAACTGAAATTAAAGAAAGGCAGGGATAGAAATTGTGCTCTCACACAAAACAAAAGCAAAAATAGGCCTAATTAAAAGAGATAATAAGAAAAAACTACATTTGATGAAAGGTACCATAGTCAATGAAGTAACAACAACAAAAAAACTAGCAAGTTTCTTCAATAAAAGCGTCTTTTCTCAAATATATATGGAGGTAAACAAAAAAAAATTACAAAACTCAGAGTCATTCACTAATTGATAAATGGTCAAAAGATGTGAACAGGCAGTTTTCAGAAGATGATATCAAAAGTTATTTATTGGGCGGCTAGGTGGTGCAGTGAGTAAAAGTGCCAGCTCCGGAGTGAGGAGGACCTGAGTTTGGTTCTGACCTGAGACACTTAACACCCACCCAAAAAAACTAGCCGTGTAACCTTGAGCAAGTTACTTAACCCCAATTGCCCTCCAAAAAGGCAAAAAAAAAAGCCATTTATTGTCATATAAAAATGATCTAAATCACTACTGATTAGAGAAATGCAAATTAAAACAGCTCTAAGGTACTACATCACACCTATCAGAAATGACAAATACTAGAAGGGGTGAGGGAAAATAGGTCCACTAATGAACTGTTGGTGAAGTTAAGAATTGGTTCAGCCATTCTGGAGAAAAATTAGAAATTATACCCAAAAGGCCTACAAAACTGTATATACCTTTGGAACTGGCCATACAACTTCTAGGTTTCTACCCCAATGTGATGAAAGAAAAAGACCTATATGTACAAAAGTATTCCTAGCAACTCATTGTGTGGTAGTGAAAAACTGGAAATTAAGGGGATGTTCATCAATTGGGGAGTGGATAAACAAGCTGTGGTATATGACTATGATGGAATGCTATTCTGCTATAAGAAATGACAAGCAGGATGTTCTCAAGACTTACACAAATTGGTATAAAATGAAAAGGGTAGAACCAAGAGAATGCCATACCCGGTAACAGCAATATTGTACAATGATCAACTGTGAATGCCTTAGCCAGAACTGGGGAACCTGTCCTCAATTTAGGTCCTTTGACTGAATCCAAACTTCAAAGAATAAATCTTTCTATTAATGCTATTAGTTAAGACCTTTAGCTAGTCTCAGCAATACAATGATCCAAGACAATTCAGAAGGTCTTATGATGAAAAACTGCTATCCACCTGCAGTGAAAGAACTGATGGAGTTTGAATGCAGATTGAAACACACTCTTGTTTTACTTTGTTTTTGTCTGTATTTTCTTTATATATACATGGACAACATATTAATTATAAATTTTTATATTAAATATATATTTATTACATATGATATTAGCTATTAAAATTTTAAAAAGAGATGGATTGGACACTTGCTACATTGGTCTCCATGTAATGTCAAGAGACCAAAATGAAGGATCCCAACACATTGAGTAGATTCTTTATAAATGCAATTTACAGGAAGAACAGAGATCTAGAGTTAGAAGAAACCTCAAAAGCCATATGGTCTAACTCCTTCATATTCTACATGAAGAACCAGAGATCCAGAATGGCCACATGACTTGCCCTGAAGGTCACATAGATCATAAGCATCAGAAGTGAGATTTCGTGTATCTGATAAGGCTTTTGATATCCAGGATATACAGACAACCAATAGCAATATCAAAGGCCAAATAACATTTCCCATTAGACAAATGGTCAAAGGATATAAATATAATTCTCCAAAGAACTGCCAACTATTACTAACTCTATGAAATCATGCTCCAAATCACTAAGATTAAGAAAAATAGAAATTAAAATAACTCTGAAGGTTTTTTCCACACAGAGAAAACTGGTAAATACAATAAATGTTGGGAATAATCAATATTGGAGGAATGAAGAAAGATACATTAGGGGTGGAGATATAAATTAGGATGACCATTCTGCAAAGACATTTGGAGTAATATAAATAAGATGGCTAAAATACTCATTGACCCAGAGAATTAACTGATAGAGAATTCACTGACACCAAGAAAATTACATGACAAAATATGAACAAAACAAAAATAAGAAAATTCCATATAAATCAACATATTTGAAGCAGTCCTTTTTGAAATAACAAAGAACTGGAAGCAAAATAGATACCCATCAAATAAGGAACGGTTAAACAAATTGTGGTACATGAATTTAATGTACTGTAAGAAATTATGGATGTGACAAATACAGAGGAGCATGGAAGGAACTGTATAAATTGATTCAAAGAGAATTAAGCAAGCAGAATGGGAAAGCAATTTACACATTGAGTCCAGCAATGTAAATGGAAGGACAATGAGAAATATCTCATTTGTGAGATAGGCATTATAGGTATTATTATCTCTATTTTACAGAAGCGTAGGGAGGTTGAATTGGCCAAGATCACATAGACAGTAATTCGCCATAGGATTTGAAACCATATTTTCCTGGCTTCAAGACCAAAGTTCTTTCCTCTCTAAGACAAGGAAATGCATCGTGTTTTTGCCCAAGACATACTATGTTGACAGATATTCATAGTATTATTGTATCACAGCTCTAGAGCTGAAATGGACCTCAAGAGAGGGTGTTACAAAGAAGCATGAATGCTGCTTATGTCTACACATGTGTGCGTGTGCGTGTGTGTGTGCGTGTGTGTGTGTGTAAATGTAGCCATATCTCAATTGCCTAGAACAAACAAAAGCAGTATTCTTAAATATCTCTTCCTGGAAAGCCATAAGGGAGGCGGAGGACTACACACACACACACACACACACACACATATGGGACTGAACTTTGTAAAAAAAAAAACAAAAAGACATGGGATTCCGTGCAGTAGAATCAAGTATTGTTCCGTAGCCCTGCGGGAAAACAGTCCACGCAAAGACACGGAGATGTTAGATGGAATGATCCATACAGAGAGCAGCACATACGTCTCTTTTGGCTGGAACACAAAATATGTGAAAGAGAGTAAATGAGCTTGCAGAATGTGAAATGAGTCTGGAGAAGGAAGGTTGGAGGCAGATTTGAAAAGACTCTAAAAGCCAAGGAATCTGGATTTTATTCTTGAGGCAAGAGTCACTGGAATTTCTTGAGCTGAGTAAGAATGTAGTTGGACCTACACTTTAGGAATATCAATTTGCCACCTGTTTAGAGAACAAATTGGAGAGAAGAGATTTTGAAAGCTACTAGGGCATTCTAAATAGATTATGAACCTTTCCAATCTACAGATAAAGTTTGTTCATTTGAATGAGAGCTAGTGTTTAGAGGCTTAATAGTACATTGAAGCTGAGAATGAAGTCAAAGACTTTCTCAATGATGAAATAATAGAGGAGGTTTTAGGGGCTGCTGAGGAATTAGAACCTGGTAAGCACTATGAAAATGATTTGTGGGGGAATGGGTGGGGAGGAAGGAGGTAGAAAGAGCAACCTAGAACCTTTTGCTCCTAATCTATGCATTCTTTAATTCATTTTCCAGAAAGGCAGCCATGAGACACAAATCAGTAGGGGGGTAGAACAACTGTTCATTCTCTTTCATGAGAAAGGGACAAATATAAAGCAAACAAACAAAAAACTGATCCAGAGAAAGTACTTAAGGAAGTAAATATATGTTTTATGGATACATTAGATACAGCATATGAATGTTCCAAGAATAACATCATTCTCTATGTCAGAGGAGGCAATTAAATGTAAAGAGGACCCTGAGTCATCAAAAAAGATTAAATTATGCTCATTCTCTGTTTAGCAAATAAACCAAGTGCATTATATAGCATAAAATATATATTAGTAAGCTTTCATTAAAAAGAGTTGAAGCTAAACTTTTGGCATATTCAGAATTAATTCTCAATTACCCAAACAGCTAGCCTTATTAAAGAAATGAAATGCTGCTATATGTGTAAGTACATATTTTCCCCTTTCATTTGTTCAGTCATGTCCAACTCTTCATGACCCTATTTGGGATTTTCTTGATAAAATACACTGGATTGGTTTGCCATTTCCTTTTCCAGCTCATTTTACAAATGAAGAAACTGAGACAAACAGGGTTAAATGACTTACCCAGAGTCACACAGCTAGGAAGTGTCTTGGTTCAGATTTGAACTCAGGTCTCCCTGACTCCAGGTCCTACACTTTATCTACTGTGCCTCCTAGCTGCCCATATGTATATATAAATACAGATTTATTTATACATATGAGTTGAATGTTTGCAACAACAGGCAATTACATTGTGTTGCAGGCCAGGTATGAGCAGGCTGGGACTTTAATAATTTCAGAGTTGACCCTGGAATTAAAGGAGATGCTTGTAAAACATCTAACAGTTAACAAAATGACATTTAATTAGTTATAGGAAAGTCAGTATATACAACAAGGACAAAATGTAAAGAAATCACATTAATTCCATTGAATACAGCTCCCCTGTTTCCGAATTGTTCACGGTGGTCCACTGGTTAAGTATCAAGGGATAGCTTGAGTTCCTTTTTTGCACTCAGGGCTTATTTTGAGGGTGGTGATCTACATTTTTATCTAAGACTGGGACAAAGGCACATATAGAATTCTTATTAAATGTGCAGATGATAAAAAAAAATTCCATCTGGAAGGGATATATGACACATCGGATGATAGAGACAATATCTAATAAGATGTTAATGTGATAGAACAATAGGCTCAGTCTATGATACTTTAGAGATAACTGACATTTAGAAATTGTGTTCATAATATTGTTTTATTATAGTATGTATAGTATGGAGATTTAACTGGGAAAAAAATCTGTTTGTATGAAAAGGACTGGTTGTTCTTAATGTGAAAAATGAGTCAATAGGGCGGCCAGGTGGCTCAGTGAGTAAGAGCACCAGCTCCAGTGTTGGGATGACCTGGATCAAATCCGGGCTTAGATACTCAGTACCACACCTAGAAATAACTGGCCGTGTAACCTTGAGCAAGTTACTTAACCCCGATTGCTTAAATTAAAAAAAAAAGAAAGAAAAATGAGTCAATAGTGTGATATGGCATCTAAAAAACCTAATTTACATTATGAGAGGTATAATGTCTAGCACCTGAAAGGTGAGAGCTCTACTATACTCTTGAATGATCAGGTTAGATCTAGAACATTTTGTTTAGTTCTAGGCACTACGTTTTAGAAAAAAAGAAAAACCAGAGTAAATCTAGATGTGGTTGAACAGGATAGTAAGGATATTAAAAACTACAGGACATAAGGATCGGGTGAAGGAACTGAAGATATTGAACATGGATAATTCATTAATTAATCCGTCAACAAGCATATGTCAATTTAGAGTTAGGGTTAGTATCTACTGGGTGCCAAGAATAATAAAAGTGGAACAGAGTAGCCATCCTGAAGTCTTTTAAAGGCTAACATGAGGAAGAAAGATTAGTTATCTTCTTATTCCCAAAGGGCAGAACTAGGAACGATGAGGGGGAAGATATGGCGAGATATATTTTGTTTTCTTTTATGGCAAATGCTTCCTAACAATTAGAGCCACCCAAAAGTGAAAGGAGTTGATGAGGGAGGAAATGGATTCCTTTTTCCTGAAGAGCTTCCATGGGAAACAGAATGACTTTTTGGGGGATGTTATAAAATGGTTTTATTTTCAGTTATAGCTTAGATTAAATGGATTCTACAGTCCCTTCAGGCTCTGGGAATTTGTAGTTCTGTTCAATATAGATTAAATAACAAGAAAGTGCATTGAGTTTGAACAGTTGTATTTGCAAGATCAATCACACAAAAAAAATCACAAATAAAAATGTATTCACACCTTAGGTGAATGCTTTCTGGGAATATCAGCTTACAATAAACATTTGCTACCACACAGGCTAATGCTGAATATCATCTGTAGCACCCCCCCCCCAAGTTGGAATACTCACATGCCTGTACATGAGCATGTACACTTGATTTATACATTTTCCCCCCTCATCATTTGGAGAAATACATTATCCTGCTATTTCTTCTTCTCAAAGCTATTTTGATTATTTTCAAGCCCTAAGTATATCACAGCGAAAAGCAGATTATTCACTACAGTATTTTTAAGGGTGTTTTTGTTAAGTAGACTAGTTTAAAATGTTCCTGGCTATTGTTTGTTCCATGTTTTAAGAATATCTTCTGTGAATTGAAATCAGATATTCCAGAAGCATTGACTTCAGTGAGAATAGATCAGATTATAATAATTTAAAATGACTTTTACTGATTTGGGTAGGGAGTATATATGAGTTTACATATGTTTGTAACTCTTGCAACAATAGAAATGCAGCTCTGATTTCCTGTTAGAAAAATTCATTCTATCTTGGCGTTATCTTTCACTTTTTCCTGTTTCTGATATTATAGAATTATAGCTTGTACTGGTGAGCAGATGATTTAATGAAATGATAACACTGTTTTGAGTTTGGGTTAAAAGAATAGGATTATCCTATACTATGTGTCTTATATGCCTATCACAAACTATGTCCAAAAGAATCAGTCCAGTTTTCTAAATTAAATATTTATGGATCCAGATGATAAATAAAAAAGTATTGACATAAATGGGACACTGGGCTCAATACTGAAAGTTCTAGAGAATTCAAGGCAAAATAGGTCAAATGGATTGCCAGAGTCATAATTAAAAACTTAGGTACTTGAGGTAAGCAGAAAGGAAAGTTCCCTCAAGTCAACTTGTAATTCATAATTGAAAATAGTATAAGAAGTAAATAAAACAAATTCAGTAACTCAAAAAGATAATTAATTGTACTTTATATTCCTTGTATTTTTGTGCCCTGGAATAAAGCATCATCTTTCTGTGTCTGTTATTCTGGGGATGGTTGAAAGATATTGTATTATGTGGTTAGTCATTCTGCCATTGTTTTGCATATCTACAAAAGTAAGACCTATTATTTCCTCTGGAATAAGAAAATACAGATAAAGAATGAAGAAATATACTTCTGAAAATATTTCTTGGGAAAATTCCTTAATTGATATACATAAAATTCAAATAAAATAGTTATTTTGATTTTGAGTCTTATCCCACCAGGTGGTGTTCATTCCTTAAAAACAAAGTTTTCTAACCTATTTTGGTCATCTCTAAAACTGAGTCTAGAATTTTTTTTTCTTTTTTTGGGGTGGAGTGTAAGCCATAGTTATTTTCTAATATTATAAACAACGTATTTCTATCTAAGTCAATTACCTACTCTGAGATTGACAAGAGGGATATGCAGGATAGAAATGGTATTAGACTCATTTTAGAAGCTTCATTTTGAGAATTTTCTGGTTCCCCCTTGACAATGCATAGCCTTCTGTGTAAGTCCAGGCAACTATAAACAACTGCAGTGATAGTCAAATTGGTCCAAATCCTTATTACAGACCAAAATGGAAGAGTAGAGAAGCACTCAAGTGAACACTGCCCAGTTCCCCACTAAACAACTCTAAAATAGGGCCTTAAATCCAATGTGGAGTGGCAGAAGCAACAAAAGATCTAGTGAAGTGATTTTCCATTCCAAGACAACCCAGGTGTTTGCAGGAAAAGTCTGTCACTTTGGTGGCATTCAATCCTGGAGCACACAGCACATATTGCAGTGCTAGCAGCAGACCTTGAATTGATATGAATACATCAGTAGCAGCAACAGCTTTGGGAGCTTGCAGTCCACAGATGGTGGGATGGGTGGGTCAGAGAACTGGCTGGAGGGAGATTGCACAGGACTCTTTGAAGGTTCTGGGTTCGGGATCCTGTAGATATGTCCATAGGCAATTCTGGGTCACAGTTCTAGGACCAGAAGGGGAGCAAGGGTCCTATTCACATTTCTAAGGCAAAGAGGAGACTTATTGTGACTCATGGAGGAATAGAGACCTAGTCTCAGTTTCAAGACAGAGGGGAGCACTAGCAATTGTGAATTCAGAACAGGGATCTGGTTACAGTTGCAGGGTCAGAAGGTGTGATAGCATTGGTAGCTAAAGGGGAACAAGGGCCCTTCCTGAATAAAGAGCAGAGCATATTCTGGGAGAGTAATGATCACACCTCTCCCTGGGTCATATCACTTTGGAAGCACTGAAAACCTACAGACATGCAGAACTAGTTCTGAAAACAGCATCATAAGTTTGAGAGAGTGTCCCTTCCATTCTGGGAACAGAGCCTGACTTTAGCATAAAGTTAATAGTCAACGAATAGCCTAAAAAATGAACAAATGACAACAAAAAATAATTTGACCATAACAAGTTACTATAGTGACAGGGAAGATCAAGACACAAACCCAAGGGAAAATAATATCAAAGCAGCTACAAGCAAAGCTTCAAAGAAAAATGTGAATTGAATACAAGCCCAACAAGAGTTACTAGACTAGCTCAAAAAGAATTTTAAAAATCAAATAAGACTGGTAGAGGAAAAACTGCAAAAAGAAATAAGTTTGAGGCAAAAAAAATGTGGAAAGAGAATCAATAGCTTGGTAAAAGGAGGCACAAAATTTCTGAAAAAAAATTACACCTAAAAAAATAGAATTTGCTAAAAGGTAAAAGAGGCACAAAAATCCACTAAAGAGAAGAATGCCTTAAAAAGCAGAATTGATCTAATGGAAAAAAGAGGTACAAAAACTCATTGAAGAAAATAATTCTTTAAAAATCAGAATTGGGTAACTGGAAGCTAATGACATCATGCAACATCAAGAAACAATGAAACCAAATGAAAAGAATTGTTTAAAACAGGAAGAAAATGTGAAATATCTCATTGGAAAACCAACTGACCTAGAAAAGAGATAAAAAAGAGATAATTTAAGAATAAATAATACTTGTATATTAAATATATTATATATGTACTTAAAATACGTGTGTTTAAATATATATGTGCATGCATATCCATATACATATATATGTGTATTGTACATGTGTGTGGATTTGCAATGAAAATCATGTTCAAAAAAATAGCTTAGACATCATATCAAGACAATTATCAAGGAAAACTATCCTTTCTTTCTACAACCAGAGAGAAAAATAGAAATTGAAGCAATCTACCAATCACCTCCTCAAATACATCTCAAAATGAAAACTCCCAGGAAGACCATACCCAGATTACATAACTCCCAGGAAAAGGAGAAAATTTTGCAAGCAGCCAGAAAGAAACAATTCAAACATCATGGAGCCGTAGTTAGGATCACACAAGATTTAAAAGCTTCCACATGTAAGGATCAGAGGGCTTGGAATATGATATCCAGAAGGCAAAGGACCTAGGATTATAACCAAGAATCACCTATCCAGCAAAATTGAGTCTAGTCTTTCAGGGGGAAAATTGATATTTAATGAAATAGAGGACTTCAAACATTCCTGATGAAAAGACCAGAGATGTATAGAAAAATTTACTGAAATACAGGCCTCAAGAGAAGTGTATGAAGGTAAACATGAAAGAGAAATAAAGAAAACAAGGTTAAAATGTTTGCATTCCTATATAGAGAGATGATAATTGTAACTCCTAATAACTTTATCATTATTCAGGCAGTTAGAAGGATCATAGATAGAGGACAAAACTGTGAGTTGACTATTATGGTATGATTTTTAGAGTCATTTTTTATATGTAATGGAAGTGATTGGAGTGGCAGCCCATGCCAAGTTGTGCTTCTACGTAAATTAAAAAAAAAATAAATAAGAAAGTGAGATACACTAGGGTAAGACGGAAGGAAAAAGAAGAATGGGGAAAAATTACCTCACATAAAAGAGAGGCAAAAGCAAAAACTTTTACAGTGGAAGGAAGATTGGCTTTGAGTTGTCAGGCAATACTTGAACCGACTGTCATTGTAATTGGCTGAAAGAGGGAATAGCCAACACACTCAGAGGGATATAAGAAATCTATGTTACCCTATACAAAAGTAGGAGGATAAGGGTATAAGAGAGAGGGAGTGGGGGGGTGATGGAAGGGAGGGCAAATCAAGGGAGTAGTGGTCACAAAGAAAACAGATTTTTGAAGAGGGAGGGAGAAGAGTAAGGAGGGAGGGTGGGAAAGTGTGTGTGTGTGTGTGTGTGTGTGTGTGTGAGAGAGAGAGAGAGAGAGAGAGAGAGAGACAGAGACAGAGACAGAGACAGAGACAGAGACAGAAAGACAGAGACAGAGACAGAGAGACAGAGATAAAGAAATAAGGATATATTAATACTAAAAAAATAAGATGGAGAGAACTACATAGTTCAGAATCATAATTATGAATGTGAATGGGATGAGCTCATTAATAAAATGGAAGTGGATAGCAAAAATAAGGGGCTAAAGCAAAATCTATTCTACTTCACCTGAGGGAAAAATCAGAGGTAGCAATGATGATTTCAGACAAAGAAAAAGCTAAAATAGACCTAATTCATTCATTCATTTATTTATTTTGAGTTTTCAACATTCACTTCAATAAGATTTTGAGTTCCAAATTTTCTCCCCATCTCCCCCCCACAAATGCCATGTAATTTGATATAGGCACTGTATATGCACCCATATTTCACCATATATATGTATGCAAATCCACACACATATGCAGGTACATGTACAATACACATTTACATGTATATGGATATGCACGCACGTATATATTTAAACACAAGTATTTTATGTACACATATAATATATTTAATATACAAGTATTACAACATACATTATATATTAATATAAAATTGAGGGAAGTATGGCTATTTGTAATATGATCTTTTGAATATCAATCTTTTGAAACGTCTTCATAGTTTTGGAAGATGTGTAACAATTTTAGCTTCTGGAGCAATGGCTTAATCGGCAGAGGACCTTGACTCAAATCCTTGCTCTGTCACCTCCTACCTATGTCACCTTGGGCAAGACATTGGGCTTCAATTTACTCATCTATTAAATGATGAAACTGGCTTGTGAGATCCTATACAGTTTTATATCATTGATCTTAGCATGTAAGGAAATACTATGCACTGCTACCAAAGTGTTTTTTTTATCATCAGAGGCCAGGAATTTCTTGAGTTTTTGTATGAATATACTGATGGCTCCTTTGCAAATTATTCTTCATTCAAACCACATGAGCTACAGTGATATATCACTAATGAGAGCCAAGAGTCTGCTCAAATCTAACATATGGTTTTTATTATTAGTTCTGCCAGTATTTGTTAATTTGGATCCAGTGGCAAGGAAAAACTGTCCTTCATCAGTCCTTTGCTGCCCAGTCTTTTGGAGAAAATGCCAGTAGGTCACTTGCTATTTTGTGTTAAGAGTGTTGATATATATTGATGTACCAAAATAGTCTGAAAGCCCCTTAATCCAACTGACAGGAAAGATACCAAAAGATCAAAATAATAATGTAAACAGGAGGCAGTTCAGTCATCTTCTTCCATTCCTCCATCACAATATCAGTGGGTCTATAGCTACTTCTAGGCAGCAGCCAGTATCCATAGTGGAAGAGAGTGAACAGCATGCTAGACCAGGAGTTTGGAGACCAGGGTTCTAATAGCTCTTCTGTTGCCAGCTCTCTGTGTAACCTTGGCAAGTCTCTTTACTGCTCTGGGCTTCTGTATTAACATGTTGCATTCTGAAGCCCTAATCTATTGAAAATGCTATCTATTAAAAAAAATGATAATGATGTCAAATTAATCCCAGGTGCAGATGGATGAATAATAGGAAACTCTACAAAGACAAAAACAAAACTCAATACCAATGAAACTCTTGGAAGGAATTTTCTGAAGGACTATTTTTTTACTCCTTGAAGGAGAGCACCAATGTCTTATACATTTGGAATATCTGAATTTTATCAGAGATGTTTAATGTAAGATTTGGTTCCTATTTCTATTTTTTCCTTTAATTCTTGCTGTGTTGATTTTGTTTGAAGAAAAGCTTTTATATTTCATCTTACCTTCTATGATATATTTTAGCCCATGTCTGGTTGTAAATGTTTTATCTAGTCATAATTATAAAATATTTAATAGCATATTATTCTCCAATTTCTTTATGGTGAGATTTAAATGTTTTCTCATCAGACTATACACTTAAATCTGTAAGGGATCTCAGATAGCTTCTAGTCTGAACTCTCAATTTTATAGCTTAGTAAACTGAGTCTCAGAAAATTTAAGGGATTTACTCAATTCTATAAAGTAAGGAAAAATATTAACTTCAGTTTTAAAGGAAAGACATGATCAACCATTTTCTTTTTGGTATTGAAAAAATTGAGTGCTGTTTATGCATTTTTATCAATATGATTGATGAAAACTGTAATATTGAATCATTCTCACATTATTGGCATGAATTTACATTTGTCATAATGTAAAATTTTATACATATTTTTATATTATTTTGGATACAAGTTCACTTAATGTTTTTGTATCAATATCCCTTAGTGATATTGATCTATTCCTGTCTTCACAATGTTTTCTCATACAAGGAATTTAATAACATCTCTTCTATCTCTATTTTTCAAAATAGCATATGTAGTTACATCAACATTGTGTCACTAAAGTCTTCACTTTGTTTATTAAGGATATAATAATATCCAGAATTGATTTTAAGTCTCCTGTAATAATCATGCCATTCCAAAGATCATCAGAAGGACTTAGCAAGCATCAGATATGACATGTTTTGGGAGACTCCCTCTTGTCATAGACACATGCTCTGGGAACATCATAGATCTCTTTCCTCAATGTTAAATTGATAAGTCAATGTTTTTCTACCACTCAGAATGGAGTCACTAATCAGCAACATTAATCTCTTTTCCTCTATTATTTTATTATCTCAACCTTGAAGTCACCCGTGGAACTACATTGCTATTCATTGGAATTCAAGCATGTAGTTTCTCCCCAGAAGGTCAAGCTTTCATGTCCTAAGAGATCTATTTCTTCACTCCAAATATTTATTGGTTTTTCTTCCTTTCCTCCTCATTGTCACATTTTAATACACGGTCATGAGGTTTGCATAATTTTAATCTCTATTTCCATGTGGTCATATGTTTATTCTCCAAAATATTTATAATTTGTTACTTTCAACACTGAAATGCAAGAAGGTTTATACATGGATGCATGTATGAATGAGAGATGAAGTTTTAAATGTGTATTATGTACAAAGCACTATGCTAAACACTAGGGATACAAATAGAGAAGTAAAATAATCCCCACTCTTGAGAAACTCACATTATAATGAGGGAGATAACACATATGGAAGGTTTCAACTGCAAGTAAGACAGAATAATCCTGTAGTCCTTAGGGTGCAACAAATGAAGGAAAAACAGATGGTAATGCTTCTTTTTAAATGTCATTTCCATTGAAAAATCATATCAATTAAAGATGTAAGGCCAATAGACAGTGCCAAGGACTTTGGTAGCAAGAATTTTCTTTGCTGGATCATGAGACGCTGTGACTTTAGCAATAGGAGTGGTAATGAGGCTGTGATTTTACAAGAGTTACTTCCCAGGATGGTGACTGAAGGCATTGGCCTGGAAGCTATGCCCAAAGCCCTTGAATTCAGGGTCCTAGGCAAAATCTTCTGGCAAATCATAGCTATAATTTTCAGGCCCCATAGATTTCCAGGATGTCCGAATGTTTTTGTAACCAAATAACATGTTTTTCCTCCAATTTTTTTTTCTGATTTTCATCCCGGGATCTCAAACCTCTGCGATATTTGTGAAATTATTTCCTTGGCTTTTTTGCTATAGTGGCTTCTCTAGAAAGTAAGGGATAGTTTAAGATTTGATTGATTATCTCTTCTTCATGGTTCAAGAAAATGGCATGTTGAATGTATGAATAGCAGGAACAAATTCATTTTATGCGGTACAAAGATGCTAGTACATGACATTTACAATCCTTTAAAGAGTGCCAAGTATATTGTTTACCTCATTTTATGTAAGTCTCACCATAACCCTGGGTAGTTGGTTTCATAGTCATTACTATGTCTATGTTGCAGATGAGGACTTTCAGTGACTTTCTTGTTTTCAGACAGATATTAAGTGGGAAAGTAGAGGGATTTAAACTCATTTTTTTTGAGATTCTACATTCAGCATCCTATTCACCATATCATTGGGTGAGTCTTTCTTTGCCAATAAAGATAGAATCCTTGCTGTAACATAATAGGGAGTGTTAGAAAATGCTTGAGACTATGAAAGGACAATTGATTTGCCTATGTTCACACAGCTAATAATGGTCACAAAGAAGATTTGAAGACAGGCTTCCTAGATTCTAAGTCCAGCATGCTATCTATGATATGCTAACGGCCCATATTATGCCAGATACAAAGAATGAAAAATTCATTAAATATATTTATTGATCAATAAGTATATCAAATGACTACTTAATAAATTATACATTGAAAATGTTTTAATAATAATAGAATAATAAAAATATATCAGGCACTATAGAATTAACGGACACTAAAGCTTTGAAATGTTTTTAAACAAAGAGCAGCAGTAGTCTGATTTTTCTTTAGAATCCTTTATTATTCACGTGAGAATACACACAAACACATATATCTAAATATATGTAGTATACATACATGTAAATCTATATGCATGCATTTATGGGTGTGCATTTGTAATTCTACAATACATTGTCAATTTTTACCACAATGTACACATGTCTAAATAGTTTATTCTGGCTTTCATGACAAAATATTCTGTTGCATGACATGACATTGTTTTTGTGTGGATGAAAATCAGGTCTCAAAATTCTCTGGAGTCTGTCTTTCTTTCAACCTATTATTACATGTCTTCATTTATTTTCTCTTTTAAATTCTTTATCCAACAGGCATTGCCTTTGGAAAAACATGTGACATAGTAAGACAACTCTGTTGAGGAAAAATAGTATTCAATCTTCTGGTGTTTTGGAAAGTGGAAATTTGGAAACTTTGTCCAATTTTAAGTATGCCACAAAAAAAAACCCTCCTCCTCTATTTTCAATTGCTCACTTTCTCCTCTTGTTATGCATTTCTTTGCCAGGAAGTGGTTGAATTTTTGCTTAATTACTAGGAGTCTTACCAGTGACAATGATGCTGTTGATGGAAGATGGTCCACTTCATTATCAAATGTCTACTCTTTCCAAGCTCTCTTCTATCCAAACTATTTTCCCATCTTCTCTTTCTTTTCTTTCATATTTTTGGATGTGGCTAATGTTGGAATTTGTTTTGCATGACATTATATTCATAATGTATTTTGTTTTTCCCATCTACTCAATGGATGGGAGAAGGGAAGAAGGGAGGGAATGAACTTGGAACAGAAATTAAAATTTAATTAAAATGAAAGTTTGACAAGAGATGAAGTGGACAAGGCACATACCGAAGAGGCTACACATTGAAAGAATTCTAAGTAATTTCATAGTATTTCTATTTTAGATGATAAGTTATTTTTATGACTATTTTCAAGCCTAGTGTGAATTTATAAAAAGTCAAAGGCAATTGCTGTAAATGGTTCACCTAGGTGGATTTCTGTTATTGAACAACTTCTACTACTTTGATACTACCTGGATTCTAGCTTTGAGGCAAATCAGGCCCCCAGAGAATCTATCTATTCATGGTGTAGGGGAACCATTTTACCAATGTTCACCTATTCTTTCACCTATGGTCTTTCCCTTGTTCAGAACATATGGACTCAACTTCCTTAACAATTAGGGTTGACCAAACTCGTTGCACAAAGTAGATGAGAAGAAACAATTTCATGGTAGGCAGAGAAGTGACAAGAGGCAGGCATATTGACAACAGTGAGGAGTAACAATTAATAAACTGTCACTAAGGGGTCAGAGAAACTAAAAGAAACCCTACACTCAAAAAATAGAGGAGTTAACGGTTACTGCTTAACTGAACAACTGAATGTTTCTCAGTATTACAGGACAACACACCTATGTTCTCTTTCCTCACCTCTGCCTCTAAAATTCCTAATTTCCTTCAAGACTCAGTTCAAGTGATGATAATATTAACGAAAATAATAATAATAATAGTAGTGAATATTTATATAGTGCCTAATGTAAGTGAGGAATTGTGCTAAGCACTTTACAGTTACTATTTCATGTGATCCTCACAACAACCTTGGAAGGTAGATGATATTAATATTTCCCTTTTACAGATGAGGGAGCTGAGGCAAACAGAGGTTAAGTGGTTTGCCTACGATCACACAATCAAAGTAACAGGAAGACCTGAGTCTTTCTGCTACTTTCTAAATGAACTATTGCCTGTTTATCATAGTTGCCTTTAAGCAAAATGACCTTATGTTTATCTTGTATTGTGTTTGAATGCATAGATTTATATGCATAATATAGTAATATATTTTATATAAATATATTTTATTAATTTTTGTGTTGATATATTTGTATATTGATATAGTTTAGTTATATATGTATTTATATGTATATTTAGTATAAACATATAGGTATACCTACCTATACTTGCCTACTGCTTACAATAAACAATAAAAAATGAGAGATACAGAGTTAAAAAAAAGGACTGGAGTATAATTTATTCTGCTTCAGCTGATGTGAAAAAAAACGAGCAGTGGTAACAATCATGATCTGGGATAAAATTTAAGCTAAAATAGATTTAATTAAAAGACATAAACAGGGAAACTATACTATGTGTCACCAATATCATTCAATATTGTTTCAGATCATTTAAAACAACAGTAGACAACACAAAATACCTGAGACTATACTTGTCAAAATAGACCCAGGAACTACATGAACAGAATTACAAAACAGTATACAAATTAAGTCAGAATTAAATAATAAGAAAATATATTAATTATTCATAGGTAAGCAAAGTCAACATAAAAATGACAATTTTACCTAACAAATCTATGTATTCAATGCCATTCAATTAAATTTTTTTTTTGGGGGGGGGCTCTCCTCTCTTTATTTTTTCCAATTTATTTATTTATTTTTAGTTTTAAACATTTATTTCCAACAAGATTTTGAATTACAAATTTTTCTCCCTGTCTCTCCCCTACCCCCACCCCAAAAGAGTGAGCCTACTGAATACCCCTTCCCCCAGTCTGTTCTCTCTCATGTCCTCCTCCATCACCCCTAACTTTCTAGTAGGGCAAGATGTATTTCTATAACCCAGTGCCTGTATATCTTATTTCCCAGTTGCATGTAACATGCATTAACATTTGTTTTTTGAAACTTTGAATTCCAGAGTCTTTCCTTTTTTCCCTCCTCATTCACCCCCACTGGGAAGACAAGAAAGTCAACATAGGTTGCACATGTGTAGCTATGCAAAACATTTCCATAGTAGTTATATTGTGAAAGACTAACTATATTTCCCTCCATCCTATTCCTCCCCCGACTTATTCTATTTTGTACTTTGACCCTTTCTCTTTTCAAAAGTGTTTTCTTCTAACTACACTCTCTCCCAATCTGCCCTCCCTTCTATCACTCCCCTTTTATCCCCTTCTCCCCCGCTTTCCTGTAGGGTAAGATACCTAAATGAATGCATATGTTATTCCCTCTTTCAGCAAAATTCATTAAGAGTAATGTTGACCCATTCTCTTTCACCTTCCTGCTCTTCCCCTCCATTGTAACAGCATTCTCTTACCTCTTTTATATGAGATAATTTACCCTAATCTATTTCTGCCTTTCTCCTTCTCCCAAAATATTCCTCTTTCACCTCTTAATTTTATTTTTAAGATATCATCCCTTCAAATTCAACCCATTCTGTGACCTCTGTCTATGTATACATGTACACACATATGCGCACAATCACATATATATTTATACACACATATACCCTCCTCTACATACATATATATCTATGTATACATATATATTCCCTTCAATTAATCTCATATTGAGAAAAGTCTCATGAGTTACAATTATCATTTTTTTCCATGTAGGAATGTAAATAGTTAAACTTTAATACATTCTTTATGATTTCTTTTTCCTGTTTACCTTCTCATGCTCATCTTGCTTGTCATAATTGAAAGTCAATTTTTCTGTTCAGCTATGGTTTTTTTCATCAAGAATGCCTTAAAGTGCTTCCGGTTGGCAGCAGCTATCAGGCAGGCTAGGCGCGAGGCAGGATGGGGGCCTACAAGTACATCCAGGAGCTGTGGAGGAAGAAGCAGTCGGACGTCATGCGGTTCCTGCTGCGCATGCGCTGTTGGCAGTACCGGCAGCTGTCGGCGCTGCACCAAGCGCCCCGGCCCACCCGGCCCGACAAAGCCCGGCGGCTGGGCTACAAGGCTAAGCAAGGTTATGTCATCTACCGAATTCGTGTCCGCCGCGGGGGGCGAAAGCGCCCAGTACCCAAGGGTGCCACCTACGGCAAACCTGTGTATCACGGAGTCAATCAGCTCAAGTTTGCCAGGAGCCTGCAGTCTGTGGCAGAAGAACGTGCTGGCCGTCACTGTGGGGCCCTAAGAGTCTTGAACTCCTACTGGGTGGGTGAAGATTCAACCTACAAATTCTTTGAGGTTATTCTTATTGACCCATTCCATAAAGCTATCAGACGAAACCCCGACACTCAATGGATCACCAAGCCAGTGCACAAACACAGAGAGATGCGAGGGCTTACCTCAGCTGGCCGGAAGAGCCGGGGTCTTGGAAAGGGTCACAAATTCCACCATACCATTGGAGGATCTCGTCGTGCTGCTTGGAGAAGGCGCAATACTCTGCAACTACATCGATACCGCTAATTGGTGCACATTAGTTTGTAAACTTAAATGTTTAATAAACAACATTTATGACAAAAAAAAAAAGAATGCCTTAAAGTCCTCTATTTCATTGAATGACCATATTTTCCCCTGAAGCATTATACTCAGTTTTGTTGGGTAGGTGATTCTTGGTTTTAATCCTAGCTCCTTTGACTTTCAGAATATCATATTCCAAGCTCTTTGATCCCTTAATGTAGAAGCTGCTAGATATTGTGTTATCCTGATTATGTTTCCACAAGAGTAAAATTGTTCCTTCCTGGCTGCTTGTAATATTTTCTCCTTGACCTGGGAACTCTGGAATTTGGCTTTGATATTCCTAGGAGTTTTCTTTTTGGGATTGGTGATTTATTTCATTTTCTATTTTGCCCTCTTGTTCTAAAATATCAGGGCAATTTTGTTTGATAATTTCTTGAAGGATGATTTCTAGGTTCTTTTTTTGATCATGGCTTGCAGGTAGTCCAGTAATTTTTAAATGATCTCTTCTGGATCTATTTTCCGCTCAGAAGTGTTTTCAATGAGATATTTCACATTGCCTTCCATTTTTTTCATTTATTTGGATAGTTTTATAGTATCTTGATTCCTCATAAAGTCATTAGTTTCCAATTGCTCCAATCTAATTTTAAAGGAATTATTCTCTTTGGTGAGTTTTTGAAATTCCTTTTCTATCTGGCAAATTTGGCTTTTTAAAACTTTCTTCTCCTCATTGGCTTTTTGGACCTCTTTTCCCTTTTGAGTTAGTCTACTTTTAAGATGTTATAGTCTTCAGAATTTTTTGGGTATCCTTTAGCAGGCTGTTGATTCACTTTTCATGATTTTCTTGGATCATTCTCATTTCTCTTCCCAGTTTTTCCTCTACTTCTCTTACTTGATTTTCAAAATCCTTCTTGAGCTCCTCCATGGCCTGTGCCCAGTTGTCATTTTTCTTGGAAGCTTTTGATGCAGGAGTTCTGACTTCATTGTCCTCTTCCAGTTCCATGCTATGATCCTTTTTGTCCCCTAAAAAGGATTGTGTGGTCTGATTGTGCTTCCTCATCTTGACAATTACCTGATTTTTGAGCTCTTTGCCAGGGTAGAACTATGTTTAAAGAATGGAGAGAGCTTTGTTACAAATAGCTGGTTTTTTTCAGTTGCCAAAGCAATTAGTTGGGTGCCTTCTCTGCAGCCCCCAGAAGCTTTGGCTCAATAGCCACACACCCCAGGACCACCACCCAAGATAATGATCCAGATCCAGGCAAGTTCAACAAGAGCGATTACCTTCTGAATGATCTCTCATTCCACCTATGATCTGCAGGCCAGGAGCTCTGAAAGCAGTCACAGGGTAACACCAGCCTCCTGCCACTTCTTGCCCCAGGGGCAGGGGCTGTATGGTTCTATTCCTCCCCCTTACAACAGAGTTCCTGACTGACCTTTTATTTTCTCTTTGGCATTTATGGGTTGAGGAGTCTGGAAACCACCACAGCTGCTGGTGATTTGCTCTCCTGAAGTATATTCTGGCTGGTCTGGGTGCTGGTGGGGGCTGCCCTGAAGCTGGAACCATGGCTCACAGGGGACTGCACTTGGCTCCCATAGAGCTGTGATAGACCTTTCCTGTTGATATTCCAGGCTGCCTTCACTGGGAGATTTGTTTCTCTCTTTCTCTTTGTGGGTTCTGTAGCTTTAATTTGTTTAGAGACATTTTTTACAGGCATTGGAGATGGTTGAAGCTGGAGCCCATGCCAAGATTGTGCTTTTACTCTACCATATTGGCCCTGCCTCCCAATTAAATTATTTTTAAAAATCCTGAACAAAAAAATATAGCAACAAAATTAATTTGGAAGAATAAAAGGTCAAGAATTTCAAAGAAACTAATGAAAAAAATAAAAAGGAGGGAGGTTTAGCAGTACCAGACCTAAACTATGTTGTAGTAAATATCAAAGCTATATGGTACCAGCAAAATAATAGAAAGATAGATTAGTGGAACACAGTAGACGTACAGTACACAATTATAAAGGATTACAGTAACATTGTGTTTGACAAATGTAAAGATTAAAGTTTTTGGAATAACAATTCATCATTTGGTAAAAATTGTTGGGGAAGCTAGAAAGCAGTCTGACAGGAAATTGGGCATAGATTACTATCTTAAACCATATGTACTAAGATAAGGTCAAAATGGATACATATGTTCTAGATATAAAGGGAGATATCACACGAAAGTCAAAAGAACATTGAACATATTATCTATCAGATTCCTGGATAGGAGGAAATTTTATGAGTAAGAGGTAGAGAGCATTGTGAGGTATGAAATATATAATTTTGATTATATTAAATTTAAAAAGTTGTTGTACAAATAAAACAATGTAGCAAAGATTAGAAGGAATACAGAAAATTAGGGGAAATTTTCATAGTCTATTAGATAAAAGTCTCACTTCTTAAATGTATAAAGATCTTTGTCAAATTTTTAAGAATATGAGTCATTTTCCAAATGATCAAAGGAAAAGAATAGACAGAATTTTAATGAAGAAATAAAACCTATATGCAGTTATGAAAAAATGTTCTAAATCATTATGTATTAGGGAAATGCAAATTAAAACTGCTTTGAGATATCATCTTATACCTATCAGATTGGCTAAAATGATAAGCACCATTTAATTGAAGAATGGCTAAACAAGTTGTGTTATATGATTGTTATGAAATATTACTGTGAAATAAGAAATGTCTTTTGTTGATTTTAGAAAAAAAATCATGGAAAGGCTTGAACCTATGAAGGAAGATGACATATACCTCCAGAGAAATAATTGAAAAATAGAAATATGTATAATATAGTTTTACATATATGTATATGTATACACATTTATATATACATATAAATATGTGTGTGTATATATATGTTATACCCACATATATTCATCTTGAATTGTATCCTTCTCTAGGGCAGGAATGGAAGGTAGAAAAAATTTAAAACTATATAGCAGAGAACAGAAGAAAACTTAGAAGGAAGCACAGAAAAGCTGGGTAGTGTGGAAAACAATGTGTAGTATTTATTACATAGGTTAAACAATCTAAAATGGAAATTTATGATTTTATATTGAATAATCTCTTTTTGATCTGCTGTGTACAGATCTCATTTCATATTTAAAATATTTTTATTTAAAAAATAAAATACCAAAAAATTATAAAATAATTTTTCCAGTGAAGGGTATATGGAAAGAATCTTATGGTATTCATAGAGTTGGATGAAATAAATTAGTCCCCAATGGAAAAATTAGGAAAATATTAATAAAAATAAAGCAAGAACACAGGCATAGCCCCATGGTTCAGCTAAAAGTTAATATAATCTCGGAGTCATTAATCATTTTTGCTCATGGTAAGAGCCTGACTATGTAGAATGACTATGCAAGACTATAGTATATTGGGAATTTATTTTTATTT
The DNA here is from genome assembly GCF_028583685.1 of Petaurus breviceps papuanus. NCBI lineage: Eukaryota > Metazoa > Chordata > Mammalia > Diprotodontia > Petauridae > Petaurus > Petaurus breviceps. The sequence continues at coordinate 17,454,258 of NW_027186457.1, read as the reverse complement.
TCTATTCTATGCATTCATATTGCCTCATTTATGTGCTTCCTAAACTGCCCCAAGAGTAAAATGAGAGTCTTTGTTATACTAAAGAAAGCTCTTATAATTTACAGTTTACACTATATAGGTTTTTTATCTCATCTAATTTATAGGTAGGTGAGGTGTGGAACAATGAAAAAATAACTAGTACAGGGGAAAGAGAATTGGTCCTAGTTTTAGAACATGTGATTTCATATCCTTTTTTTGTAATTTTCTCTGTGACCTATGCTAAGGTCAGTTGACCTGTCTGAGGTTCATATTCCTTATCTCAAAAATGAAAGAGTTGGGTTACCTAGTCACTAAAATCCTCTTGAACACTAAATCTAAAATCCTGGCCCAATGTTTTGAAACTGAAATGGACCTCAGTGGTCATTTAGTCTAAATCTTTTATTTTATAGATGAGAAAACTGAGGCCTTCAAAGAGTGACTTACCCAAGGTCATACAGTTACTATGGAGTGAAAGATGAAATTGAAGCCTAAGGCCTTTTGATACCAAAGTCCATGTGCTTCTCACTATACTACATTTTCTCTGTATCTTTACGTCCACTCTAGTGTATTATCTGAATGTAGGATTAAAAAATCAAGGAACCACAATTTCCTTTCTAATTTGTGAATATCTAAATTTTTAATATATACATATACATGTACATATACATAAAATGCATATATATGTATGTATATGTACCATATATACAGATTCACACCCATGCTTATTTTTTTCTGAAAAAAGGAAGCATGAGCCCTATAGATGAACGTTAAAACTATCCTTTGAGTTCCATCTTCTGTCAATAGATAATCTGTTCTAGGCCTCCTACTGCACCATTCCTATGGCTACAAATATTATTTTCAGTTGGCAATGACTTGGTGTTACTGAGAAGACTGGCCTGAATGCCAACAATTTGCTAGAGAAGAGAAATTCATTGAAGTCAGAGAGCAAATCAAATTGGAAGTCTGTTTCTCTAGGCTGTAATCTTTAGATTTTTGTCTTACTGCTATCTGAGCAGGTCTTTTACTTTTGTAAAAAAATACCTAGGAATTGTTGTTGGACTCATGATAAGCAAAGGAAATGATCAAACTGGTGTAATGGGTTTGGTGTAATGGTGTAATGGGATCATGGAGGCAAAATGGAATCCCTCTAAGGGGAAAGAAGTATTCAAAGGGTCTCATCTGAGTCTAGGTCTTTGAAGATTATTTGCCTGGCATCTAGTCTGAGTATAGGTCTCTGTAACTCTTTTTACAATGTCATACAATTAAATGGTCAATAAAAACGCTCTTTGGTGATGATGACAGCCCAAAGCTAGTCAGCTGTTTCAATATGATAACAACAAAACATCTATAAGCATTCTAGAAGCTCAGATTAAGGAAACATCTGCAATTTAGAGGTACTCCAAAACGAATTTAAACACTTAAAAATATGATCTGTTTTATAGACACATAAATGATGGTTTCAGCTAGCGTTTGAAAATGAAGTGTGGCTTGTGTTCTGTTTTATGTGGTGATTGTATGAACAATCATCTGTAATCACTTCTAGCTTATGGTTCCTTTGCACAAAAAAAAATACACTCTACACGAGATGGTTATTCAAAGCAAAGTTTTCCCATTATCTAAAGTTCAAGATATGACTTTTAGTTCTTCAGATGAGTAAAGCCTGGTGCAAACTGCTTAGCATTTTTTTTTAGTCTAGAGACTTAGTGTCACATTGGTCTGTCTCATAATTTATGTATAGTCATCACTCATAAAAATGCTTGACCAGAATCTCTAGTACTTTGCTGCTACATTGTGACTCAAGTACATATTGTTGTAAAGTTGATCCATTCATTCATTTTAATCTGACTCTGCTATGGGAAGCAACTGCTGTCCAATAGAAAGGACCCCCAAGGTGATATGTACTGGATTCCTTTAATGCAACACAAAGTGAACGGCAGCAGCTTAAATCACAGTAGTGTCCATGTATCTTAATGCAAAAATATACCAATATCAACACCTTTTGGTTATCATCCTATTTCATCTTAAGGGTCCTTCCTTCCTTCCTTCCTTCCTTCCTTCCTTCCTTCCTTCCTTCCTTCCTTCCTTCCTTCCTTCCTTCCTTCCTTCCTTCCTTCCTTCTTTCCTTCCTTCCTTCCTTCCTTCCTTCATTTTTTCCTTCCTTCCTCCTTTACTTTTTATCTTTGCTCCTTCCTTCCTTCATCCATTTGTTCCTTCCTTTTTACCTTCTTTCCTTCAGTTTTTCCTTCTTCCTTTCTCCCTCCTTTCCTCTTATTCTTTTGCCTCTCTTCCTCCTTTTTTTCTTTCTCTGACTCTCTATCTCTCTGTCTTCTGTCTCTCTGTGTTTCTCTGTGTGTATCTATCTCTGTCTCCTCCATTTTAAAAGCAAAACTCAAGATATGATCTGAATACACGAACACATACACACACAATGACACACACATTCACTCTAGAGTATTGTTAAAATACCAAACAGTTTTCTACAGGCTTAAATGACCCAATGCCAGTTTGCCCTGAGCAGAAAAATAAACAATCAATAACAGTAACAACCCCAAGGATAAGTTCCAGCTTGAACCTTTACCAGCTGTATGACATCATTCCAGGCAGAGGGAATCGTCAATGAAAAAGCATAGATCTCTGCCCTACCCACCCACAACCTTCCCCTTTTTAACTAGTAATTTTTTTCTCTGAGATTCCCTTCCATCTATTATGTAACTTATATCTACATAGTCATTGACATGTGGCCTTCTCCATTAGAATTGGAGCTCTATGAAGGCACGTACTGAGATTTTCCCTTTCTGTGTCTTCCTCAGTGCTTAGGAGAGTACCTGGCATAGAGGGAGTTGCTATTCCTAATGCCTGTTGACTGATTAAACAATCTATCATTGTATTATTAAATGATTTTTTAGGATATGAAAGACATGCTATCTTCCTTTTCTTTATTTCTTTGTCATGGAAATGAAGTGAGCAATCATTTCTGAGTCAAGTATATTTTCTTTTATTTTCCTTTTAACTTTTGCAAGGTTTTTTTTTACATTATTATTTACAAGACTGGAATTTTAAACACATTTGAAATTATGGGGAAAAATCAGATAGAGACACACTGAAGATTATTAAATTGAAAATCTTCTAAATGACACTTGGAAAAACTCAAAGTTAATCCAAATGGGCACTGTCCCCATACTGCCCATATTTGTCCTTCAGCATGTGATAGAACTTGACTGCACAAGATGTAATGTCTGACAGTTTAGAAAGCTTCAGCATTTCAAATGTAAAGCCAATGGTCTTTACATAAAAGTTGGGAAAGCAAACTTCATTTCTCCCAAGGATTATTTTAAGACCATCATGCATTATGTTTTCAAATTACCGACATGAAATATAAATAACTCAGATTTATTTGTGCTCTGTATCTTGGTGCCAAAAAGATAGATGTGTCTTTGAGTTTTGCATTAGGTAAGACTACTGAAAAGGCTTCATGTAAGATTCAAATATTCTTACATATTTTTTCTCTTCAAGGAATAATAGTCACTACATTTAGACTTTATTTTTTCCAGCAAACACTAACATTCTATTAGAATATAAGCTCTCTGGGGATAGGAACTGCTTCATTTTTATCTTGGTTGCCCTAGACTCTTGCTCTTATGTTACATTCAAATACTCAAATGTCTTTTTGATATCAACAATTTGCTTTTTCTTTCTGATGGTGAGAATTGTAAACCATTGTAAACCATGTGTTATAAATCTCCCCATACCATGAGATTCTTTTTTTTTTTTTGCCTTTTTGGAGGCAATTGGGGTTAAGTAACTTGCCCGAGGTTACACGGCTAGTTTGTGTGTGTGTGTGTGTGTGTGTGTGTGTGTGTTAAGTGTCTGAGGCTGGAACTGAGCTCAGGACCTCCTGACTCCAGGGCCAGCACTTTACTCACTGCACCACCTAGCCGCCCCCCATACTGTGAGATTCTTATTCGTGCCATAACACAAATTCACCACTGAGGGTAGAGCCAATATACTATTGGGCTCCTTTACTTTCTACTGATATCATTAGGATTTCAGTGGAACATTTTGACTTCCCACCTATCATCTCTTCCTCTTCCCATGTGAATAATTCATCTTTTTTTGTTTTCTAGCATGTATTTCCTATTCCAATTCTTCTTCCAAGTCTTCATTTGTTAAAGGTTACAATTTGGTCTCACCACCATGTACTTCCTCATTGCCCAGTATTTCATATGGTGAGCAATTAAAAAAAAATGTTTGTTGAATTGAATTGGATTGATGCTTTAAAAAAAAAAGTTTGTCCTGATTCAACTTATGATAAACCAGATAATTTGCCAAAATAAAATTATGCCATAAGCAGTTTCTCACTGTGGGCTAAATATTTTTGTTTGACTTTGGGGCAATTCCCTAAGACTATATATTGCAGAAAACTCGGTTTGCTTGTTTTGTAGAGAGATTTTTTTTTTAGCTATGAGTTCTCCAGAGCAATGAGATCACAAGGTATAAGAAGGAATGTGGGGTATGAAGGATATTGGAATGTACCATCTAGTACTTAATGATTACTTTCACCAAAAGAGGAAATATTCAGCAATCAAAAAAGAAAGGGGCAAAAGAATACTGGGGAGAGAAAATTAGAAGAAGCACTGAATTTTGAGTCCAGAGGCTTAGTAACAGAAGATTTAAAAAATGAAACATAATGCATAGCTAGCCACCCAAAGATTTTGGTGATTCAGAAAAGGCTGTAAGAAACAATACAGGAGGAGCCAAGATGGCAGCATAGAAGCAGGAAGACTCCCTGTGCTCCCCCCATAATCACCTCAAATACCTATAAAAATGACTAAACAAACTTTAGGGCTACAGAACACACAAAGTGACAGAGAGAAACAAACTGTCCCACTGAAGACAAACCAGCAGACTGGCAGGAAGGGTCAATCACAACATGCTGGGAGCAGATCCCAGCCCTGCCTGAGTCTGTGGTTTTAGCCCAAAGGCAGCCCAAGCCGAGGCTAGAGGGACTTCGTGAGAGAGGATCACCAGCAGCTGTGGCAGTTTCCAGAATTATCAACCCATAAATGCCAAAGACAAAGTGAGAGGTCAGTGGACTTTGTGAGCAGTGTGTCTGGAAGTGTGGTCTAGCCTCTGCCCCTGGAGAAGTGGCTGAGACTCAGGGGCCCCTACCGAGTGACTGCTTCAGAGCTCCTAGCCTGCATATTGTGGGGGACCAAACAACCAGTCTGAGGGGTAATCCCTCTTGCTTTAACCTTCTTGGATTTGGATCACTGTCTAGGGTGGAGGTCCTAGGGGTGCATGACCAGTGTGCCAGAGCCAGTGGTGGCTTCAGAGAGGGCACCCAACTAATAGCTCCAGCAGCTGAGAAAACCCCAGCAATTTGGGACAAACCTCTCCTCTCTTGAAGCAGAGTTCTACTGCGGCAAAAAGCTACAGTAGAGTAGGGAGAAAGGGATGACACAGGGGATGATGGAGGGGAGGGCAGTTTGGGGGCGAGGGAAGTTGGAAGTACACACTTTTGAAAAGGGACAGGGTCAAAGTAGAGAATAGAACAAGCAGGGCATAGGATAGGATGGAGGGTAATATAGTCAATCTTTTACAATATATCCACTATGGAAATATTTTGTGTACCTACACATGTACAACCTACATTGAATTCCTTTTCTTCCCAGTAAGGGTGGGTGATGAGGGAAGAAGGGAAAGAATCTGGAATCTAAAATTTTAAAATCAAATGTTTAAATATATATATATACATAATTATTATTATTATTAAAAAAAAGATTGTGCTGACCACAGATTTTGATTACATCAATCACCAGGGACTTTCTACACTGGGGACTTCCTATGTGAGAATTGTGCAGAAAATACAGTAGCAGGGATACATCATTACACAACATACATCAAATGATGAAACTAAAAAATGTAGTCAGAATAATACTTGGGCCATTGTGATAAAGAATCTGTAAAGACATTTCTTTTTGTTTCTTTCAAAGGCATGATGAAGCATTAAAACATAAGAAACTAGGTGTGGGATTGTCAGATGTCTTGGGGAGAAGTCCTAAATAGTTCCGATACTTTCTGGCTCAATGACCCTATAAAATTCCCTTAACTCTAAACTTCAAATGAGGATTCAATTCACTTAATTTAGACTTGAAGGGAGCTAAGAATTCTAAAAAGTGGAAGTGGTGGGAGCATTCTGATTGTGGGGTTTAGTCTATGCACAGACATAGAGGTAGGAAATGAAATGTATATCAGTCATAGCAAGTAGTCCAGTTTTCTGAGAACATAACACAATACCTGATATATAGGAAGTGTTTAATAAAATGTTTGCTTATTAAAAAAAAGAAGATGCCATGCTCCATGAGTAAAAGCCAAATTGCAGTAGCACAAAGGAGATGTGAGATGCCCAAATCTAGGGACGTCTACATCCTGAGTGTTCAAATGGACTATTTATGAGTGACTTGTGGTAAAGCCTTCCAAACTTATATTTGCCTGATCAGCCACAGCTGAACACCCTCTACGTTGATCCTAAATGTCATGTTGTGATGTCCTTGGTCCTCTTCCAGTATGAAGGATGAACAATACATTTGTATATGTAAACAATAATATCTATGTAAATAAATAGTACGTATGTAAATGCATGTATGTGTGTATGGGCATGCTTATGTACATAGAGCCCAAGGTTAATTCATTAATTGTTATAGTCATTGTAGCTGCAAATTTGTGGCATTAAAAATGGTTTGCAGTAAAATAAAAAAGAAAAGAAACAATATAATCCAGATACTTGCATCAGACAAGCCAAACTCTAAGCTATTCAAGATCCCTATTCATAAAAATGTCCATGAATGAAAATTACATCGCCCTCTATTGGTTAGAGTGTAGTTATGCTTTTAGTGTGTGGGGTTTTTTTTTTTTTTTTTTTTGGTGGTTTGGTTGGTTTTCATAGTTCTTATATCTGACCACATTTTACTTGCTACAATTCCAGGCCAATTTGTCTTCTTTACTCTGCTATGGAAACAGAGAGCACCAAGTGTTCAAGGTCGTATTCTGATGAGGTCCATGTTCACTTCAATCCTAGTGACTTGATCATATTCCAGTACATCATCTGTAGCAATTTAATCCCATCACTTGAAGCTCTATTAGGATATATTGTTGACCTTGCTGAAACCATTCAGATCCTTATTGGTACAACTATGTCATCCACCCAATGAGAAGTTAAATGATGCTACAGCTTAATCAACATTTTCTTAGTGCCTACTATGCGTTGCATACATATTGTAGTACTGGTGAATGACACAGTGTAATGGGAATGTAAATTTTTAAGATTTTCCCTGTCCCTAGGCTAAAGTGCACCTGGAGCCTGGGGTGGGAGGCTTGTATTTCAGTAGATACTTTTTGATTGGCCAGTGGGTCCAAAAGGTTGTTACATTCTCTGAGACAGGAGAAGGCTATATAAGCCCTGATGTGTAGCTTCGTTTTGGGGCTCACTTTGAGAAGTGTTCTGTGATTTGGTCAGGATTCTGGGAAGCTGTTGTTGAGAGCCCCTCCCTCGGCTTTGAAAAACCCAGATGTTGAAACCCAGATGTTGATTGGGTATGGATGTAATGGTTGGACAGTTTGAAAACTGTCTACTTGATCTGTTTCTCCGTCTTGATAATTCTGTCTGTGTATTCTGAAGTTCAGGGTGCTGGTCTTTTCCCCCTGAACTAGGTAAACAATACATGTTTGACTAATTAAAGTAAGTTTGTTAACCCATTTTGAGTTGCTTTCCTTTTAACAAAGCAGATCTAAGAACCTGTGTGAGCAGCCACGCTGGGCATGCTGGGGTGCTTGCTGCTACACACAGAGACAAAAAAATTGAACAGGTTCTGTCTTCAACAAGCTAGCATATATGGGCCTAGTCTGGTCTTTGAATTGATGGATCATCGTCACCCATATCCCTGACCATTTATGGATGCCTTTATTTGAACTGATATTTTGTAGATCAGTGCCCAATACGTTTAAAGATATTTGTAGCAGCTTTTTGTGGTGGAAAATATTTGGAAATTAAGGGAATTCCAATCAATTGGGGAATGGCTGAAAAAAAGTTGTAGTATATGATTTGATGGAATACTATTGTGCCACAAGAAATTTTAAAAAGAAAGAACTTTAAAAAGAACGAGTCTGCATGCAGATTGAAGCCTACTTTTTTAAACTTTCTTTTTTCTTTTCTCTTCTTTGTTTTGCATTTTCTTTTGCAACATGGATAATATGAAAACATTTTGCATGGTTGCATTGTATAATCTATATCAAATTGCTTGCCTTCTCAAGGAGAGGGGAGGAAAGCGATGGAGAGATTTAGAACTCAATTAAAAAATTGTTATTATTGACATGTAATTGAGAAAAATAGAATTAAAAATTAATTTAAAATGCTAATAGAAAAAATAAACACATCAGTTCCTAACTAGGCAATAAACTACATGAAGATAGTCCAGTGTCAGGATGAGCATATCAATTTGAGTTGGGTAATTAGGCTCCGATTTTGTGTATTACCAATAATGGACTTCATAGGAGAACTTGAACAAAGGGAAGCATCAAAGGGATGCATAATTTAAAATGGCAATGGACAGACAATGCAGAGAGAGAGAGAGGGATATCATTGAACAGCCTGTATGCTCCAATAATATCCACACAGTTTCAGTAAGAAAACTACCAGCTGCTTAGATGGATTCCCTGTGGAGAACATATAGAAAGTTATACAGGGCAAGAACAGCGTGGATGGATGGCAATCTGCACGATAGGAAGGCGTTCTGCCATTCATAAGATCACAGAACCATCAGAATATTGAAATGTCGTATCATTGCAGTGCAATTATGTGTTATACTCCCTCAAAATCTCTGTTTTAGAGTAGCCCACTTTTTTATTGTTGCCTGCATGTGGCATACCGTCTTCTGTCAATGGGCCTTTTCACAGGCTGATCCTCATGCATGAAATTATCTCTGTTGTCACATCTGCTTCTTAGAATATGTAGTCTCTTTCAAGGCTTAGTTCAAATGGAAGATCATTTCAAAGACCTTCCCTAATTTCTCTAGTTGTTAGTGTCCTCCCCAGCCCACCACACATTTTGCATGCATCTTGTTTTGTCTACTAACTACCTTGTCTTATCATCTTGTACTTACCTATTAATATGTTGTCTTCCTCCAGTAGAATGGAAGTTGCTTGTGAATAGGTACTCTTGTTTTTCTCTTGGTATCACCAGTGCCTAGGATGGTACCTATTTCACACAGTGTATATTTCACATTGAAGGGGCCTAATAAATACTTGTTGACTGGTTAGTGATATTATTTTTAAGGGCTTCCTTTACATGATCTGACATAGGATTTTAACTGATACCTTATCAAATATAAATTGGAATTGTGCCAAGTGGGCAAATTGGTCCTTGATTAATAGACCAATAATGAATAAGAATAATCCTTATGTGTATACGTTAAGAATGTAGTCATCTGCACATTGTGATTCCTAGATAATTAATGATGTTTATAGCAGTTGAGGGGGATGTGCCTTCATAGGTTTCTAATAATATATTTAGGACCAAACTAGCTGTGTCTGAAAGCATAACTACTTAGAAAAGATTAAATAATATTAAGAATTTTTCTAACTCTAGTTTTGGCCTAGTTGTTAGGAAATTTCTCATTCAAGGCACCATTGATTCTGATCTAACATATCATCTTAGAATTATCTTAAAATTTCAATGGGTTATATAAGAAAACTAAACTTGAGTTGTATTTAACACATAGCAGAAACGAGATCTACTTATATTCCGGTTGTGTACTCTGATTCTGTTTTCTCTGTATGGACTTAGGAAACAACAGAGAAACTTAAAGAAAAAAAAAGTATTTGCTTTTCTGAGCCTACAAAGCTCTGTCTAATAGAGGATAGATTTGGGACTTGAATCTTTAGGAAGTATTTGAATTAAAGACATATTCATAAAGCCACATTTCACTTCTCTCTCAATCCTGTGTGACTCACATAATATCATTCCTTTCTTGTTTCTATTCAAATGTCATTTGTTAATTAATTTTATATGTGTTACCATAGTTGTAATTTGCCTTCATTGTATAATCATCATATGTATTTGCATAGGCTTTCCCTTACTCTGGGGAAAAAAATGGTTTTGTTAAGATGCTATATGTCCTTGGGTTCATGTCTAGATATTGGTGCCATTTATCTCCTGGAAAATGTACTGTTTCATTATCTTCATTTTCTTTCTTCCTGCCTGTAAGTCCCTGATAACCAATCTTGTTTCAATAGCCCTTGGCTTATTTCACATTATTCCTCTTTTCACACACAATGTTATGTTAAAACTGGGAACTAGCACTCTCATGACATTTTCATTCCATCTCCTAGTTTGTTGTTTTTTCATGCCGTCTCTCATGCACTATTTCTTTACTTTCTACCACTCAAAATTATAATCTTTATTCAACTTTTTCACTTTCTCCCTCCCTTGCCTTCCTTCATACCTTTAGTTGTATCTCTGTCAAGATAAGATAACTCATGGGATCATAGAATTAGGATCGGAAAGAACCTTAGAAGTCCTCTAGCCCAACTGACTCATTTTCTATCTAGCATAAAGCATCACCTTGGCATCCTGGGGATTATGCTAGTTTTGGTAAAAGGAATAGTATGTGTCTGTGTTTTTCCAAAAGTGAGAGGTAGAGCAGCTAGGTGAAACACTGGATGGTGTGCAAGACTTGGAGGTAGGAAAACCGGAATTTTAATTCTAATTCAGATACTAACTAGCTAGGTGGCCCAGCAAGTCATTTAACTTCTCTCAGCCTTAGTTTTTGCATTTATGTAATGAGAATGTATAATGCCATGCACAAGCAGCTTTCCAGAGGACTGCTACTGTGAACAGCTTTTAAGGTTCTGATTACTTTGTGTAGTGAACACTCTATTTATTCCATAACAAATCAAAGCAAAATATCCGCAGAAAATCAAGGTAAAGCATTCACAATATTACAACTTATCACAGTAAATCATAATATAATATTCACAACAGCTTCTCATTAAAATGGTCACATAGTTTTCACCAAAGGGGTCACAATATTTAGAACAAAGAACAATCATCTCAAAGTACAATAATCAGTCTTCCACTCATGGGGCAAAGTCTTAAGTTAACTCAATTAGTATCACAATATAGTTTCAAATTACAATAGTCCAAGTCTTCCACTCATGGGGCAAAGTCTTCCACTCATAGGGCACTCTTAAGTTAACTCAAAGAGTCACTTATTCAGCAAAGTCTTCCACTCATGGGACAAAGTCTTGATTAACTCAATCAGTCACTTATTCAGCAATCAATTACAAAATATCATACACAAAACCCTCCACTGATAGGTCCCTAGTAAACTACAATTTCATCATTACTCAGTATCCAGAGAGAAGTCTTTTCATCTTGACTTGGGGTCGGTTTTCAGATTCCCTGGATCCCCTTCCATGGTCCCAGATTCTACCTGAATTCAACAGACTATCACCTGGGTTCAATGGCAGACAGCTCCCAGTTCCTCGTCCAGCTCTCTGGGTAGGTCCTGCTCCACACTGAAGCTCCCAGGGTCTGGTCCATGTCAGATCCTTCATAATTTCTGCTCCAGGGAATTCAAGGCTCAACCAAGCCACAAACAAAGAAATTCTCAGCATCCCAGTAATGCTTCCTCAGTCACCTGGGTTCCTGGCTCCTGGCTCCTGGCTCAGGGCTCAGGGCTCCTGGGATCCTGTTCAGAAGAAGCTCCACCATGACAACTTCTCAGGAAATTCTATCTCAATTCTCCATTCTCTCTTCTGTAGCTGCTCTGCCACCAGATGCTGGTCCCAAGAAATTCTGACTGTGCCTCTCTGGGGCTTTTCTTATAAACACAGCATTAGCTTCCTGTTTCAGCCAACCCTTTCCTGTTATGTCAGCAACAGGAGATGGGAGTTTCTACCTTCTGTTTCCCCAACAGAGGCTTGATCAATTACTAAGTGCTAAGTACCTGCTACCTTTGCCAACACAAAGCGAATTACATTACCATTACAGAATGAGGATAGCCCCACCTCCCAGAACTGTCATAAGGATTAAATGAGTTAACATATATAATTTTAAAATTGTTGTTATCATTATTTTACATACCCAATGTGTAATATGAATTCAGTATAGAATATTACGTCTACTCCTACACAGAAAAAGGAATACTTAACATAAAAAGAACATAGTGAAAATGAGAATGATTAGAATTTAGCAAAAATAACTATAATTAGAATCATTTGAGAGACTAATATTTTGAGCCTCTTCAGAATATCTGAACAAATGCTAGAACCAATCTTCTTTCCAATAGCCTTTCTCTTTGATGCTGAAATTTCCCCTTCAGTCCTCCAATTCTGCTCCTGTGGATACCCCTGCTGTGACCACTTTGCCAGCAGACAGTAACACCTATGTGTCCCAGTCCTCCATACCTTTAAAAACACCCATATCTTCTATTC